>NC_134230.1:9696969-10000000 GCF_965140235.1 Caretta caretta | reverse complement strand
AGCTATCCGAATATGGCTGGCCTGTTAGTCACATGGCAAACCTGCTAGGCTATCCCTACTCTGGAGCATCTTAGGTCTGTGCCTGTCCTCTGGGAGAGCAGACTTAGGCAGTGGTGACCCTTGCCTCCATGGGGTACGTGCTCTGATACTACCTGCGCTGTTTGTGGCTTTCTTGCAGAGATCCAGAAAAGTCCAGTCAAGCCCTCCGGCAAAGGGAGCAAAAGGAAACAAGATGACGTGGCTCTGGAGGAGCATCAGTCCTGGGTGGAGATCTTGCAGCAAGAGCTGCCAGAGGAGGATGAGGCCGAAGACCCTACCTATGAGGTATGACGCACTTGCTGTTTGGCAGAGCCAGTCCCTGGGTGCTGGGTTATGCAGAACCACGGCATAGCTCCAGTGCACTGTTAACACTGCTGTGTTTGCCCATGATGCTACATCCCTTTCCGAGCACTGAGATCTCCTCTGCTCTCTCCCTGCTGGGGGCAAGTGGACTGCTGCAAAGCATGCAACGCTTCCAGACAGCAGGAGGTGGCTTATGCAACGAGCCATCAGACGGGGGCCTGGCAGGTCTACCAGCTGCATCCCTCGCTGCATGGGCAGTACATGGGCTGGATTCAGTAGATGTGAGGTCCTTTGTTTTCAGTTTTTTCTGATTTTTTTTTTTTTTTAAAAAAACTGAAACTCCTGGATTTTACAAAAGCCATTTGACTTTTACTGATTGGCACTTCAGGGGCCAGAACTCCCTGGACCCAGCCGCCTGCTCCAGAAGGAGAGATGGTGGCACGCTAACCGCCAGCTTTCCTTCCAGAGCAGGGAAATGGGTCAGAAGTACCGGCATGACGAGTGCCACGGTACGGACTGCGGTCGATCCCACGTCAACCATGTGCACGTTACCAGTTTTAGACCTAGTATGGGTAGTTCTCTGCCTTCAAAGCAAATGAGCATTGGTGTCCTACTTTTCATGCTAAAATGAGTCAAATGAAAAAACCATATCTCACTACACTTCAGAATAAGGCGTTTTTGAAAGCTTTTTAAAGAGATTTACAGAGAACTGCAACGTTCATTTTATGCAGTGGTTTTGAACCTCTTTTGAGTGTGTTGTGTGTGGGTTTTTGGTGGTTTTTGCTTTTAAGTTTTGTAATAAACACTTATAGCTTCTCAGGAAAACTTTGTTTTGTTTAAAGGGCCTCTGGTATCCAGAGGTGGTCTGCTCCTCCCCTGGCAGACGCATCTAGTAATAATGCCCTAACTAGAAGGGGTGAGACTAGTGTCTGCTCGGTATTGCAAAGCTGGGACCTCTGGGAGCTTAACTTCCCCTCGCCGGTGTTATCTGCATAACGTGTCAAGGTTCCTTCCCCACTCTGAACTCAAGGGTACAGATGTGGGGACCTACATGAAAAAACCCCTAAGCTTATTTTTACCAGCTTAGGTTAAAACTTCCAAGGTACAAACTATTTTACCTTTTTGCCCCTGGACTTTTATTGCTGCCACCAGGCATCTAACAAATATATAACGGGGAAAGAGCCCGCTTGGAAATGTCTTTTTCCCCCAAAAATCCTCCCAAAACCTACACCCCCTTTCCTGGGGAAGGCTTGATAAAAATCCTCACCAATTTGCATAGGTGAACACAGACCCAAACCCTTGGATCTTAAGAACAATGAAGAATCAATCAGGTTCTTAAAAGAAGAATTTTAATTGAAGAAAAAGTAAAAGAATCACTCTGTAAAATCAGGATGGTAAATACCTTACAGGGTAATCAGATTCAAAACATAGAGAATCCCTCTAGGCAAAACCTTAAGTTACAAAAAGACACAAACAGGAATATCCATTCCCTTCAGCACGGCTTATTTTATCAGCCATTTAAACAAAACAGAATCTAACGCATATCTAATTAGATTGCTTATTAGCCCTTTACAGGAGTTCTGACCTGCATTCCTGCTCTGGTCCCAGCAAAAGACAACACAGATGGAGAACCTTTGTTTTCCCCCTCCCACCCCCCAGCTTTGAAAGTATCTTGTCTCCTCATTGGTCATTTTGGTCAGGTGCCAGCGAGGTTGTCTTAGCTTCTTAACCCTTCACAAGTGAAAGGGTTTTTCCTCGGGCCAGGAGGATTTAAAGGTGGTTAGTCTTCCCTTTATATTTGACAATATGTCTGTTGCATTTGGCTATGGAAATGAGGCCATCGAACACGGACAGGCCATGATGATGAGTGTAGAGGTGGTATTGGCCCATGTGAGCCTATATTAGGGTGCTTACTCCCAATAGGGCTATTGGACTATGAGCGTCTCCAAACAGGAACTGTCCACCTGAGTGTCTGGGAAATGCCTGGCAGACCGTGGAGGCTGTTATAAAGCCTTTTGCCCAGTAGATGCATCTGTGCTGAGTTCGATCTGGACAGATCCTTGTTGTATTCTCCCCCCACCCCTTCCCTGTGTTGTCAAGCCCTGGTTCACCAAGGGGGCTGGGGAGGGGCAGATTCTGGAAGCACAAAGGGCAACTAGTCAGCGCCCACCAAAAGCCAAAGGGACTTGAGCACCTAACTGCCCTTTGCACCCTTCCCCAGTCCTCATCCCCCTTTAAAGGGAGTCTGCCCCCTTTGCTGCTTCTGTGGGGAGAGCAGCAGGCTCCTGCTGGAGCATTGTCCTCTGCTCTAGGGCTTGCTGCTGCTCCTCATCTTCCTTGGTATAGTTTGGCACAAAGCTTGTCCTCACCAGCACGGACCTCCTTCCCTCTTGCAGCAGACTCAATCGGAGACAGACAGCGAGGAATACAGGTCCCAGAACGACACAGAGACCGACCTGGAGTTTGAAGAGAAAGACGGGGTCCTGGTGCTGAAGGCATCGCCGAGTCTGCAGGTAAGTGAGCCCCTCTTGATGGCCATCAGGATCACACAAGGGGACAAGCAAGGCCCCTTGTGTAGGGACTCTACAAGTGTTCATGTGATTAACTGGCAACTGAGCTGCAGCTTTGATGAATTATCTTGTCTTATGCTTAGCTGTGGGAGAGCATAATGATGGCACTGGACCAAAGCATGGATGCTCCTAACGACCACTTCACCAAAGTAAACCAAGCAAGATGTGGGTTTATGGAGCCAGCAGCAGCTGAAATGAGCCAGTTCTCTGTAGCTGTTCCAGCTGCTGGTATATCTGTTATGACGGGGCTGGGGGAGGCATAATCTCCTCTCACCACAACGCTTTAGAGTGGGTTTAGTCTGACTCTCCTGAGCCACAGGTGCAAACCACAGTGTTGATGTAACTACCCAATTCTTGGTGCCAGCTCCACTCTGGACTACCAGACTGTGTGCCCTTGACTCCGCAGGGGACTCTGGACGGAGAGAACATGCTGGCTGCAGCCAGCAGCCATGCCCTGGAGCAGCAGGCTGCGGCGAGCAGCAGTGGTGGGGATGCCCTGGAGCAGCAGGCTGCGGCGAGCAGCAGTGGTGGGTTGAAGTGACTGGTAAGGATGTGTCTCCCTTGCACACAGTTACTTTCTCCTGGGGCAAGGGGGGATGGGTCTGCGCACACAGGGGCACATTTCCCAGTACTGTGAGCCCTATAGGATGTTTTCCCCTCCCCTGGCTGCCCTGCAAAGGCAGGTGGGTGATGGGGGCTTGGACACTTTTCCAGGTCCTAAACTCCCAGCTGCTGAAACGGCTGGCTCCACTGAGGGCCTGAGCCACCACATCTGCTGAGCAAGGCCCTGGTGCCAGCTGTTGAACAGCTGTTAGCAGTGCCTCAAGCTAGTGGGGTGGTTCTACTGAAGGAAGGTCAAGAGCCTCACTCATCCGATCCATTCAGGTGAGTGCCAGGCAATGGGGAATCTGGCCAGAGGAGATGGTGTAGGCCCACTTGAGCATCAGGTGAGAGAGGAAAGCCATGCAGAACTGTGCTCAGTGTTCCTGCAGGGACCAGAGTCCGGGCTCCAAGGCTCAGTTCTGCAATAGTCACTCTGACCTTGGCCAATTCCCATCAACCCCTTTTGCTTCCATGACTTTCCCCATGGGGATAATCCTTAGACACTCAAGCCTTCCATCCCAGTGCAGGAGATACTTGGATGAAAGGCCCCTAACCTAGGAGAGGACTCTGAGTGGCTGTGCAGGTCCCAAACTTCCTGTGCCCACTAAAGCAGCTTGTTCCCATACACTGGACTGGCTTCTAGTGCTTCGTATTAACTTCTCTTGAAAGCACTGGTGACTCTGGTAAATTTAGATGTGACTGTATCCAACCTATTTAAAGCCCTAGTTCCTGAATGATCCATTGACCACCAGTGTCCCGCAGAGGACTTGCGGGTGGCTGGGCCAGCTGGCTGGTCACATGGTCCTATGCCCTCCATATCCACCTGCTAAGTTATGTTAAGACAGCTAAACATGCTGGATGCTCTGCCTGTAGGCAAAGGTCGTAGATGCTAAAGCTGCTATTCCCTCACCAGTGGAAAGAGGCAGCCCAATCACAGATAGGAGGGCAGGCTCCCAAGCAGTGATCAAAGAATGATCCATGCACCAAAGTTTGGAGGTGCCTGGCTTAAAGGATTACGAAACACCAAGCCTGTGCTTACCACCACCTCTTGTTTCCATCAGCAACTGACTGCAGCTCGCTCTGTCTGAACTTGACCAGGGCTGTTAGAACTTTGGCCATATTGGGGTCACCTGATCTGAGCTCTTCCATCTAGGGTATTAGTGAGAATCAGGACCTCTTGTGAGGTCACTTAACTTCCCTGCCTGCTCCCTCTAGCTGGCAGACCTAATTATCCCAAAAGCTGCAACCTGCAGTGTTGGTATTGGATGAAGTATTGGCCTCAGGCTTCCAGAGGTGCAGAGTGCTCCCAGTGAAATAGGTGGGGTTTGCTGGTGCTCGGCATCTCTGAAAATCAGGCCGTTACTGTGTAAAGCTCTTACCACACTGTGCAGCACAGTATCTGTTGCTGATCTCGGCCCGTGCATGAACTGGAATAACTGTTCTTTCCCCTTACCTCCTAGGATAAATGGGGCCCCTTGACTCCTGGACCAAGTTTCTATTTTTCCATAGTGGCTGCTGTGGCTTTGAAATGCGTGCTTCTCACCGAGCCGACTTTGCCCTGCGACTGTGGATTAAACTGTCTTATAAAATGCAATGTTAATATTTTGGAACCTGTGATAATAAACCTTTTTTCCATGTGATTTCAAAAGCAGTTTGGCTCTTCTCTGCCCCAGAGCTTGGCTGGCTCAGTAGCTGGGAAACGGAAGGTGGGGGGGGGGTCACTGCTGTAGTTCGGTCTTGGGGTACAAAGCTGGGCTCTCTGCAAATAACTAGATGGTAGCACTTTAAACTACAGCAACAATCCCCCTCTTTCACGATGGGTCCCAGCCCATGTTTGGCAGAAGAATGGCAATGCTGCCCTCTGAATATCCCAGTTCATCCCTCCGTCCAGCACAAGGGGCCGTTCGGCAGATGGAAAGGGTCTTCTACCTCCTCTGGGACTGCTCTGCACCAGCATGGCTAGTTCAAAGATGCTGCAGAGCAATGATGAATTGGGGCCCTCTGCCTCCGGAGCTGTCCAGGCAGCAGCGGCAAGGCCCCTGCTGGGGCACTGTGTCCAGTCCTGATGTGAAAACCCTACAGTGGAGCTCCAACATGGTGAGGGTCCTGACATTAACTCTCTAGAAAACCGGCCTTACAGTGGGAGACTTCAGCTCAATAGTTCAGGCACATTATCAAAGAGCAGGCTAAGAGGTGACTTCAAGAGTCTAGAAGTACCTCCAGAGAGCTGAAAAGATGCTCTGGTTCAACTGAACAAAGTGGGCTTGATACAGGGATGTCATGGTGAAATTCTCTGGCCTGTGATCAGCAGTAGCGTGTGCTCAACTTAATTCTTGCCAACAGTAGGAGGGTGCAGCTGGTTTAGTTACACTGACAAAACCATCTTGTGTGGCTGCAGTGATACTGGTAGAAAAGCTATGCTGGGTCCCCAAATGGCCAGAAGCTATTCTGCTACAAGCCCCATTTTCTGCCAATACACCTTTCCACACTAGGACTCTTTCTTGGAGTAGCTATTTCAGTTTGGAGGCAATTCTCTTTATCAGCATGGCTATGTTGGTGAGGTGTAGACCAGGCCTAAATCTTAAAGAACTGACTTAGGCTGTTGGTGTTTAAGATATCTGGAGACCTTTGTTCTCCTGCCCAGTACTAAGCTTATTCCTTACAGACGCCATTGCCCTGGAAAAGGCAGTGAGCACTGAACACCTGCTTATGCTGTACACATACCATGGTGGGATTTCTATCAGGCTTGGAGTAAGAGCAGCTGGGGTGGAAATGTAGATGCCTAAGGGGAGTAGACCATGTTAATTTCACAAAACTAATGTGAGAAGTCCAACTTCAGCCTGAATTGCTTTTCTGGGGGGTGCCACCTCCAGGAGCCCCTCCCTTCTCCCAAGGGTGGAGACAATCACTCCTGGGCCCTCTCCGCACCCAGGTTAAAGGGAAAGTATATTCCACACCCTCAACTGACTAGCCTATAACTCTGAGTGAGCAAACCATTTAAAATCATGCACCTCCTTTACATAAACCCAGAGCTAAATGTTCCAGAAGCAAGCTTAGAATCACTCTTAACATGTCTGTGGGGCTTGCGCTCAGAGCTCTGGGAACATGGGCTAACCCTACTGCACCAGGGGGATATTGCAGCCTCTATTTTATAGAGGAGTACCCGGCACCAAGGTGAGGTGGCCAGAGATCGGTGAGGTGCAGGGGGAGAGCTGTGATTAGAACATAAGAGGCCCAAGCTCTCAGCTCTGTCTAATCCGCTTGGATGTGGTCCAGGTGAAGCCAGAATATGGTGCTGCTCCTCTTTCCAATTAATAAGGCTACTTCAGCTGGCAAAGATCACTTCAGGGAATAGTAAGCTCACTGCAGCTCTTACTGTTAGGCTAAGATGAGCCTGGGAAGTGTTGAGATCACAGCCCCTATATTCTGGCCAGTTTGAAACCTGTTCTCAGAAGAACTTCCCTTGATTTTACTAATTTAAAAAAAAAACAAACAGTCTAATTGCAGGTGGGCTGATTAGTGAATACCTGCCCCCTGCATGTGTACTCGTAACCCCTTCCTGGGGCTGGGACACCATTCTACCTGGACAGCATGCTTTCCTGGTCCGACCTTGAGTGGTGCATCTCCTGGGCGGTTGTGGTGGTAAGTCTATATGGGATTAACTTCAGCCATGCAGAAGGGAGGCTAAATAGTTGCCAAGTGCAAGCCTGGTTAGGAAAGATCTTCTTGGATGCTTCAGAGAGGCAGGCTGGAATCCGAACCAAGCGGCAGGTTGGATATGCAACGCAAGCAGTAGCTGCATATAAGGGGGAGAAACTTTTTTTTTTCCCCTAGGTGACTCTCACAGGGCCCTGGGATGTAGCCGCTGTTGTGACTTCCATCCATCCCCTCTCAAGTTTCTGGGCACTTTAAAATACCAAATTAAAGGCAGGCTAGCCGGGATACTCTCTTGCGACATGTCCCTTGGCAGTTGAGACGAGAGCTTGGATCAAACGGCAATGCCTGGAGCCGAGTTCCAGGACTCCAAAGGCCAGAGGGGTTTGGATGCAGGTATTCAGGCCTGTCCCGTTATAAAGAGCAGGGCTGTTTGCAAAATATGGGTCTGCTTTTGAAGAGAGCAGTAGCATGTGCCATTAAACTGGGTAAAAATTATTTGCAGCACAAGCCCCTGAGGATGGAAAGTCACAAGTGCTAATGTGTCAAAGAGCTATACTGCCACCTAGGGGATGCAGCCTGTCACACACATACAAGGCCCATTGCACCTAAAACCGCTTTCTCCTTTAGCAGGGGATGTCAAAGGGTTGTGTGTTTGGCTTAGATGCAGTTGAGGCCTATCCCCATTTAGGATTCTGCATGCTGTGGGTGCACAGAATTTATAACAGTCAATAGCCATGAAATCTATGTTGTCATGAATTTGTTAAACATTCCTCCCCTGGGCAGTGTCTCTTTAAATGTAAATATGCCTCTTAGACAGCATTATCTGTGTGCACAATAGCAATGATTTGATTCCCTCTGATTTTTTTTTTTTGGTGTTGCAGCTCATGGATATTATATTGTGTTGTGCATTAATTCACTTGCTCTTTGTTTGCATTTGATGGCTCTCCTGTTCTCCGCAGCCAGCTTTTCTAACACAGGGCTTAATAAAATATGCATTAGCGCTACATGGAGATGCAAGAGCTTTTTGAACTCTGTGCATGATTTTCATTCTTGTTCCTGGGCTTTAGCTCAAAATCCAATGTTAGTAAAGATGAAACTTTGTTCATCATTCATGCTCCAGGCTGCATGATCATTATTTATGCTTTTAAAATTTAACTGGGGTGGGAGGGGAGACTCACTGAATTTGGGATCTTAAAGATCACCTACAAATTCATTCTGCGAGCACAACTGCTAGTGGGAACTGGGCCAAAGGCTCCCTAAGTTTTAGCAAGCCCTGGTGAATGGAGATCAGAACAACTCTGAGATTGCTGTGCAGAGGAAGAAAAGGGCTCGGGGGAGCGATAATTGGATGGGAAGCCATTTCACCTCAAAGTCCTCATCCTTGAATCCAGGTAGGAAATGAAAATTGCTCCCATCTGATGGGCTAGGCGGGAGGTCTAGACTTCTGTTTGAGCTCGTGCTCTAAAAACAGAAGAGTAGCCACAGCAATGTGAGTTGGGGAAGGGGTTTGCTGCAACATGTACACACCCATCTGAGACCCCGGCTGTGTAGGGGGGCAGCTAGTACCTTCCTCTGCTCATAGTTCAGCTTCGTTTCTATTTTTAGCACACTAGCTCAATCAGACTAGCATGGGTATGTCTCCTACAGCTCTAGCTCCAACATAGACAGACCCTAAGGGGAAAGAGTTGGTGATCTCAGTCAAGGGCCCTTGCCAATGTGCTTGGATGTGGCCTGGAGCAAGGGGGAAGAGCAGGCAGCATAGTGCAGTGCCAGGGCTCTGGGATAGTAGACAGGCACTCTGGGTTCAACTCTGCTACTGCCTCGTTGTGTGACCTTGGGCAAGTCACTCGTGCTTTCTGAGCCTCAGTTTCCCACCTGCAACATGCTGACCTTCCTGTATAACACCCCCTTAGAGAAGCGCTATCTCTGGGGGTGCGCTCCACTTGGAGGCGTACATTCCGGCGTGCAGAGCCATACCCACGCTGGCGCTGATCGCTAAAAGTCGAGCAAAGCCCCAGAAGCGAGAATGGCGTGCGGAGCCAGCCGCCCCGTGTCCACACCTTGGTCTCTGACAGCTATGTAGTCGGAGTAGCTAGGCCCCCCCCCGGCTACACACGAAGTCGAGCACACTGGCTCGATCACAAGTACGGCTCCTTGACCTGGAGTTCACACCTTCTGCCTGCAGTGTAGACGTACCCTGTACAAGCTGAAGGGTGTTACTGTGGAGGTGAAGTGAGAGGGTCGTTCGGGCCCATTCAGTCCTTCCTCTCTCCTGACTTCTCCAAAGGGGAGTAGCGGGTCTGGGATATAGGGTCTGGCAGCCCCTGTCTTGCATCTAGGGTGACCCGATGTCCTGATTTTTATAGGGACAGTCCTGATATTTGGGGCTTGTCTTATATAAGTGCTTATCACACACACCCCATCCCTGTCCTGATTTTTCACACTTGCTGTCTGGTCACCCTCCTTGCATCACACTGGCTTCTGCTCAGCTTCCAGTCACTACAGCCCTGCCCTAGATTTAGAGCTGCGGGGGCAGCAAAAGGCTCTTTAGCCCGTTGCCAGTCCCCTAAGCACCACATCCCTCTCTCCCACAATCGCCATGCGTCGCTAATGTGGCTGCCAGCTGGCTCTGCCGAAGCGGGAGGGGGGCCTCACGTCGTTCCCTGCGGCCAGCCAGGCTGTGAATTAGCTACCCTTCATATGCACTCAACTGTGGGGGTCATTCAGATGTAATAAGATAAGGCCCAGACATCACTGCGATACAAACTCATCCTTAAAAGGCTGTTCGGGGCGGGGGAGTTGAATAGCCCTGCTCGCTGGGATTTCATAATTACCTGGCATTTGTTTAATACTCAGCCCTTCTTCTTTTAAACCAAGTGGCAGAGACAGTGCTAATTCTAGCTACCGTAGGCCTGGCCACCACATAAAATTCAGGCCGACGCAGCTCCAGTGAGAGGGAAATTCACTGTGTTACACCAGCCTAACCCCTGGTGTGGACACAGCTAGGGCAATGGAAGCAGTGGGCGTTGCTCAGGGAGACGGTGTTCCTACAGCACTGGGCAGCCCTGTAGGCTGAGGCTATGCTATGGGGTTATGCCAGCATAGCTGTGATGCCTTAGGCCCCATAGGGTAGGCAAGGCCTCACAGGACCCCCTTGCTGCAGTCTCGGAGCACCTCAGATGTCTGAGTGTATTCCTCCTGACAGCCCCCCGGTGTGGCAGGGCACTGCTGTTATCCTCAGGGTTCAGAGGGGAACTGAGGCACCAAGACCAAGCGACTTGCCCAGGGTCACACAGGGAATCTGTGGCAGAACATGGACTTGAACCTGAGTCTTCCAGAGCTCTTCCCTTGAAACTCAGCCAGGCCTCGGGGTGACCCGCTGTGGAGGTAACTAGTCAGGCAGGCCTGCTAGAGGCTCTGCAGGCTGGGGTCAAGCCGTCCTTTGGACCAGAGGCAGCTGACTGGAAGGCCGGTCTGGCGGTCCCAGGCACCGACAGCCAGGCATTGCAGGGGTGGGATGGCATGGCTCATGCAGAGCAGACCGGGCAAAACCCTGGGATCCCTCACTCCATCTCCCTCCAGGCTCGAGTGCTCCCCCTCCGCTGGCCAGGCACAGAGCCTGACTGCTCTGGGACGCAAACCCCGGTCTCCGGGGCCGGTCACACACGTGTCTGGGATCTCTGGGCCGTTCTGACCCACCACAGAGACTAGCCGAGTGGCTTCTGCGCTGCTCAGCACATTTTGTTATTGGATCTGTCCGTCCGCATGGACGCCGGCCTGACCCTCTGCTCAGATCTCAAACCCATTTCATTTCCCGCCCCCTCAGGTTGCTGGGACGCTGGGCTCTGAGCACCCCCACACCCCGAAAAGCTCTGCTCACCGTGTTCACAACCTGGGCTCCCATGCCTGAGTCTAGGGGTTCAGCCTCCTGGTTCTTTGTAGAATTTGAGGGGGGACAATCTCCTCTGACAACATTTGGGGCTTGGAAACTTAACGTCTCTGTCCAAGCTGCCAGGCTTCTGAAAGCTCAAAATCAGGCCAGACACGCTCCCCTGTTCCTCGAGCTGGAAACCACCCAGGCTGCAGCCCCATAGCCCGCCCAGCCTACCTCTGCTGGGGCTTCCACTGAGCCCACTGCTCTGGGATGGAGTGGGGGGCACAGAGCCCCCTGCTATGGGCTGGTGGAGCATGGGAGTCCTGGTGGGTCCACGCTGGGGAGGAGCCACTCCAAGGGCACCGCTGGGGGCCCTCTGACCTTGCCAAGCCCCCTCGTCACACAGTGGAGCAGCGAGGGTGGTCTGCCAGGCCCTCTGCTCAGGAGGTGCTGCCTTCCTATCACCTCCATAGCCCTCTGCTTGAGAGATGGCCCCCCCCTTCCCACCTAGCCCCCAGGGCCATTTGTCTGGAAGGGGTGGCAGTGCAGACAGAGGGCTCTTCTCCCCTTGTGGGAGACGAGACGCGTCCCACCTGAGAGAGAGGTGAACGCTGGGGAGGTCCATGGGGTGGAGAGGATGAAGAGGAATGAGGGGAGCTTGAGAAGGGGAAGAGATGGGGGGGGACGTGTTCTCTTGTGGGGTGCTCAGGTCCCCCAGCAGGACACTGTGAGGAGGCTGTGCTGTCACGGCCGACAAGCCCACTAATATCTCCTCGTTAGTGCCACAGAGAGGGAGCTAAATGGGAAACAAGTGGCTTAATTGAGGCAAAAATGATAGCAATTAGTGTCAGCAAATCCAATTAGGAGCGGCTGGCGGGTTACATTGGGCCTGTCATTGGGAGCACGTGCGGTGCCGGCCACGCATGGCGCAGTCCCACGGCTCATGGCCTAAAAACGCAGGGAAATGGGGCCATGGGCAGGTACTCTCTGCCAGCGGGCCCCCCCCGAGAACGCCCTTCATTACCAGCCACGGCCCCTCCGGGCAGGAGGATGCTGCTGCCTCCACAGCCTAACGAGGGCAGTGAAATGGACGGGCCAAGTGGGCTCCGTGGGGAGGAGACTCGCTGGGAACTGGGCCCCGATCGGCGGGGTGGGGGGGTAAAGTGGAAATTCCGTCGTCCAAGGAGCAGCCCCCTGGCTCCCAGTGAAACACAATCAGCCTGGACCCTGGTTATACATGCTCCCCCCCAGCCCCTCACAGCAAAGGGGGCCAAGGTCTGACTGGGAAATGACCTGCCTTCCCTCCAAGAGGCGGGCACTCCCAGCGCAGGACTAAGGGTTCGTCCAGCCTCCACAGTTACAAAGCCGGGGGTTGTCCAGCACTGTATGCATGCACAGTTATTTTACCTCAGGACACAAAGGACCCAGACCCTCAAAGGGATTTAGACACCTAGCTCCCACTGCTTTCCTCCCTTTGAGGAGCTGGGCCAATAAACCCCATCGTCCGGAAGCCCAGACTCTCCTGAATACCAGCTGCCCCCTTGCAAACCTCTTTCATGCTGGTCCCTGTGTGCTCCATAGTATCATAGAAGATCAGGGTTGGAAGAGACCTCAGGAGGTCATCTAGTCCAACCCCCCTGCTCAAAGCAGGACCAACACCAACTAAATCCCAGCCAGGGCTTTGTCAAGTCGGGCTTTAAAAAACCTCTAAGGAAGGAGATTCCACCACCTCCCTAGGGAACCCGTTCCAGTGCTTCACCACCCTCCTAGTGAAAAAGTTTTTCCTAATATCCAACCTAGACCTCCCCCACTGCAACTTGAGACCATTGCTCCTTGTTCTGTCATCTGCTACCCCTGAGAACAGTCTAGCTCCATCCTCTTTGGAACCCCCCTTTCAGGTAGTTGAAGGCTGCTATCAAATCCCCCCTCATTCTTCTCTTCTACAGACTAAATAACCCCAGTTCCCTCAGCCTCTCCTCATAAGTCATGTGCCCCAGCCTCCTAATCATTTTCTTTGCCCTCTGCTAGACTCTCTCAAATTTGTCCACATCTCTTCTGTAGTGGGAGGACCAAAACCAGGGTCCGGGCCCTGGACCACCCCTGCTGCTTGGTCTTGTGTAGTATGGACCCCCCTGATAATGACAGCCAGCCAGACCAG
The DNA here is from genome assembly GCF_965140235.1 of Caretta caretta. Taxonomy (NCBI): domain Eukaryota; kingdom Metazoa; phylum Chordata; order Testudines; family Cheloniidae; genus Caretta; species Caretta caretta. Next base: position 9,986,796 of record NC_134230.1, on the reverse strand, counting down.
CCTGGGTAAGGTCAACTCCAACCCACGTCCTTGTCAGCCAATCCCGTTGATGCTCCTCAATCCTGATTTGCTTCCTCCCACTTACGGCCAAACAGAGAGCAGTTGGGTTTCTGATGAGCATCGGTGGGTTCCAGGATGACCCCACCAACCCATTATCACTTGTGCCCAGCAGGATTTGAGCCCTGATCTCAGCAAGGAGAGGCCTGGGCCCAAGCCCACCAAACCTGCCCTCTGGGGCATGGAGCCCCCCACTCCACACATCTGGGGTGTCATCTCCCTGCAGCATCACCATCTCACCCAGCATCATAGGTTAAGCTCAGCTCTCGGTATCTGATCTGCTGGGCTCGGTCTCACCTATGGGCATGGACATGGCTTCCCAGAAGTAAGCAACGGGCATGGTGCATGCCAGCAGAGAGCAGGTGTCGTACCATGGCTGTGGGAGGTGTGAGAGCATCCAGGGTGCTCGGGGAAGCAGGCTTGTCAGGCACTGGCTGCTCCTGGCTGCCACTTGCCTGCCTCGGTTCAATGAGAAGCTGATCCATCACTGTGCTCAGTGCAGGTGGGAGCTCTCTCCAGCTGAAATGAAGCTGCCCATATGAGCACTCCCTGCTCCCCCATATGCCTCCCACCCAGCTTTGCTGGTACCCGCCCTCCTGGTCTACTCCCTGCTGTTATTCTCGAGCGGGGCTCGCCTGAGGGGGTGGCAGCCATTTGTGCTGAACTGTGCAGGGTTTTGTGGGATTGGATGGACGGCCCCAAACTCACTGTCCTGGGAATCCCAGGATATGGTTTTTGGTTCATTTCTTTTTCACCTTAGTGCAACATAAACAGCTCTGCTTCTCCCCAGTCACAGCAATATCCGTGCCAGCAGGATCCAGTTCCCCATTAATCTCCTTTCTCCAAGTCCTTAAGGAATGATTCTTAAGAGCCACAGCAAGCTATAGGCAATAGACTCCTTGCGGCAGGGACATCTTTTTGCTCAGTGTTTGTACAGCAGCTAGCACCATGGGGTCCCTGACTGGGCGGTGCTGTAATAGAACTGTAAGAGGGGCAGGGCAGACATGGGTTATTTTGACTGTCTGACTGGAGTGCGACTCATGACAGAGGCAAGGCTTAGGCTCTGCGTAAGGATAATACATTGCACTTTCATCCAAAGAACCCGCACTTGACAAACATTCACTGATTACCCACCCCCACCCCCCGACCCTCCTAAGACCCAGCTACGGACTATTCTATCCATTTCACACATTTCACTGAGGCCCAGAGAGGTCACATGGGGAGCAAAGTGGTGGACATGGGAATAGGATCCAGGAGGCCTGGCCCTTGCTTTAACTGCCAGATGAAGCCCTGGTGAAGGAACTGAGAACTCCATCTGTAACACTCAGTAACTCCGTGTCTCTAACTAAACCATGACGTATCCTTCGCGAACCAAAGGCAGGGAAGCGTGCACGCTACCCCGGGCATTGATGTGCACATACATAATGTGTGTGACTCATGCAGTGACAGGGAGTCATTTTCAGGATCAATTAGCCTCACCCACGCACTCCCCCAGATTCACATTTTGTTGAAGACCTGCTGAGATATTAGCTTAGAAACACGGGAGGCAACAGGGAGGGCTGAGGTTAAGCAACCCACTCCATTCTCCAGAGGCCCGTCATCTGCTAACCAGGCCCGGTAGCAGTGCTCCTGGCAGCACTGTTCGGGAGGTGGGAGCCCGACCCACTTGGTCCATTACTCGCATCCCATTGTGCCTTCCCTGAGCATCTTCCCCAGCTCACCGGAGCCCCGGCCCAATTCAGGCACCTTCAGTGCAAGCAGATTTTATTGGCAAATTCCAGAAACAGCAAGAAAATGATATGAAAAACCGAGAGGATTGGTATGAAAACGCATTCACCAAGTGAAATTCTCTAGGGAGATCCACTGAGCAAGTACCTCAAACTCCAGCACACTCTATAGTATACCAGATAATTGTCCTAAGGGGCAGGGGAAAGGCCTCTAACTCACAGGTGAAGGGCCACTGTCCCCTTCCACTCATTCAGTCCCACGGCCCCAGGAATGAGCACCTCAGAGAAGCATGTCACCACTCACAGGGCACACGGCTCTTTGGCTCTGTATTCATGAAGTCTCCCAGTGCATCACACACAGAAACTGGCTTCATCTGTCTCCTGCTTCCCCTGTCCTGCTGGGCCACGCTGATATGGACATTAGTCAATAACCCAGGGGAGCATCCATTTCCTGCCCCACACAGGATGGAAGTCAGGGTCAGTGGGCCACAGGTCAGGGACTGTCAGCCTGGCCCTTTGAAGGTAAGACTGGTCCTGTCACCAAGTGACTGGTCCCTTTAAGGGGAAATGGGGACTGCCCGACCTGAGCCATAATTAGTGGCCTCCCAGCCACAGGGGCAGGACTAATTGGGGTCAGGTGATAAACATCTGGGCCTCATAAAAGGGCAGAAACTGAGGGAGGCAGAGGAACACCAGAGAGCAATCTGGGCTGCTGTGTAAAACGCTGAACTGAAGCAGGATCTGGAAGAAGCAGGGGGCTCCAGGGAAGCAGCCTGGGAGTCGGGTTGCCCAGGAAGGGCTGGGAACTGAGCCCAGTGGTTGAGCTGGGGAGGAACCCGAGTGAGGTGGGTTTTCTTTGGCCCTTGGTTACCCTGGAAGGGGTTACGTTTTAGTGCCTTGGCCCGAGGGCTGAGCCATGGCCCCAACACCGACCTGCGTGGAGAAGGCTGAGGGGCCCCAGCTCAGAGGAGGCAACTGAGGCGGGGAGTGCATCCGGTGCGACATGCCACCAGTAGGGCGGGGCTACAGAGCAGCCAGGGCGTGTTCCCTGCACATACCTGGCGGAGCGGATTGGCTAAGAGCAGCCGTGTGACGTGTTCAGCTAGACATGCAAGTGCAGCGTGCCATGGAACATACCTAGCGGCCCAGCGGCTCGGGCACCAGAGGAGGAATCAAGGAGGTAGGTAGGAGGGTTATGGGTACTGAGATGCAGGTGCATAACCATGCTTCTCACTAACCCTTACAAAATAGCCCATTTAACAAGCCGGCCCAGAATCAAACCAAAGCAAATGCTCGCCTCCATCCAGGAGCCAGTCGCAGGCTATGGCAGGCTCAGAGAGGAGGCCAAGGGCCCAATGAGCTGCCCTGACACAACGTAAGTTTGCCACAATAAAATGCCAGGGATGGACCCCCGTGTCCTCTAGGCTCCTCACCTGCCTGGCACCTTCTCTGCCCTTCCCTTCCCTGAGTCACTCTTGCTGTGTTCTCAGCCTGCTCTCCTCCACCTGCCCCCGAGCTCATCTCCCACACTGAGCAAATCGGCCGTGGCACACAGTTGATAGGCGTCTCCGGCAGACCCTTTCTGTAGCATTCCAGGGCTGCCTCGGCCCTCCCGTGGGAGGGAGCTGGACACGGTGCCTGCCAATGGGTCTAAAAGCACGAGCCGGGTTGCAGGCCACCAATCCTCCCCCACTGGAATCCGTGCTCTGCTCCGCTATTGTCCCGAATGACTTTACAGTCCTCTGGATGCGGCAGCCAAGAACTCCTGTTCGGTTTTCGTGCAGGAGGCAGCTGAGACGGACGATCTAGCTGAGACCCGCTCAGGCACTCGGGCCTAGAACTGGGAGAAATTATTCATGCTACATTTATTTTTGGCGAAAAACCGCAGATTTGGCCTCTCCAAAACATTGCACGGATTCAGGTCCATTTCACTGATTGTTTCAGTTAAAAAAAACCCTGACAAATATTCTGGAAAAAATCAAAATGTTCTGATTTTTTTTTTTCAGTTCAAAATGACTTTTGGTTTCAAACTTTCCTCTAATTTTAGTCTGCTAACAGACTAGTGGGTCTCTGACAATGGCCACCACCAGATGCACCATGAGAAAGTCCAAGAAAGCCCATAATGGACAATTATAAAATAACGTAACCTGCCCAATCCTAGGTATCAACATCTCCTCACAAAAGACTCCGCTGAGCAGGTAACGGCTCCACGATGACCTCCCAGCTCCACACACGCCTCATCCCCCTTAAATGACTCTTTACTCCCCTGAGCCGGTTACACACAGAATGGCATGATCCCACCAGGGAGTGACTGGTGCTTCCTCTCTGAGGTGACTCAGCAACAGACGTCACAGAGTAAATGAACCAAAGCCGCTTTGCCTACTGAGGAAATGCAGCCACCTCTGGGGTGGAACGCAGCTGCTTTTTAACAGCTCTGAACAACACTGGGCAAGATTCTAGAACAGGAAGTAAATTAGAATGGAAGTGTTAGTAGGTAATGATGGGCTTACTTTCCCAAACTGGAATCTGTCCAGAGCTCTAGGGCTCTTTAGAAAAAAAAAAAAAAAGCATCAGCAGACTTGTACTTGTACTGTTGAGAAAAGTGCCAGGGGACCGTTAACAATCACAGACAGCGTCGCTGAGAGATGACTTGTCCAGCATTGCAGCACCCCCTAGCCCCAGGCGGGAGTATAAGCTCCATCCTCAGCACTCGCTGCTGATTTACTATGAACTCCTCCCTTGTGCCTTCTGACCAGTCCCCCGCTCTGCTCTAACGTGAGCTCTACCAAGGCCGCAGCCAGAGGTGCTCTGGCTGCACAAGACGTAGCTGATGTGACGAGTCTGCAGTGTCCGGCTGTGTTGCTCTGACTGGCCCGCTGTGTTAAGTCCAGGGGTGAGACAGAAGAGAGAAGGGAAATTCCTTACACTCCAGGGCACTCATCATGTCTCCCCCATTAAGGGAGATGACTCATGCAGGGGAGAGAGAGATGGAGAACACATGGATCAGCTACTTGGTAACCTGGTCTTGGCGGCCTCACCATCATAGTCAACTGTCTAGTGGGATGGGGGTGAGATTCCTCATGCAATGGACCCTTGAAGAGCCTAGCATATGAGCAATGTCAGCTCCAGCCAGCCCTGCGCCGTGGCAGGCAGGGCCTGATTCAGTGTGCTAGAGTCCCATGCCTGCTGCTGGGCAGAGTAGACTGAAGAAGGCCTCTGTCTCCAACTCGCTTTGCTCCCAGAAGAGTTTCTGCATGCAGAGGAGTTTCAGGATCAGGCTCCTAGGGCCTCTTAAGAGTTTTGTTTATTATCTGTGGAGCCACAGAGATGGGAATGGGCTTGGTCTTCCCAAATCCCGTTGGGTGTTGGCAAAGCGCTGAGACCCAGGGACCATTGTATTTGAACTCCCCAAGCTCTTGGGAGCTCCAGTTTGGGTCCATATCACACATCTTTAGGTGACCGCTCCCTCTGGTTCAGACGCTGGGGGTGTCTTGATAAGGGCCAGAGCACCCCTTGTTGGTAGCATGAGGAGTTTGGCTACCTCCGCAGAGCTGATCTTGCTCCCACTGAGATCGATGGCCGACCTCCCATCGACTTTCATGGGGCAGAGCCAGGCTGGTGGGTTGAGAACAAGATGCCCCAATGGAGCTATTGAACACTTTGCATTGTACATGGAGGTATCGCCTAAGGCCAGTGCCCTCCACCCCAGCCAGGATCTGCAGCTGACTCATCTATGCCACCTGGGCGAAGGCTGCTGAGAGGATCTTAAAGGATCAACATGGACAACCAATCTCTGTCCATAGGTAAAGGGACTGACGCAATTCCAATACCCTGTTGGGCCTGAAACCCAGCTGATCAGGACTGAAGAAACCCAAGGATCACCCGTGGTGCCAGAGCTTCCTCACTGCCACCATCTCAGTCACCGAGCCGCCAGCTGGGATCGGCAGTGTCGAGAGATGGTTTCTTAAGCCAAGGCCTGACCATGATTGAGAGCAGCTGGTATCCTGCCCCAGACCTTCGGCCCAGCACCCTTCTCACGGACAAATGCTGCCTGGATCTCCCACCACCCAAAACAGTTGCTCTGGGACGGACTTTGTGGGTGCTACAGTGAAAGAAAAGATAACCTTCCCCATGCCCAGGACAGCCACAGCCTGGGCTTTCGAAAACTCTTTATGTCCCTGGGGATCTGACTCGGACTGCAAATTCTATTCTACTCCTGCCCCATATGAGCTCCAGGTGACCAGTGAGTGGGAGGAGAGGGCATTCGAGGGCTGCCTTTTATAGGGCAGAGGGCAGCAAAATGTAATTCTTTCTGCAGGCTATCATGCTGGATTCCACCGGGGGATACTTCCCAGCGCCTTTCTCCTAAGGCTGGGTTGCGTCTTCTCCTCAAACTCAAACCCAACTTTGCCTGATGTTCAGAGAAGTGTGAGCAGCCCCTTCTCGCATCGTTGCTGCTCGTTTCCAGGCCACTTTGCCACCTGTCACTCATGCCCAGGTTCTCTGAATTCTTTGAGGTTCACCTATCTTTCAAGCCAGACAATCCTACTCCCCTTGCCATCATTTGAGTCCATCGTACGGAAGTTGCCAGGGAGTAGGATGGTAGGAATAAAGGCGGTCTCCATGCGTTTCCCTGCATGATGTCCCTGCAGCCATGAGGCAGATGTCCTACCAACAGCCATCCATCATCCACGCAAGAGTGCTCCCTCTCACATAAATCATGTTAGAAAGACAAGACACAATGGGACTTTTAATTATAAAAACCATTACAAAGGATTAATGATGGCAGCAACGTGATGGATCACCGTTACTCCCAAAGTTTAATAAAGCTTAAGTAGTTTGGGTCCTGGGGAGAACAATGAGCTAATGCTCCCTGGTGTGTTTTCTTTAACAACCACTGGACGTGAGGGATATTTGCCTCTGCCCCTTTTCTCTCAGGTGTTTGCTGATGAGCTGTTTTTGGCAAAGGAGGTGGTTGGCCTGGGATTAACTCCTTCAGCCTCTCAGAGAATGTCACCATGCAAAGTGATGGCTCACAGGGCTGTACATGGGCCATCTGGCCATGCTGGAGAAAGGTCCCAGACACAGTAATTGCCGTGCTAGAAGTCAGCGGGGCGGGATGATTCAGAGAACTGGGGATGTGATATGATACGTCTCCTTTAGGCTGGTGGGATGGACCATCAGGTCTGCCAGCATCAAAACCATGTCTCGTCAAATGCGATTTGCTCCCTAAGGCTCACAAGACTCAACAAGTTTCGGAGATCTTGGGTGAATTGGATAGAACAAAAACTGAGAAAGCCCAAACCATCGCACTACCCAGCCCTCTAGAAGCTGAGCGTGGCACCTCAGAGGTACCTTCCTCTCTGACCACTTGGGAGCTGCTGGTGGGGTTCCTTCTGGGTGCTTTCATTGGGCTCTCATTCATCACCCCACTCCACTCGCTCACGATCTTGTCCTGGGAACGTCTCGCTCACAATCAGCTGAGCAGGGAGTTAATGCGCCTGCTTTCCTTTAGACCCCTCACAGGATTGGCACGTGGTCGGATAATATACCCTGGGGTCCTGCCAGCTGCCTTTCTTCACGCTACATGCTTCTTAGTGGCTAGGCGAGGCCCACTTTTGACTATCACCTCTCGATCGATCTATCTATCCCTGCCTTAGCTAGCTAGTTGTCATCTACCTTCCCCATGGATTTGCAGACACCCCCTCCCCATTACTGTAGTATTTGCTAGTAGACCTCTCTGCACAAATTTCTGGGGTCCCCCAAATTGTTCTCTTTTTCCTTTGTTCTCCCCGAAAGAGGCATGTGTGCCTGGTACTAGGCTGCCCAGCAAAGGCATCTGCCATCCTTTACTAACCTATTTAGAAGACACTAGCCGATAAGACGGTTCAGGAAAATGCAAAAAGTTGACAATTGGTTCCATTTGCCTGGAGCTCTAATTATCTCTCCCCCAATGAGGCTGGCTCAGCGGTGTAAGCAGGGCAGCTGTCACTCGGGATAGGCCATTCGCAAGCAGCCTTGCACTGCCTGCTAGGCATATGGGGCACAAACACGGAGAGACTAAAGAGGAGCATTTAGCTGTCGCGGGGGGCAGCCTGTGGGGGAAGCCGAGCTGGCATGTTGAGCTGCAGGGTAGAGAGGAACAGAGCAGATGATGAGGCTTTGATTACCGCAGGGGGAGGCTCGTTCCCCTGGGCCTGTGTTTTTAACTGGCCCAGTTTCCATGGTATCTTGAAGTACCTGATAGTGGAAGTGAGAGTAGGGTTCCCAGGTGTCCGGTGTACAACCAGAACACCCAGTCGAAAAGGGACCCTGGCAGCTCCAGTCAGCACCGCTGACCAGGTCGTTAAAAGTACGGTTGGCGTGGGGCTGGCAGGCCCCCTACCCGGCTCAGTGCAGCTCCCTGGAAACGGCGACATGTCCCTCAGCTCCTAGGCAGAAGGATGGCCGGGGGGCTCCGCGTGGCACCTGCAGGTGCAGGCAGCACACAGAGCCCCCTGGTCACCCTTGCACCGAAGAGCCCAGGGACATGTTGCTGCTTCCAGGAGCCTGCATTCCTTTCCCTGCCCCAGCCCTGAGCCCCCTCCCGGAGACTGCACCCCCAACCGACAGCCCTGAGCACCTTACTGCACCCAAACTCCCTCCCAGAGCCTGCACCCCAAATTCCCTCCCGCACCCCAACCTGCTACCCAGCCCTGAGCCCTCTCTAGTACCCAAACTGCCTTCTGGAGCCCACACCCCAACCCCCCACCCCAGCTCAGAACCCGCTCCCGCACTCCAAACCCCTTGGCCCCCACCCAGAGCCCCCTCCTGCACTCCAAACCCCTCATCCCTGGCCCCACCCTAGAGCCCACACCCCCGGCTGGATCCCTCCTCCCCTCTTGCACCCCAACCACCTGCCCCAGACCGGAGCACCCTCCGGCACCCAGAACCCTCATTCCTGGCCCTACCCCTGAGCCCCCAGCCCCTGCCAGAGCCCTCACCCCCTCCCGCACCCCATGCCCCTGCCCCAGCCTGGTGAAAATGAGCGAGAGAGGTTGGGGGACAGCGAGTGACAGACGGAGGGGAGGAAGGAATGAGTGGGGGGTGGGGGCCTCGGAGAAGGGACAGGTGCAGGGCCGTGGGGCGAGGCAAGGGTGTTCAGTTTTGTGCGATTCGAAAGTAGGCAATCCTCAGTGAGAGAGATGCCCGCAAGGCTGGGCCCCGCCGCACAGAGCAGGACCAGGTGCCCAGTGGCGGACGAAGGCACCAACTCCTGCGGGTCGGGCTTGAGGGGCCTGGGCAGAGCTGTGTGCGAGGGGAGCCCAGGGCTGAGCCAACGGGGGGGCTGTGAGCTGGACTGAGGTGTCTTCGCGGCACAGGAAGAGCGCCTGAATGGTGCCAGCCCGCATGGAGCCTGGCGCCAGGCCAGCGTTATTAGGCTCTCACTTTCCCAAGCAACAAATCCGCCCACACAATGGAATTAAACAGTATTGTTTTGAAACACGGGCTTTCCGGGGCATAGCGATCCGGCTAAATCGATTACTAACAACATCCCCCGCCCCGCGCCTGGGTCCCACCTCCAGGAATCCTCCCGCGAGGCCCCACACCGCCAGCCCCTCACCTGGACACCAGGCCCTGGCTTGGCTTTTACCTCCCAGATGGCAGCTGGGCCGCTTGCCGGCCGGCTGGGCCTCTGAGACGCACGCGCACTCTCGTGCACCAGCAGCCTCGTCCCCCTGGGCGTATGCCCGCACAACCCCCGTGCATGTGCGTGCCCGGGCATACACACAGCTGCATGCACACTCATCCCAATGGCCCCGTCCACACCACACACCCACTGAGGCGGGCTGACGCATTCCCAGCGCCTGTGTTTCTTCCTCCCCCCACCCCGCAGGGGCTCGCTGCGCCCAAAGGGCCCCTCCTCCGGCCATCCCGGCTGGAGCCCCACACTTCTGAGACGTGGGGCCGTGTCAGTCCCGTCCTTCCCCCGTCCAGAGCTGGGCCCTCCCCGCAGGGCTGGGGATCTCAGGGCTGGCCGCCTTCGGAGCTAGGCCAAGGCAGCCCCCGGTGCTCAGGGCTCTTGAGAAATGGCTTTGCCCCCATCGCCAAGCAGAGGGCCCAGCACCCAGCGGGGCTTGGGGTGCTGGGGAGGACGGATTCTCTGCTTCGCCTGCTCTGTCTCCTTCATTGAGAGTCTGGTCAGCTCACCCCAACCATGGCCCCCACCCTCCCCCTTCCTCCCCCACTGCTCCCTGCCCCTTCCCATCTCTTCTCCTCCTCTCTCCTGCTCTTCATCACCCCTTCCTGCCCCTGCTCCCCTCCCCTCCACCACCTGCTCATCCTGCCAGCCCCCTTTCTGCCCCCCACTCCCTCACTCCATTTTGGGCACAGGGCCCTGCTCTCCTCCCTGTCTGTGCAGCGACAGGCACTCGTGGCCAATTTGGGGGTTGATCCCCGACACACAGAGCTGCAGTACATCTGGGGTCTGCTCCCCCCATGCCAGCTCGGCCTGTCCCTGCCCAGGTGCCAGGCTGTGCCCACCAGCTCTCAGCCGGCGCTCTCTTCTCTCCTGGGCTTAGGCATCCTTTTCCCTGGGGAATTTTCGGATTACCGCTGATGCCTCATGGGGGACAGTCTCTCTCACCGGGCAGCAGCCCTGAGTGTGCTGGGACTCTCCGGGTTTGCACTGAATCATAGAATCATAGAAGATTAGGGTTGGAAGGGACCTCAGGAGGTCATCTAGTCCAAACCCCTGCTCAAAGCAGGACCAACACCAACTAAATCATCCCAACCAGGGTTTTGCCAAGCCAGGCCTTACAAACCTTTAAGGATGGAGATTCCACCACCACCTCCCTAGGTAACCCATTCCAGAGCTTCACCACCCTCCTCATGGAAAAGTTTTTCCTAATATCCAACCTAGACCTCCCGCACTGCAACTTGAGACCATTACTCCTTGTTCTGTCATCTGCCACCACTGAGAACAGCCGAGATCCTTCCTCTTTGGAACCCCACTTCAGGCAGTTGAAGGCTGCTATCAAATCCCCCCTCCCTCTTCTCTTCTGCACACTAAATAACCCCAGTTCCCTCAGCCTCTCCTCGTAAGTCATGTGCCCCAGCCCCCTAATCATTTTCGTTGCCCTCAACTGGACTCTCTCCAATTTGTCCACATCCCTTCTGTAGTGGGGGAACCAAAACTGGATGCAATACTCCAGGTGTGGCCTCAACAGTGCCAAATAGAGGGGAATAATCACTTCCCTCCATCTGCTGGCAATGCTCCTACTAATATAGCCCAATATGCCATTGGCCTTCTTGGCAACAAGGGCACACTGCTGACTCATATCCAGCTTCTCGTCCACTATAATACCCAGGTCCTTTTCTGCAAAACTGCTGCTTAGCCAGTCGGTCTACAGCCTGTAGCAGTGCATGGGATTCTCTTGTCCTTGTTGAACCTCATCAGATTTCTTTTGGCCCAATCCTCCAATTTGTCTAGGTCACTCTGGCCCCTGTCCCTACCCTCCAGCATATCTACCTCTCCCCCCAGCTTAGTGTCATCTGCAAATTGATGAGGGTGCAATCTACCCCATCATCCAGATCATTAATAAAGATGTTGAGCAGGGCCAACCGCTGGGGCACTCTGCTTGATACCGGCTGCCAACCAGACATTGAGCCGTAGATCACTAGTCCAGAGGGGGTGAGATTTTAACTCCCCCCAGCGCAGGCTTGCAGAAGAGCAAGGGGACATAAGATGTGTCCCAGGTAGCACTGCAAGGAGGACAGCACGATCCAAGAGACTCCACAGGTGGACAGGGAGTGGGTAAGACATTGGGTCTGGTTCCCACAATGCACCAGCCTGCACCACTGAGCTCCCACAGAGGGGAAAGCAATGTGTGCCCGGTATAGGTCTGATGCCAAATACTTCCCTGCTGGAGCAAGGCAGGAACCAGGCACCAGACTGCGACTCAGTGTCACTGCCTGGTTTCTGGTCTGCCCCTTGCACAGTTCAGCGACAAACTTCCCTTTGCTCAGGGCTTGTGGGAAAGCCACAATTGAACCCTTAGGCTGTCGGCTCCTTGGGGCAGCGACCTGCGTTCTCATGTTAATTTATTCATGCAGTGAAATGGAGTCACCTCTGGGGTGGAGGGCAGCAGCCAAGCAGGCTTCATAGAATCATAGAATCATAGAATATCAGGGTTGGAAGGGACCCCAGAAGGTCATCTAGTCCAACCCCCTGCTCGAAGCAGGACCAATTCCCAGTTAAATCATCCCAGCCAGGGCTTTGTCAAGCCTGACCTTAAAAACCTCCAAGGAAGGAGATTCTACCACCTCCCTAGGTAACGCATTCCAGTGTTTCACCACCCTCTTAGTGAAAAAGTTTTTCCTAATATCCAATCTAAACCTCCCCCACTGCAGCTTGAGACCATTACTCCTCGTTCTGTCATCTGCTACCACTGAGAACAGTCTAGAGCCATCCTCTTTGGAACCCACTTTCAGGTAGTTGAAAGCAGCTATCAAATCCGAGGGTAGGGGGGCTAAGCCACTGCTGTCCTGCGCCTTGCCCACTGGTGCAAAGTGGGTGCCAAACGCTAAACGCAGATTCTGTTCCCTGTTCCAGCCCCAGTGAGCTGCTCAGGCCCCTGTACGCCACTCCGGCAGCTTGCAGGGCTGTCCCCGCACTGCAACCGGCCCACACGGATCCCACGACACGGCAGACCCTTCTTAAGTACTCCTACGCTGCCCACCTCACTAGCCCCAGCACAGGGGGGTGTGCGGGGGCAGGGCGGGGTCCTTCTCCCCAAGCTCATGGGGCTATGGAGGAGCAAGGGGGTTCCTAGATACTGACGGCAGACACAAAGGCGGGGCGGGGGGCAGGTGAGCCCAGGGCTTGGATGGATGGGAACTGCCAGGGGCTGCTGAGGCCGGTGCCGCATCCCCCCTCGGGGCTCCCGCAGCAGGCGATTTTAGAGGCAATGACCCTTCCCGCTCTGCTGCTCCCCCCGCCCCCCCCATGCCCCCAGTGCCCTCATGCCCAGAATGTCTATGGTGCCAGCTCAGTGGGGGAGACTGAGCACCCCGCACGGGGCCTCGCTCGCCCAGGCGTTCCCTGCCCGGCCCCTAACGCAGAGAGAGGTTGGGAATGCCGAGCTCCGTTTTGCGTCCTGGAGAGCCCCACAGCTCCCTGGCATTACAGGGAAACGTCCCTTCTGCCTTTAGGCCTCCTCTTCCCTCATTCCCTGCCCCACAGGGTGCTTGCTCCTCTCTCCCCATTCGCCCACCCCACTGTCGGGCTGGGGCTGTTTGCCCACGTAGGCACCACCTGTAGGCAGCAGCCACCCCTTGGAAAACGCTGCTCTTTCCTTCCTCCACGCCCCCTCCTTCTCCCCCCACGCTCCCTGCTCTCCCCCCCCCCCCCAGCTCTCCCATCCCCCCCCTCTGGGGGACCGGCGGGCCATGCAGGATCCCCAGCCCCAGGATCTCAGCATTTCTGGCAGTGCTGATGGAGGGGCACTGATTGCCTCTGACAGCCAGAATGGGGGTGATTAACCTTCCGCCTGATGAACCCCGCCCCCCCAAGCCCCAGGAAACACCTTGCCTCAGCGCCTCCCGCAGCCCTCAAGCCATCTGCTCCAGTAGGGCAGCAAGGGCCCCCAACAGCGGCGTGACCCAGCGCAGTCAGCCTGAGCCACGGGCGCGCTGAGCTGGAAAGCGAGAGCCGCTCGGCTGGTGCTGGGGAGCGGAGGCCACGAGGACTAGAGACGGCAGGGAGCGGGACAGGGCTCCTTCAAGGCTGCAGATTCAAACCCAGCCCCGGCAAGCCCCATCTGATGGCTCCTTGGCAGCCCCCCCCCCCCCCCATGTGAAATTAGCTGGGGTGGGGGGTGAATTGGGGAATTCCAAATGAATTGCGTTTGAGACTGGGGGCTCTCTGCGCGCATCTGGGTCAGACTGCAGCCTTCAGGTTCAGTGCGGGGCTGGTTGCTTTCTCTGTCGTTCAACTCCATATTGGAAGAAATAGCAAGAGGGAGAGAAACAAAAGCCTAGCAATAGAGGGTCATTTAACTTGCGTGTTCGACCACGTAACCATGTAATCGCTCTGGACAACAGACCGACTCCCAGCCAGGGCAACAGGCTTAGCAGGGGAGAGGTGGCCTGGCAATGAAATCACCTGACAGAGGGTCACCTGGAGAGGCTGACGAGGGAATCACCTGACAGAGGGGGCTGAAAGCTCTAAAAAGGCAGGAACTTGTTCAGACCTCAGGTTTTCTTCTACAGCTTAGGAGGAGAGAAGCAACTCAGCATGTAAGAAGCCTGATGAAGCCAAGGACCCTGCCTACCTACCTGAACCCAAGGGCTGGGTGAGCTAGTGAGGGGCATGGCTGGTCGGCTCTTTGTTCTGTTTCTAATGATCTCTCATGATGGTGATGTGATGAAGTAAAAGAGCCATGGTGTCCTGCTGTGGGCAGGGTGTCTGTGTGCTGTCATGCCTTATGCTTCCTGAGAGAGTTCAACTGCCCCCAGCAGGCTCACCCCTTTGGTGGGATTCTGGGAGAGGGTGTGTTTAAGCTACTGGGGTCTCTTGGGCGAAGGGGAGGGGGGTCAGCACTGGTTCTGGGAGCTGAGAGGCTCCATTTCCACAAAGGAGTGGCGAATTGAGCGTCGTTGCCCTGGAAATACACCTGAGAGGCCAAGCGGGGAAGACCAGTCTACAGACCCAGGGAAGCTTGAAACACCTGGGATCCAGAGGCCTGGATTCTCCTGGCAGTGGTGTAGTGAGTGGCTGAGGGGCGCTTGGCTGGGACCTGTGACAGGCTGCATGCCAGCTCCTAGGGGAGGCATCCGCGATAGGTTTGGCTCCTGGCTGGCAGTGATGGTAGAAAGGCCAAGGCCGAAGTGGGCCATGCAGGCTGAGCTCCCCTCTCACTGGCCCTCGGGCGGGATGTGAGGGACATTCAGCGCCACTGCCCAGCCAGTGGATTCAGGGGAACGTCATTGATGGAGAGGGAGGCGAAAACAGAACTGGATGGACCGGGGTTCGGTCTGCCAGCGGGGTGGGGGGGGTGAGCGGGGAGGGGAAGCTGCTCCTCACCCCTGCCCGATGAACATCCAAAGGTACAGAAATCCGCTCCCGTGCCCTGCAGGAAGCGCTATTCAGCATTATCCCAGTTGTGTAGGGCCAGCCTTCCACCTGGGAGTGGCTCCATCCCTGACCGTCAGTCTAATGATACACACACCCCTGCCGGACTGGTGACTGGCCAGGTCTCCCAGCTGGAGCGAAGCATCGGGCTACGGAGCTCAGCTGCTTAATGCTGGCAGCTCTGCAGTGGCCCCCTCGAATCCCAGCATCAGGGAGAGCTGGGGCACCTTCCTTGCCCCCGATGCTGCCCCAGGGGGCAGGGGCTCTCCTCCCTTCCTTTCTCAGCCACCTGATGGGAGAGGGTTCTTCGCCGAGGGCTGGAGGGTGCATGACTCTTTTGACACCCGGATCTCACATGCAGCCCCTTGCTGCCGGGCTCTCCTCCACCGCCTCTGTGTCCCAGCAGCCTGTGCTCCTCGCAGTCGGCGCCACGGTGGCCCGTGCAGTGGGTTATGGGGCTCCTCGCTGTTGAACTTTCCCCATCTGTAAAGAGCAGCCGGATACCAAAGCAAGAGCCCAGCGTGTGCAACCCCCCGCCCCCCCGTAACAGCCGACATTAGTGGTGCCTCCTCTGATGCCACCTGGTCCTCAAGAACATAAGGACGGCCACACTGGGTCAGACCAAAGGTCCATCTAGCCCAGTGTCCTGTCCTCTGACAGTGGCTGGTGCCAGGTGCTTCAGAGGGAGTTAACAGACCAGGGAGATTAAGTGTCCCGTCCTGGTTTCTGGCAGTTGGACCCAGGGATGCCTGGGGTTGCATCCCTGACCATCTTGGCTAATAGCCATTGATCCTAGAATCATAGAAGATCAGGGTTGGAAGGGACCTCAGGAGGTCATCTAGTCCCACCCCCTGCTCAAAGCAGGACCAACACCAACTAAATCATCCCAGCCAGGGCTTTGTCAAGCCGGACCTTAAAAACCATTAAGGAAGGAGATTCCACCATAGAATCATAGAATCATAGAATATAAGGGTTGGAAGGGACCCCAGAAGGTCATCTAGTCCAACCCCCTGCTCGAAGCAGGACCAATTCCCAGTTAAATCATCCCAGCCAGGGCTTTGTCAAGCCTGACCTTAAAAACCTCTAAGGAAGGAGATTCTACCACCTCCCTAGGTAACGCATTCCAGTGTTTCACCACCCTCTTAGTGAAAAAGTTTTTCCTAATATCCAATCTAAACCTCCCCCACTGAAACTTGAGACCATTACTCCTCGTTCTGTCATCTGCTACCATTGAGAACAGTCTAGAGCCATCCTCTTTGGAACCCCCTTTCAGGTAGTTGAAAGCAGCTATCAAATCCCCCCTCATTCTTCTCTTCTGCAGGCTAAACAATCCCAGCTCCCTCAGCCTCTCCTCATAACTCATGTGTTCCAGACCCCTAATCATTTTTGTTGCCCTTCGCTGGACTCTCTCCAATTTATCCACATCCTTCTTGAAGTGTGGGGCCCAAAACTGGACACAGTACTCCAGATGAGGCCTCACCAATGTCGAATAGAGGGGAACGATCACGTCCCTCCATCTGCTCGCTATGCCCCTACTTATACATCCCAAAATGCCATTGGCCTTCTTGGCAACAAGGGCACACTGCTGACTCATATCCAGCTTCTCGTCCACTGTCACCCCTAGGTCCTTTTCCGCAGAACTGCTGCCTAGCCATTCGGTCCCTAGTCTGTAGCTGTGCATTGGGTTCTTCCGTCCTAAGTGCAGGACCCTGCACTTATCCTTATTGAACCTCATCAGATTTCTTTTGGCCCAATCCTCCAATTTGTCTAGGTCCTTCTGTATCCTATCCCTCCCCTCCAGCGTATCTACCACTCCTCCCAGTTTAGTATCATCCGCAAATTTGCTGAGAGTGCAATCCACACCATCCTCCAGATCATTTATGAAGATATTGAACAAAACCGGCCCCAGGACCGACCCTTGGGGCACTCCACTTGATACCGGCTGCCAACTAGACATGGAGCCATTGATAACTACCCGTTGAGCCCGACAATCTAGCCAGCTTTCTACCCACCTTGTAGTGCATTCATCCAGCCCATACTTCCTTAACTTGCTGACAAGAATACTGCGGGAGACCGTGTCAAAAGCTTTGCTAAAGTCAAGAAACAATACATCCACTGCTTTCCCTTCATCCACAGAACCAGTAATCTCATCATAGAAGGCGATTAGATTAGTCAGGCATGACCTTCCCTTGGTGAATCCATGCTGGCTGTTCCTGATCACTTTCCTCTCATGCAAGTGCTTCAGGATTGATTCTTTGAGGACCTGCTCCATGATTTTTCCAGGGACTGAAGTGAGGCTGACTGGCCTGTAGTTCCCAGGATCCTCCTTCTTCCCTTTTTTAAAGATTGGCACTACATTAGCCTTTTTCCAGTCATCCGGGACTTCCCCGGTTCGCCACGAGTTTTCAAAGATAATGGCCAATGGCTCTGCAATCACAGCCGCCAGTTCCTTCAGCACTCTCAGATGCAACTCGTCCGGCCCCATGGACTTGTGCACGTCCAGCTTTTCTAAATAGTCCTTAACCACCTCTATCTCCACAGAGGGCTGTCCATCTCTTCCCCATTTTGTGATGCCCAGCGTAGCAGTCTGGGAGCTAACCTTGTTAGTGAAAACAGAGGCAAAAAAAGCATTGAGTACATTAGCTTTTTCCACATCCTCTGTCACTAGTTTGCCTCCCTCATTCAGTAAGGGGCCCACACATTCCTTGGCTTTCTTCTTGTTGCCAACATACCTGAAGAAACCCTTCTTGTTACTCTTGACATCTCTGGCTAGCTGCAGCTCCAGGTGCGATTTGGCCCTCCTGATAACATTCCTACATGCCCGAGCAATATTTTTATACTCTTCCCTGGTCATATGTCCAACCTTCCACTTCTTGTAAGCTTCTTTTTTATGTTTAAGATCCGCTAAGATTTCACCATTAAGCCAAGCTGGTCGCCTGCCATATTTACTATTCTTTCGACTCATCGGGATGGTTTGTCCCTGTAACCTCAACAGGGATTCCTTGAAATACAGCCAGCTCTCCTGGACTCCTTTCCCCTTCAAGTTAGTCCCCCAGGGGATCCTGGCCATCCGTTCCCTGAGGGAGTCGAAGTCTGCTTTCCTGAAGTCCAGGGTCCGTATCGTGCTGCTTACCTTTCTTCCCTGTGTCAGGATCCTGAACTCAACCAACTCATGGTCACTGCCTCCCAGATTCCCATCCACTTTTGCTTCCCCCACTAATTCTACCCGGTTTGTGAGCAGCAGGTCAAGAAAAGCGCCCCCCCTAGTTGGCTCCTCTAGCACTTGCGCCAGGAAATTGTCCCCTACGCTTTCCAAAAACTTCCTGGATTGTCTATGCACCGCTGTATTGCTCTCCCAGCAGATATCAGGAAAATTAAAGTCACCCATGAGAATCAGGGCATGCGATCCAGTAGCTTCCGTGAGCTGCCGGAAGAAAGCCTCATCTACCTCATCCCCCTGGTCCGGTGGTCTATAGCAGACTCCCACCACTACATCACTCTTGTTGCACACACTTCTAAACTTAATCCAGAGACACTCAGGTTTTTCTGCAGTTTCGTACCTGAGCTCTGAGCAGTCATACTGCTCCCTTACATACAGTGCTACTCCCCCACCTTTTCTGCCCTGCCTGTCCTTCCTGAACAGTTTATATCCATCCATGACAGTACTCCAGTCATGTGAGTTATCCCACCAAGTCTCTGTTATTCCGATCACGTCATAGTTCTTTGACATCACCAGGACCTCCAGTTCTCCCTGCTTGTTTCCAAGGCTTTGTGCATTTGTATATAAGCACTTGAGATAACCTGTTGATCGCCCCTCATTCCCAGTATGAGGCAGGAGCCCTCCCCTCACAGACATTCCTGCCTGTGCTTCCTCCCGGTATCCCGCTTTCCCACTTACCTCAGGGCTTTGGTCTCCTTCCCCCGGTGAACCTAGTTTAAAGCCCTCCTCACTAGGTTAGCCAGCCTGCTCGCGAAGATGCTCTTCCCTCTCTTCGTTAAGTGGAGCCCATCTCTGCCTAGCACTCCTTCTTGGAACACCATCCCATGGTCGAAGAATCCAAAGCCTTCTCTCCGACACCACCTGCGTAGCCATTCGTTGACTTCCACGATTCGACGCTCCCTACCTAGGCCTTTTCCTTCCACGGGGAGGATGGACGAGAACACCACTTGCGCCTCCAACTCCTTTATCCTTCTTCCTAGAGCCACATAGTCCGCAGTGATCCGCTCAAGGTCATTCTTGGCAGTATCATTGGTGCCCACGTGGAGAAGCAGGAAGGGGTAGCGATCCGAGGGCTTGATGAGTCTCGGCAGTCTCTCCATCACATCGCGAATCTTAGCCCCCGGCAAGCAGCAGACTTCTCGGTTTTCCCGGTCAGGGCGGCAGATAGATGACTCAGTCCCCCAGAGGAGAGAGTCCCCGACCACCACCACCCGCCTTCTCCTCTTGGGAGTGGTGGTCGTGGAACTCCCAACCTCAGGACAGCGCATCTCATGCCTTCCAACCAGCGGAGTCTCCTTCTGCTTTCTCGCCCCAGACATATCATCTGGTCCACTCTCCGCAACGATACCTGTGGAGAGAACATGAAAGCGGTTAGTTACCTGTGTCTGTGTTACTGGAACCTGGACATTCCGCTTACCTCTTCTGGAGGTCACATGTTGCCAAGCTTCTTCACTGGCCTCTTGGCTCCTCTGTGCAACCTGCTCTATATCTGTAGAGCTTTGTGCCCCTAGAAGCCTATCCTGAGTTTTGTCCAGAAAATCCTGTTTCCCGTATGCAACGCAGGGTTGTTATCTGTTGCTCCAGACCTTCAATCTTCTCTTCCAATATGGAGACCAGCTTGCACTTTGTACAGACAAAGTCGCTTCTCTCCTGTGGAAGAAAGACAAACATGGCACATCCAGTGCAGGTCACAACAGCTGAACCCCCGCCTTCCATATCACCTTCCTACTATGAGCTTCCTCAGAGCAGTTTGCAAGACGTAAGCCTCACTGGGCTCACTCCAGGCGAACTCCCAGGCAAACTCCTGCTGTGAGCTGCTCTGCTGTCCCCGCTGCTCAGCTGGTTCTCCGCCGCTCAGCTGGTTCGCGAAGCTCTGGCTATTTTTAAACAGCCAGGCTTCCCTGTCGCAAACAAACAAACAGCCCCCAGGTCTGCACTACATCTGGCAAGCAGCAATGGGCGACTCGGGCCAGCTGAGCACCCAGATGTTCAGAAGTTTCTTCATGCTCCTTTGGTTTGATTGATCAAACTGGAGCTCTCTGGAGAACAGGCCCTCCCATGAAATTGCTGGTGGTTCCTGCTTCCACTCAGATCAAAAACCTGGGGAGAATGGCACCACCTCCCTAGGGAACCCATTCCAGTGCTTCACCACCCTCCTTGTGGAAAAGTTTTTCCTAATATCCAGCCTAGACCTCCCCCACTGCAACTTGAGACCATTGCTCCTTGTTCTGTCATCTGCCGCCCCTGAGAACAGCCAAGCGCCATCCTCTTTGGATGGACCTAGCCGCCAGGAACTGCCGACACACCATTCCCTGGTAACAGGTTGGCTGTGCGGTGTGCAAAGTGGCACTTCCTTAGGTTTGTTTTAAACCTGCTGTCTATTAGTTTCATTCGATGACCCCTGGTTCTTGTGTGAAGGGTTAAATACCACTTCGCTATTCATTCCTCCGCACCAGTCATGATTTTACAGACCTCTCTCGTATCCCGCCCCTTAGTCGTCTCTTTTCCAAGCTGAACAGTGCCGGTCTTTTTAATCTCTCCTTGTAAGGAAGTTCTTCCATACCCGTAATCATTTGTGCTGCCCTTCTCCTTTTCCAATTCTAATACATCTTTATTTGAGAGGGAGCGACCAGAACTGCAGGCAGTATTCAAGGTGTGGGCGTGCCATGGATTTATATAGAGGCGTTGTGATATTTTCTGTCTTATCTGTCCTACCCCTTGGTTAGCTTTGTTGACAGCCGTTGCACACGGAGCAGATGATTTCAGAAAAATATCCACGATGAAGGATCTTTAGGAATTTAAAAGGGCAGTGAGAAGTGAACCATGTCAAAGCAATGATATAGCTGCATTTGCATATCCCACACTAAGCTCTGGAAGGGGAGCATGGGGTGGGGGGGGAGGCTGGAATACCTTAACCATTAGCACCAGGGGGAGTCTGCTGGAAGAGTAGGTAGGGGATTTGACTGGAAGTGGAGGCTGTTGCAAATCAGATCTCCTCCCTCTCTCAACAGTGAGGATGATATTGGCATTATACGGCCTGCCACAACATGTCCACCACTGCAGGGCTGCTGCAGCTTGCAAAGCACTGGTGGAACGGCAAATGCTGGGAAAGTCTCGGAGAATAGAGGGCCCTGGGTCTGGTAACTGGGATGCCTTTGCTTTCTGTGTCCCTCACCTCGACATCTCTGAGAACCTGGTCCCCCATCCCCGTTTCGTCCCCTCCTGCCTCTGGGCGGGTTGGCTACAGCCAAAAGTAGAAGGGAGCCCCCATTCTCCCCAGGTTTTTGATCTGAGTGGAAGCAGGAACCACCAGCAATTTCATGGGAGGGCCTGTTCTCCAGAGAGCTCCAGTTTGATCAATCAAACCAAAGGAGCATGAAGAAACTTCTGAACATCTGGGTGCTCAGCTGGCCCGAGTCGCCCATTGCTGCTTGCCAGATGTAGTGCAGACCTGGGGGCTGTTTTGGGGTCAGTGAAGCTTACCAAGGCATGAACACAACCCTGGAGTGATTTGAGGGGGATGGGACATGCTTCCCCCGCTCCAGCATTTTAACTCTTCTGTTGATGTCGTCTGCTTGGAAACTCCATGGTAGTGGGTGGTGGTTGTCAGCACTGGGATGGGACCTAGCATCTCTGAATCATAAAGCATAAGCTTCTAATGCCTGAGTTATAAAAGTCACCCTGTTAGCAAGGCTGGGGCAGGTTTATCAACCTCTCTTCCCCAACCACCACTAAATGGGGACCAAACTGAGTTGGTGTAGGTTGCATTAACTGCATGACTCCTGCATTTTCACTCCAGGTCCCTTGTCTCTCGACTATAGCTTTCCTGTCCTGCAAATATTTTTGAGATTTCAAACATTTTTCAAAGTTTTCACAAGCCAAAACCTTAAAGATTTTTTTTAAATAAATAAAAAATGGTCCTTTTACCTAAACAGATTTTTTTTAGCTCTAATTAGCTTACATTTCTACACAGAACATCATTTCAAAGTGGAATTTTTCATTTCAAAAATATTAAAATAGGGGGTTTTGAAAATGTCAAAACATTTTTAATACATTTTCAGCTCGAGAAATTGATCAGAACTGACCCTTCTTGTGAAAAGTTGGGGGGTTTGCTTACTTCCCTTACAGATAAAAACTCCCCCTCGCCCCGTCCCGCCTCGCCCCACCCCGCCCCTTGGCTGGAGAAGCCAAGCAGCAGAGAACCTGGGTCCCAGCTTGGAGACCCAGAGGTGCTGTAAGAGGTCAGAGCGTTACCGACCGTTCCCTGTCTGCATTATCTCTCCCTTCAGCTTCCTGTCTATGGCTTTGGTGCCACCAGCGCAGACAGAACCCCAGAGTGCATTTCCGGCAACGACACCGCCCAGGTTGTACCTGCTCTGTGCCGGGACTTGCCCACCAGGAGCCCACCCGCCAGGCTGCATCCTGTAAAGCAGCCAGTCCTGCCCCTTGTAAGCCCGTCCCTAACTTGTGACCCCAGGATCTGGCTATCAGGGGCCATCTCGCCTAACTGCAGCATCTTCCCATCTGTTTCCCTGTTTGGTGTCTCTCTGGCTAGTCTCTCTCTCTCTCTAACCTGTTCATATTCACCGCTCCGTCGCTGCCGGGATGGGTTCAGCGCACAGCCCGGCTGGCAGCTTGGCAGAGGGGCTGAATGGGGGG
Source organism: Caretta caretta (assembly GCF_965140235.1). Taxonomy (NCBI): domain Eukaryota; kingdom Metazoa; phylum Chordata; order Testudines; family Cheloniidae; genus Caretta; species Caretta caretta. Next base: position 9,964,019 of record NC_134230.1, on the reverse strand, counting down.
AGCAGCGCTCAGGCGCTGGGAAAGGCAATCTAGTGCCAGCACCCTTCGCTGTCAGTGCCCGCCTGCCACACGGGGCGTAAGTGAGGTCTGAAGACTCCCCCTGAACCTGTCCGTGAGGAAGGAGTCGGCTCTCTGCAGGGGCTGAATGATGGGCCCCGGGGCCTGGGGTCACTGCTCACTCTGAGGCTGAATCAGGGCAGGGCCGAGTGTGACTGGCATTAAGCGTTCACCTCCGCCAGTGGGGGCAATTGAAGCCCTGAGAAGGGACGTGCCTCGTCTGGAGCTGGGAAGGGAGCCCACAGGCCCACATGCCTGGGCCTGCCTATAAACACCCCCCACACACACACGGGACAGCTGCCATAACAGCCAGCACCACAGGAACTGACCCAGGAACCTGCCGAGCTAAAAGCCTGAGCTGCTCCCACTGGGGGCGGCCACCAACTCCTACCCCCCGTGGCGCGAACACAGAGGGGCCATGTAACGCTCTAACCAGCTTCCGTCTCCAGTTACACCCCATGCCATCTTTCCACGACAGCCCTGCCTGCCTTTCCCTTCTCCCCAGCATTGCTCGCAGCCCCGAGGGCTCAGCCCACTTTCCCTGCTGCGGCTTTTGCCACTTTCCTTTAACCATCAGGCCTTATCAAGGTCAAACGTGCCAGCTGCTCCCGTCACCCGCAGAGCAGTCCCCAGATCTCACAGAGGGTTTAATTCAATTACGCGTGGTGGCAGCAGCCGGGTCTCCGGGGCATGGGCAAGGGAAGGCACCTGGGATGGCTCCCGCCTGCCAGGTGCAACGGGCCTGTTTGCCGGCCTTGTCATCTCAGTGCCTGGAATTCTAATCTCCCTGGAAAATGAGCTCAGAGCCGCTGGGAGGGGTTCGATGCTACGCTGAGAGAAATGCTGGCGGGATTCGCACAGGGAGCGATGGGGCAGCACAGTTCACATGAGCCTGGTGCAACTGAGCCCGGGGAAAAGGTCGGTTCTCCAGCTGGCTGGGGACAGACGGGGCCCTCATGAGTCTTTCCACCTGTGCTGTGTAAATGCGCCCGTTCTCCGCTGTTACATGTATGAGAGACAGAAATGAGAGCGTGTGAGTCGCCCCCTGGCAAAATCTTGCTGAAAAGAAATGGAGGGGTCCCAGATCCACAGAGGGGGCTGAGCGGACATATTTCCTGCAGGCTGCTGAGGGCATTTTCTGCCCAGAACCCCAACTTGACACAGACACCATATGCCCAGCCATGCCTCACAAAGTGGTTTCCCCTCCCCTCCAATAAGTGAAATGCTCACAGGCAGCTCAGCAAGCCGCACACTCTTCAAAATCTAGCCCTGAAACAAGCCATTAAAGGTCCTGCCCCGGCCACTGATTTCCCCGCTTCCCATGATCCTGCAGGAGCAGACCACACTGCCACAAGAGGGTGTCGGAGAGTAGGGCAAGGTAAACTCTCTTCTGCCCTGTGACAGCCACGATCCAGAGCTGAACCCACCGCCTCGAGGGGAAAGCCCGTCTCGGCTACAGCTTGATCTAAAGCCTCCTGTCTCCAGCTGGGTCTGTAACAGGCCCATATCAGCTGTAGCTTGGATGCAGCTGGGGGGAATCCAGAACACACCCTGACCTGTGGGTTACACCCCTCTCTCCCCATGTCCCCCCAAGCGCCCAATGAACCAGGCTTTGAAAGATTCCTGCCCAGAGTGCAGTACCCCATGCACCCACTAGGCTGCCTATCACGCGCCCTGCCGGTGTCATTATTAGGGAATGTGCCAGGTGCAGGATCACAAGGTGATTGGTTCCCATGCTGCCTCCCCAGTAGATATCACTTGCTCAGCCTCTGGTGCTGAGCAGGTCTCTCCCCCCCCATGCACCTTCTCCCACCCCCCAGCATCCCTCTCCGCTCTTTCCCGGTACGGTAGCAGAAGTTCACACAGAGGGCAGTGCGCGGCTGCTGTCACGAAGCCTCCCCATGGAGTCTCTAGCTTCCCGCAGCCTTCCAAGCTTCTATTTTAATAGCGGTTTTGTCTTTCCAGAGCAGCGTGCCTGGAAGATCCCTGCCAGCTTGCATTACCTCTGCCCTCCGCAGTGCTGCGGGTCTGCTGGGCTCCACAGATGCAGGGAACCCGGCTGCATTGCTTACTCTCACCCTTTGGCTGCCCCGTCCCTCCAGGTCCCGGCCTGGCATGCAGAGCTGCAAGATTCCTTAGTGGAAGGAGCAAAGGCTTTGCTTCGGCTGCATTTCTTTTATCAACATCAAGATGGGGTGGGAGAGGTGAGACCTGCCAAAATGCACCTCTGGGAGCAAGGCCTGCTGGATATAGCACCCGACTGTGAGTGCGGGCCCTGGGTCCTATTTTTGTGTCTCCTCCTGTCCTTGGGCATGTCACTTCAATTCTTAGTGCCTCAGTTTCCCCTTCTGTCTCAAAGGGGATAATGAGGCTTCTTCCCCCGCTACAGAGATAGCTTTGAGCAGCTTATTTAATGTGTGCAATGGGCTTAGAGACAGGAAGGTGAATTGTTGTTGCAGCCTATGACCCCAGATGAGGGACATGAAGAAAATAGCGGAGTGAGCAAGAGAGGAATTTGCTCCGTTAGCAAACCTGGCATTATCTGTCACCTCCGATTGGTGAGGCCACACATCTGCATGGCTGGCTGGCTGTGCTTAGAAGAGGGCGTCCCCTGCAAGAGCAGGCAATGCCCTCTCAGGCATGTTATAATCCTCTCTTGCATGTTAAGCAGGCTTGGCTATGGTTAGTATGTAGAAGGCGGATGGCCACTTGAAAACCTAGGCAACTGGCCTTTCTATACTTGGTGCTCAAGGGAGTTACTAGACTAGAAGATTGGGAGTCAGCCCACCTGGGTTCTGTTTCTAACTAGCGAAGTGTGTGATGTTGGGTAGGTCACATTCCTCCTCTGGGCCTCAGTTTCCCCCATCTGTAAAATGAGTCTAATGATTCTGAGCTTCTCCGGATGAAATGTGCTAGGTCTGTGTTGTGGTATTACTAAACCAGCATGATGCTACAGGATGCTGTCACACTGTGGGTGCTGTCCTTCACTAGAGACTGCGTCACCTCAGACGAGACCAAGTCTAGTCACTAAGGAGCCGAGGCCCAAACTCTGAAAAGTGCCTAGTGAATCTTAGTGCTTCCATTTTGGAGCAACTTGCACTCTAATAAAGGGGCCTGGTTTTCAGAAAGTGCTGAGCGCCTGCCCTCTGAAAACCAGGCTCCTTTAAGGTGTCTCAAGGTGGGCCCCCAAAATCATTAGCTGCTTTGGAAAATGCAGGCCCAAGACTGTGGGTTACTCCTGGTGCCCTGGCCAAGTTCTAGTCTGGATAACTACTTCCTGCCCACTGAAGGTCCCCTGGCACTGCTATCAGGGTGTGGTAGTACGCTTTACTTCCAGTCCTCGGTGTTGCCATGTGCTGTCAGTTACTGCATTCCACCCCAGAGGCAGCTGAATTTCAGCGGTGACCTCCGTCTGGGGAAAGCACTCTGGGATCCTTCGAAAAGATTGTTGCTACACAAATGTAGGACGTTTGTAGGACGTCCAGAAGTTCCTTGGCAAAGCCGCGAGGGCGACGGGGAAGCTTTCACAGCATCTGCCCACACTGTGTCTGGCTCTTGCTAATCCCGGCCATTCCTGACTCTTAGGCGCGCCCGATGCACTCCCATTATAAGCTATCTAGATCCTTGACTTTGGAGTTGTTGTCCCTCCATATGAGAATATCTCTAGCAGAGACCCTCTGAATCCTTTGCAACTGGGGCTGCCCGCACTCAGACCTGAATGAATAATTTGCTGCCAAATATTTGACAGATTTAGCCTCTTGGTGCTCATGGAATATCCACCAGCAGATTGCAATTTCCTCCTGCCTTATTCGTTATACAGATTTATGCAGCCAGGTTTTTATTGGAGAGATTTTTTTTTCACTTTCTGGTTCTCTCACAAATCAACAGTCAGGCTGGGTTGCGTAGCTGGGATCGGGCAGATGTGGCGCGTGCAAATTAAAAAGGGGTTCTCTGCCAGTAGTTGCATGTGCAATGTTGGAATCCACTTTCCTGGAAAGCAAATGCAAATGGCGTGCAAGCATCGTGCACTTGGTTGAATGTTCAGGCTAATATTCCTAGCCACTGCTTTGCAATATTCACCCAGCTATGGGCCTGAGCACATCCCATGAGTTTTGTGAGCATCTTGCCCGCTTGGCCTGTAAACTCTTGGGGGGCAGAGAACCTGCCTTGCTCTGTTTGTGGACAGATACTTACCTGACCCCCATTACTGCAGTACTTAGCACCCTGCAACCTTCAGTGTTTTTATCCTTACAGCACACCTGTGAGGTAGGGAAAGGCTATTCACCCCACTGTGAAGAGGGGAAACTGAGGCAGAGACTCACTCAGGTGGTCAGTGGGACAGCAGGGAATTGAACTAGGGTCTCCCAAGCTACTCACTTAAGCACTAGACCGTCCATCTTCTCTGAACTTAACAAATCCTGACTAACATGCTGTGCCTTGGTGAATGACCGACCCACCCCAACTCTTTTGTACTTTCAGAACATTGCAAACGGCCCTGGATCGGCACTTCGCCAGATCTTATATTTCAAGCTGAAAGGCTCCTGGCTCTGCGTGAAACAGAGAGGGCAGGACAATGTCAGGGCTTCGCTGGAAACTCTGCTGGCTTATCTGTTGCCTTTTCTTTTTCCAAAACCTTGCTGGCAGAGGACAGTGGCTTTGTCCCTAAAACAAAGGAATTGAAATCCAAACCACCAGCTCAGCGGATCGCCAAGGTGGAAGAGAACAGCAGGCAAGCTGTGCAAATGCACAGGGCTAATTTGTGGGGCGCCAATCTCCTTTCATTCGAGCCAGGCGGGAGGCACTTGTTACAGGCCTGCATGTGGCATGTGTGGGTTTCCGATCACTCCTTTGCCTCTGCACCTCTGGCTTGGTTCCCATTTGGCATTTGAGACACAAAGCTACCAAAGCAAAGTTGGTATCACTAAACCCCGTAAGCACTGGGAGGAGTTGTTAAAATTATAGGGAAACTACTAGGAAGGTTTGCAAGACCCTCAACTCTGATCTAGCTTAAAATTATTCAAGCCTGTTAGGGGAACAAAAACCCTCCACATGCTTGAGATAATTATACCTAGCTCATGTATAGTGCTCTTGTCAGTAGATCTCAAAGCGCTTCGCAATCTTGAACTGGATGTAGTGAAACAGTATTGTTCCCATCTCATTTCCTCTTAAGAGGATTTATTTCCATTGATGTACAGGATATAGCTGTGTCTACTTTAATTCCAAAGCACTTTACAAGAAAATAGTAGATAGACGGAGAAATCACTCCCCCCGCCCCGCCACTCCCAACACGCAGCTGTGCCTGGGGCAGAGCGCAGCCCCACTTTAACAGCAGTACTGCACACCGGTTTAGACAATAGTGAAGGAGACCACACCCAGCTAAAAGCCCAGCTGGAGGTTAGGAAGGCAGATGGAATTATCTGGCCTGCAGTTTCATCAGCACACCAGGGCTGCCCCCCTGGCTCTTTTGAAAAATACAAGGTGATCTTTAATGATCACAAGCGACCAAGAGTTTCATTTTAGGTATCATCTGAAAACCATAGGAGCTGCCCATCCCTGGTATGGACCATCCTATCTCATTGCCTCACGACATGTCACGTGCTTATCTCCATTTTACAGACAGAGCACTGAGGGGCTACGGGACTTTCCCAAGGGCGCTCAGGAAGTTTGTGCCAGAGCAGGGGACTGAGTGCAGGTCTCCTAACATCTCGATTAGTGCACTGGCCGCTTGACAGTTCTTCCTATGCACAACAGCGTGGCATTAGGGTGTTTGGTTTAGTGCTGACTTAGAGGTGAAGAACAACCCCACTTCTTGCTGTGTATGGGCTTTCTCAGAAGGTCTGCCTCTCCCGGATAGCCTAGGCCCAACCCTGTTTAGCTTGCAAGAACATGCTACGGAGGTGGTATTGCTCCTTCTCTCAGTGACTCAGTGAGACCCTCACAGGAATTGCAACAGCGGGCATTGCTGCTTGTGGGGTCCCCGCTGCTGGCTTTGCAGCCACAGTTCGCCAGCAAACCCTGTTCCCTCGAGCCCTGATTACACTGGTGGTGGTGAATAAAGAAATCAGCTGCATGCAGTGGATTTGTTGATGGACAGAAAGAGCCATGTCCGTTTCAGCTGCGTTGGACACACAAATGTGGTTCATCTCCTTGGGGTTCTGTTTATTCCTGGCCTTAGCGGTTCTGGCTTGAAGGTGTCAGGAAGCCTGGTGCCAGCTCAGGAACTCCTGGTGCCATTCTAGGCCGGCACAAGACAGTGTCTCTCCATCTAATTCCCAGCAGGCCCTTCAAAGCATAGGGCCCGAGAGACAGCTAATTCAGATGAGAACTGCAGCCAGCCCACCCAAAAGTATGTCAAGGGAACTTGAGAGGCTGAGTTGGAGGCTCCATCCCAGCCCTGGGTTGGGCGTTTCACATTGCTCAGGAGTGACGTCTCCGGACAATTCAGCGTCGATGGGAAATACAGATATAGAGAAATTCTGGATGCTCCAGGTGTCTTGCTGTCATTGAGGGGGCTCCAGGCCTGTTTACTCATTTACAAGCTGATGGGTGAAGCCAGGCAGGATTGCTCTGTCCAGGGTACAGGGGATTGAAGGGTTTGCTCAGGTGTGTAGAGGAGGGGTGGAGTTTGTTCGGGAGTTCTGTGCGGATGAAAGGAGCCAGCCTGGCAGACCTGGAGAACTTGGTCCTCTATTTCTCTACAGAGCAGGTACAGCATGGGCAGGGGTAGGGTGAGCTTCCCCCATCCCATCCCCACTGTGTGTCTTAACTTTTGAGCTGGAGGGGCCAGCGCTAGGCATGAGAGAGGAATTGAGTCTCCAGGGCCCACTGAGTCCTTTCCAACCTGCTGGGACTGCCAGCAAGGGGCCCCGTGGTAATGGTTTTTCTTGTGATGTGGACAATTGTCTGAGAGACCCCGCATAGGCTTTTCACACAGGCCACCAGATGAGCTGATTTAGATTCATAAACTTTAAGGTCAGAAGGAACCATTATGATAATCTAGTCTGACCTCCTGCACAATGCAGGCCACAGAATCTCACCCACGCACTCCTGTAACAAACCCCTGACCTATGTCTGAGCTATTGAAGTCCTCAACTCGTGGTTTAAAGGGTTCAAGGTGCAGAGAATCCTCCAGCAAGTGACCCGGGCCCCACGCTGCAGAGAAGGCGAAAAACCCCCAGGGTCTCTGCCAATCTGTCCTAGAGGAAAATTTCTTTCTGACCCCAAATATGGTGATCAGCTGAACCCTGAGTATGTGGGCAAGACTCACCAGCCAAACACCCAGGAAAAAATTCTCTGCCGTAACTCAGATCCCACCCCATCTAACATCCCATCACAGGCCATTGGGCATATCTACCGCTAATAGTCAAAGATCAATTAATTGCCAAAATTAGGCTATCCCATCATACCATCCCCTCCATTTAGTTGGGGTTGGTCCTGCTTTGAGCAGGGGGGTGGACTAGATGACCTCCTGAGGCATGATGGCATACGTCATACATGGCATGATTTTTAGCGGTTCTGAGCGCTCTCAGCTCCCACTGAAGCCAATAGGAAGCGGAGACAGTAAACACTGCTGGAAAGTCAGGTCACTTGCTGTGCTTAGGTGTCGAACTACGGGCATAGGCGTGAACTTCTGCTCCAATTGAAGTCAATGGCAAAATACATTGGGGCCAGAATTTCATCTCTGGTGTCTGTCTTTAGGCACCCAGAACTTAAACTTTTTCTAAATTGTCTTGGTCCCAAATTTTACAGACTTAGTATCCTAAAATTATGTGCCTAAAATTGTATTTAAGCAGCTGATGCAACATTCAGGTATTAGAGGCTACCTTTGGGTGCCTAAATATGGACTAAATTGCACCCAGTTCTGAAAATGTGGCCCTCAGTTACTACACCCTTGGAATGAAGCTTGCTGAATGCCTTTTGCTAAAGCAAACCAAACACCCTGTGGTACTATAAAACAGGCCCCAGATTTCAGACATCCTGCATTGCTTGGAGGTGCAATTGGTTTTTCCTTCACTGCTGGTTTTAATACTTATGCCTAATTGGAGGGTATGACCCATCTCTATCAGAAATACAGGCACTCGCCCAGAGAACTTTTATTGAATTACTGATTTTTTTTATTAAAAGCAAATGGGATTGTTGACAGTGCGGGCACCTAGCGTTTGCAGAGCACTAGAGACAGGCATGGTGCTTTATAGGCAAATGAAAAGATGACAGTTCTCCCCCCATGGGCTTTAGAATTTAAAATTAAATAAGTCACACACAAACAGTACAGCAGATCACGGTGTGGGGGAAGGGGCCGAGAAGGGAGACAGGAAGACAACAGGTTAGAAGGGGAGAAGATAACTGCTTGTGGAGCAGTGTAGATTTTTCTGCAGAGAGCAGGTTGCGTACACAGATTTATTTGGCTAATCACCTTTTAGAATAGCCCTCAGCACTAGTTATAAGGCACTTTTCATCCACAATCTCAAAGCACTTTTATAAAGCAGGGTCCATGTTATTGTCACCATTATACAGATGCACAAACGGAGACACAGGGAGGGATAAGATTGCCCCCAGGATCACACAGTGACTGGGTCAAGGTCGTAATGATTAGCCCGAGGTCATGGAGCGGGAGTGACTAGAACCCAGCTTCGTGTCTCACAATCCCCTGTTCCAGCAACCTGAATTCTTCCAAATTAATTTCAGTCCCTTTTGTTGTGGGTGGGTTCCCCAGGCAAAGTGCGCTCTAGAGCGGAATTTGAATGAGGAGAGTGGGAGAGCGTTCTCAGCATCAGGAGCAGCATGGGAGACGTCAGTAAGTGGGAGGAAACCCAAAAAACCCAAGTGTTCTGTCCTGGGAGTGAATGCAGGACCACGCCAGGGCCCTCCGTAGCTCCTGTTCAGATCAGCAACCATGTCATCACCAAGGGGGCTCCAGACCCGCGTGGAGGGTTTTGGTTTTTCATTTAAGAAGCGTGGAGTTGAAGGTGAAGCTAGGAAATGTCACGTGTGTGTGTGTGTCAGGACTGGGGCCTGGGCAGTCAGGTCTAGTGGTTGGAGGCAGCCTTGCCAGCCGGGATGAGCACTGAGGGTCAGAGCTGGAGCCAGGACCCAGCCGTCAGAGCCAAGGCGCAGAGCTGGAACCAAGCAAGGGAGCAGGACTGGAGCAAGGCTGAAGCAGAAGGAATCGCAGCTGCAGGTGTACACCCTGAGCAGCCAGTGGCCTGCTGGCACTAGTGGGTGTAAGGTCACACTTTCAGTGCACGCCGGCCAGTCAGGTGGCTCTGCTGTAGCCCATCTGGGCGCATTAGTCAGCCTGGCCCAGGCCCTCTCCGAAGGAGAAGCATTCCTTTTTTGCTCTTTTTTTTTTTTTCTCCGCTTTGATTTCTGAAGGCCCCGAACTCTGCCTTTTGTGGGCTACAGAAGCACCCTGGCTTTTGTTTGGACTACACCCCCGCAAGGGAACAGATGTCCTGAGCAGCACAGCTGGACGGCTCCAGCTGTGAACTCCATAAGAACAGCCAGACTGGGTCAGACCAAAGGTCCATCTAGCCCAGTATCCTGTCTTCCGATAGTGGCCAATGCCAGGTGCCCCCAGAGGGAATGAACAGAACAGGGAATCATCAGGTGATCCATCCCGTCCCCCATTCCCAGCTTCTGGGAAACAGGGGTTAGGGACACCATCCCTGCCCATCCTGGCTAATAGCCATTGATGGACCTATCCTCCAGGAACTTATCTGGTTCTTTTTTGAACCCTGTTATAGTCTTGGCCTTCACAACATCCTCTGGCAAGGAGTTCCACAGGTTAACTTTGCTTTGTGTGGAGAAATACTTCCTTTTATTTGTTTTAAACCTGCTGCCTATTAATTTCATTTGGTGACTCCTAGTTCTTATGTTCTGAGAAGGAGTAAATAACACTGCCTTATTTACTTTCTCCACACCCATCGTCATTGCATAGACCTCTATTATATCCCCCCTTAGTTGTCTCTTTTCCAAGCTGAAGGGTCCCAGTCTTACTAATCTCGCCTCATATGGCTGCTATTCCATACCCCTAATCATTCTTGTGGGCCTTTTCTGAACCTTTTCCAGTTCCAATACATCTTTTTTGAGATGGGGGGACCAGCTCTGCACGCAGTATTCAAGGTGTGGGCGTTCCATGGATTTATATAGAGGCAACATGATATTTTCTGTCTTATCATCCATCCCTTTTTTAATGATTCCCAACGTTCTGTTCGCTTTTTTGACTGCCGCTGCACACTGAGTGGATGTTTTCAGAGAACTCTCCACAATGACTCCAAGATCTCTTTCTTGAGGGATAACAGCTAATTTAGACCCCATCGTTTTATATGTATAGTTGGGATGATGTTTTCCAATGTGCATTACTTTGCCTTTGTCAACATTGAATTTCATCTGTCATTTTTGTTGCCTGGTCACCCAGTTTTGAGAGATCCTTTTGTAGCTCTTCACAGTCGGCCTGGGACTTAACTAGCTTGAGTAGTTTTGTATCAACTGTAAATTTTGCCACCTCACTGTTTGCCCCTTTTCCCAGATCATTTATGAATGTGTTGAATAGGACAGGACCCAGTACAGATGCCTGGGGGGACACCACTATTCACCTCTCTCCATTCTGACCGTTTATTCCTACTCTTTATTTCCTGTTTTTCCAGGACAGCTGCACGGCAACGCTGCGGCTCAGGGAGCGACCGCTGAGCTGGGCAGATGCCCACCCTCTCCCCCAGGGAGTGCCAGAGCGGTATAACGTCCTACCCTACGAAAGGGGAATTCCTGTTAGCGGTGTGCAGACTATGGGCTATGCCAGAGCTGAACAGGTCTGATTGCAGTCTGCAGAGGGCAGGGAGGCAATTACAACAGCTAGGCTATTACGATATTATTTCCCTACGTATCTTTCCAGGTTCTTAGTTGACCCCATACTACGCAGGAGCTTTTCCCTGCTGCCTCATCCACTCCTGGACCTCAGCCCAAAATCCTGCTTGTAGAAGCAGGGGCAGCCTCTGGCAGACAGAACTCCTCCTCCTCCTCACAGGGCCCTGTCTGCAACTGGGCTGAAAGCAACCTGGAATCAGGCCTCATGTGTCAGTGGGAAGCTACTGCTGCAGCATCTTCCCCTGCTCGTTCCGGGCTAGTTCTCCCAGGCCCACTAGGGGTTGTTTGTTGTTTGTTTACTGAATCAGCTGAATTTGGAGTTCATAAACCAAGTAGGTTGGTGCTGCAGGGAAAAGCCAAGCGCTGTCACACTGGTTTATGCTGTGCACGATTCTCCCTGCAGCTCCTCCAGAGCACGTCCTGCAGTCCCCTCTGCTGTTCCCAGTGCTTAATCTGTAATGAAAGGGGTGCCGGGGTTCAAGCAATTTTTGTACTTTCATAACTGATGTGGCAGAGGTGCCAGGGCTGTGAACTGCCAAGCCCAGCGGTACAAATTAGGCACTGGCCGTTCTGCTCCTAACTGTCTTCACAACAAGTAGGCTACGCCGACAACAAAATACCTGCAACTTGCTGTATCTACATAATGCCAGTAGGGGGCGCTCTACTATTCATTCCACTACTGAGCCAGGCCGAAAGGTGAGGAGGCACTGAGGAAGTCGGGGGAGGGTAGAAGGACACCAGCTTGGAAGCCCTAAAGATGGGACACTCCTTCAAATGAAAGCCTCATCAGGGCTTGAGTGCAGAGAGAATCTCCAGCGGGTGGAGAGGGGAGCGTGAGGCTGTCCGCAGCTGCCAGAGGCTGGGGAGAACAGAAGAGCCAGTGGTAAATGAGAAGAGGAACGGGGGGGGGGGGACAAAGCTTTGCCTTGGAGTGGAGGAGTCAGGGCCATGCTAACACCCACAAGCCCTTAAAAATCATAAGCCTGCCACCCCCCAAAAGTATAAGACTGGCTTAAAAGGCATGAGATTTTTCGAAAACCACACATGCTGGGGGGGTCCTTTTTATTTGCCTTCTGGGTTCTGAGCCTTTAGGGCACGCTCGGGTCACGTGTTCAAGCTTTTCTCTGCAGCCATGAGGACTGGAAGCTCTCTTTCTGTGTTCCTGACAGCTGGGATTCTCACCTAATCACCTGACTCCAGGAGCTGGGGCTTTAGGAAAAACACCAAATATTACGAGAGCTGGCAACACCCCCATGTTGGAAATAGAGCAGCCAGGAGCTCCTATCAACCATATCCTGCTGCAGCATTTTCAGTCCTCACTCAAGCCCACCCCTCTGTTTGTCCCCATCTGGCAGTGCTGAACATGAACTGCCAAGGGCCTTAGAATCATAGAATATCAGGGTTAGAAGGGACCTCATCTAGTCCAACCCCCTGCTCAAAGCAGGGCTCATCCCCAATCCCTAAATGACCCCCTCAAGGACTGAGCTCACAATCCTGGGCTTAGCAGGCCAATGCTCAAACCACTGAGCTATCCCTCCCCCTTGTTTCCCAAGCTTTCATGCAGCCCTATTTGAGAGGAGAGACATGGGTCAAGAAGGTCCATGAAGTACAGATGAGGGGTTCGCTTCCTTCCTTAGCAGATTTCTTTTCCTGTCGCACTCAGCTGAAATCCACTCCTGAGTTCTGATCGCTCGCCAGCAAATGTGCAACAGACGGTTGGAATTTGCTGGGTCCTGTGTGAAAAAGACCCAGGGAGAAAGAAAGCCTTACCAGGTTGCTCCTAGGAACAGGAAATGCCTCCTTCAGGAATGCACCTTCATTTAAGAGCAGGAAGATCCTTGCTCCCACTCCCACCACCCCTTCGATTTTCTTTCTATGAATTGGGTGCTCCTGGATATGAGGGAAGGGCTGATAGCCCTGGCTCAAGGCAGGCAGCTCCTGGGACAACTTCCCATCCACACAGCTCTGCCAATGTATTGTAATCCTGCCCTCCAATACCCCCTGCTGTTCCACGGCTGGCTTTCTCCCAAAACTGTGCCATGCTCTTTCTGTGGATAAAGCATTCAAGAAGTTACTGCCTGGAACAATCCTGCTTTGGCAGGAGATGGTCTTGTCCCTGTCTAGGTTCTGTGATCTGGGGAGAGAAAGGAAGGGTCTGGGGCTTGGAGACAGTCACACCCGCCTTTGCTGAGCCTGCTCCCTGGTGGGGGCTCTGCATTGTCAGGCCTGTTGGCCTGCAGCAAGGTGGTGTCACGGTGGGAAGATGCAGCCTCAGTGGATGGTGCCACTCAGCCATCATGCAAACGGCATCGAGCTGCCACCTGGCAGCAGAACCTGACTGGGAACCAGGGCAACTCTGGGAGCAGGACACTAAGGGTTTCAGGAGGGGTGGCAACCCCGTTTCTATTATGGGGGGTCCTCCACATTGCCAGGGCCTCCCCTACAGTATCCAGGATGGTTATCTAAAGCTTGGCCTGCCCCTGGTACTGCCCACCCGTGTTTCTATCTAGATCACACTCATCTCTGTGGTATCTCGGCTCTCCCACTAGTTTGGGCCACACACAGGCGAGCACCGCGGGAATGGGTCATGGCTGGCAGGAGTCGGTGGAGGCTGGGCCCAGCCATGCGGCAGCTGCTTAGGATTCATCAGGCTCACGCAGCAGGGATCAGGCCCTGGGGTGATGCCGCTGGGGGGTGGGGAGGAGGGAGGCTTCTTCAGGCAGCAGGATCGCAAAGCAAGTGCCAGGCTCTCCCAGCTTGGCACCGCGTCCCTGTGTGATGACAAGGGAGGTGGGGAATCTGGCAGCAGGAGGGAGCGCGAGATAGCAATCGCATTCACCCAGCAGGGAGCAGGAGCAGGCAGGCAGGCAGGACGTTGGTCGGGCCAGCAGCTGGTCATGCTGAGATCCATCCCCTCTCTTCCTCCACTCCTCCTCCATGAGGTCTTTAATCTGCACCTCAACCACCACTACCAAACACACACACGCTCCTTTCTTAGCCCCCTTTGTGTGGGGGACAGGGGTTGTTGAGTGGAATTCCTGCTTGCTACAGAGCCATGGTGCCAGGCAAGGTGGCCTCTCAGATTTCACCCTGGGGCAGCGTCTAGCTAAGATGGGCAGTCCTGGCACCAGATGGGGCTGAGGAGGGCATCAAGGAGGGAAGAGCCTTGGAAAAGCCCTGTCCCTGTAGGTCACCTGCATCACCGCCTCTGCCGAGATACAAATATTGTGTAGGGGACGATCCTAAATGTTTTGGCCAATGTAGGCTGTAAGTATCCCAGCAATGACCCACCCCTTCCGCCATCATAGGAAACTTTTCCCTCATGTCCACCCCAGATCTTCCCTTTTGTCATTTTACCCCATCACTTCTCATGTGCCACCCTGAACAATCCATCTCCTTTCTCAATGTAAATGTATGGAAACCAGTCGTCATATGCTTCCCCTACCCCTCAAGTCATCACTTAGACAAGATGGGCGCAGTTAGCTCTGCTCTGCAGTCTTCCCATGTCAGTCGCTGCAGCCCCCTGGTCATTTTTGTTTCTCTTCTGTACACTCCTGCCAAGCTGTTGGTATTTGGGGCTGTCACCTCCCCTGCCTCTTTGCATGGTGCCTCAGTGTGCAGCCCAAAACCGCATTGGCTTTTCTGCTGCCACGTTACATCTGAATCTCCTGTCTCCAAGCCCTTCCTGTCCCCTCGTCCTTCTTCTGCTCCACCCCGCTGCATGTCGATGCTCCATTTTATTTTTTACCTCTTGCATCTTCCTCTAGTGAATCTCAGTTTCACTTATTTTTAATCCCTCTCTGAAAAGGCTTTTTATATTAATTCTTTATCCCCACTGGTGTTTGCAATTTCTCCTCAGTTAGCATTGTCAGTGTGTTCCTTTAATATGCTGTTTATCTCTCCCCATCTTCCAGCTCAGTAATGAAGGGATATTTCTCCCCAACCCCAATCCTTGCAGTTCCCTACCAGACATCTCCCTCCGATGCAACACGAGCCTGTTTAGCCTTTGTTTAAGGTTCCTTAGGCAGGCCATCTATCCAAGCCAATTTGAGTTAATTGAAGAGTGCAATTTTATGAGACCCTGTGTCACATGCTTTACTAAAATCCAGATAGAAAACATCCCCTCCCCCACTAATTTTGCAATTCCCTCTGAACAAGCAATCCGACTGGTCAAGCAAGATCTAGACTTCCTACCTCTGAGCTGTTTATTCCTGAGCGGTGACTCTGTCGCTGTTCGCTGATTTGTGGTCTCGTAATATTTGTTCCGTTATTTTATTAAGGGTTACAGGGAAACCAATCTAAGCTGCAAGCGGAGTGCTAGAGGGCTGCATCTGAAAAGGATACTTTGCACATGCTGAGCGTTAGAACATTAAGGTTTGCACTGAAGACTTGCAGGATTCAGTCATTTTGACTGTTTGCCACTGAATATCAATGAGAGAGAACATGGCCCCAGGACAGAGTGATGGGTGGTGGTGGGGGTCCCTTCATCCCAGAATTTATACAGGTGAGGATCTCTTCCCCAAGGAAAGGCAGTGTGTCTAACAGGCAGAGCAAAGGGCTCAGCCTAAGGAGTTGTAGATTCTATTCCCAACTCTGCAACTTGCCTCCTTCGTGATCTTGGGCTGATCATATGCCTTGGTGCCTCCATTTTCCCGCATACAAATTATGCTAACACATGTCCTAGTGGATCCCGTTCACTGTCCATATGCCCTCCTACTGTCAGTCAGCTGCCTGTCCCAGTTCCGTCCTAGCCCACAGGAGCTGTGCTAAGCTGTTCTCTTCTGGGAGGCCCGTCCATCATACATCCAGCAGGCATAGAAACCTCTTCCAGCAGGCAAAATCACATCCGTGTTTTGCCTCCAGCAAAGAAAGTGCGGGCTTTATGGTGAAAGCAATTTCCCTGTCTCCGGATTACTAACAACACACTCAGGCCCACAGGCTGGGGAAGCAAACAGAGCTTAATTCACTTGGAGTTTTGAAATAGGGTCTTAATGACTAGGTTCAAATTAGCCACCGTCACCTTTTCAACCCGGGGAATTGAAATGAAATGTGATTCTCGACAGCAGCCTTGGGCTAGTCCAGCTCCTACTACACACACAGCCCTTTTAAAACGTGTCTCAGGTAAAGTAGGTATCTTCTGCTTTCACGGGTTCTACTGTTTTCGTCATGGTATTGACTGAAATACATATTTTAAATCCCCCCCACAGGTATCTAAGCCACCCGCGTTCTACCTGCAAATCAAGAGGAGGAGGAGATCTGGGGCGAAAAGGAAAACAAAAAGAAATGACTTTGGACTGTTTTGTTTTTCCAGTGAAATTATAAAGCCATGTCCCAAGGCAAAGGAACGGTGTCTGAATGTCAAAAGAGCAGGACATGATTCTCCACCAGCACAGGTGCAGGGCTGGGTGACAGGACGGGCGAGTAGAAACCGTGGCACCCCAAGAAGAATGATAACACCTGGCAGTTCCCACGGCAGAATTCTGCCGTAATGGGGCAAGAGCAGTGAGAGCACGTAGGGTCTACTGGGAACGAGTCTGGGAATCAGACCTGCCTCCCAGGCCTCGTCAGGGCAGCAGGTCACTGCCTGGCCAGGTTCCCGACCTAGAAAAGATGATAATGATGCTGCTCCCTTTTTGCAAAATACTTCGGGTGGGAGCCACGAAGGGACTTAGGTGAGTGCCACACCACCTAGCAAATCACAGGAACACACAGTGACTCACAAAGCCCACTTAGGCCCCTAGGCTCCCTGTGCACTGCATGGGGAGAGGTAAGTGCCTAAGAATGCCATCCCCAAAAGCCAGCACTGCAGGCCCGGACCTAAGCCAGGCAATGAGAGAGGCGGCCAACAGGCATGTGTGAAGCCCCGCCCCACTCTCAGAGACAGGCACCTCCATCCAAGCTGCATTGGGACACCTGTCAGTTTAAAGAACAGGAGTACTTGTGGCACCTTAGAGACTAATTTCAGAGGAGCAGCCGTGTTAGTCTCTATCCGTAAAAAGAAAAGAAGGACTTGTGGCACCTTAGAGACTCACAAATTTATTTGAGCATAAGCTTTCGTGAGCATCCGATGAAGTGAGCTGTAGCTCACGAAAGCTTATGCTCAAATAAATTGGTTAGTCTCTAAGGTGCCACAAGTACTCCTTTTCTTTTTGCGGATACAGACTAACACGGCTGCTCCTCTGAAACCTGTCCGTTTAGCAATCCCCAGACAGGAGCTCACCCCCCGGAATCAGACAGCTGAGGCCTGCTCCACGGATCCTGCCCTTTGGGAGCTAGACAGTGCGAGCTAACTGCTCGGGGCGCTCACAAGCTGCAATGCTTTGGATTGATGCTGCAGAACTATTCAACGTAGCGCTTGGTGTCCTCCACCAGATCTCCCCAGGGAAGCAGCAGAAGCCCTAGGGCTTGGCAGCTTGAAAACTCCCCTGGCCCAAACACTGAGAAATGCACAAGGGGGCGCAGTCCTGCGTTGGGCAGGGAGCAAGGCTGGCTGGTCTAACTCCTCTTTTTCATCTCTGGCATCTGTGCTTTACAGACATTGACTAATGAATCCAGAATTGTCCAGTGTGAGTGGAGAGGGGACTGGGGCTGGAGGGACATTGCCCCAGTGCAGATGCTTATTAAGTGCTGCTGGAGCAGGAGGTATCATAGAATATCAGGGTGGGAAGGGACCTCAGGAGGTCATCTAGTCCAACCCCCTGCTCAAAGCAGGACCAATCCCCAATTTTTGCCCCAGATCCCAAGTCGCCCCCTCAAGGATTGAACTCACAACCCTGGGTTTAGCAGGCCAATGCTCAAACCACTGGTAGCCTGGCTGAATAGACTTGGCATTGGCTTGGCAGTCCGCAGTGGAGAGCTCGGTGGCCTGGCTCTGCCACTGAGCCGCCATATAAACTTGGGCAAATCCCTTAAACTCTGGCATGCCTCCCTTTCCTCGTCTGTAATGACCCTGCCGCGCCTTTGGAAAGTGCTTGGAGGTCATGCAGCGAAAGAGGCGATCTCAGTGCGGAGTGTTTCTCGGGAGAGCACAAAGAAGGAGCTGACGCAATCAGCCTAAAACAGCCCCCCAGAAAGATGCCCGTGGGGGGAGTGGCCGGGGGCGGGGGCAAGAGGACAAACCAGGCTTGTTGCACCGGCTCCCACCTGTTGCGCGGGGTGTCTGTGAGCCTGGGTTCGCCGAGCCCAGCAGCCCAGGAAGGCGCCTCTTTGCAGGGGTGGCCCCGGGCAGCGCGTTCCCCGATGTCTCAGACAAAGAGCCCGGCTGCAGCTGCCGGGGAGCGGCTGGCCCACGGATCCGCGGCCGCCGCGGCTTTCCCAGCCACGGCGGCGGTCCCCGCTGCCGCGACCCTGGCTGGAGGACGGGCGGGGAGGCTCCAGCCCCCTGCCCGGGGACCGCTCCGCCAGCCCGCCCGCTCCCTGCGCTCGCCCAGCGGCGGCGGGGGGCGCTCGCCAGGGTCCCCGACCCCGCCTTAGAAGTTCTGGCCGGCGGGGCTCGCCTGGGCTCGGCACCGGGCGCGGGGAGGGGGAGCCGCGGAAACCTCCCGCCGCGCCTCGGCCGGGGCTGCGGCCGCTCTTCAGTCCGAGGCCCCGGGAGCGGCCCCCCGCGGGGATCCGGGCGTCTCTCCTCCCGGCGAGCTCCAGCCGAGCCCAGCCCCCGGCCCCTGCCCCGGCGAGCGGGATGGGCAGCCCGGGCGAGCCGCTGCGGTGAGTGCCGGGGTGCTGCCCGGATCTGGGGGCGGGGGTCCGGCGTAGCGGAGACCTACAGGTCCTGGCGGCTGGCGAGCTCCCAGCGGGGAGCCCGGGGCTCGCCGTGCCCGCTGCGGGCTGCAAAGCGGGCGATGCCTGCGGGCCTGAGGGCAAGCGCCGGCTGGGGGTGTCTGGGAGGGGGGCTGCTCGGTGCCTTGGGGAGGTGCCCCCCAGCCAAGCCCTGGGCGCCCGGCGATGCTTGCACCAGCTGCGGGGCCGGGCTGGGAGGGTGGAGGGGGGGAATGGGGTTAAAACAACCGACTGCCCCCCTGGCAGTGTGTGGGGGTGAGAGCAGGGAGCAGCCTGTGCCTTGGGATCTGTGTCCTCCTGGGCATGGCTGGGTATTGCAGCAGGTCTGGTGTCCCCCCTCTCTGCCCCCCCTTTCTGTCCACCCCTCCATCCACCTGCTCTCTCCCATTCCTCTGTTCCTCCTCTGCTCTTTTCCCCCCACCTCCCAGGTCCTCTGCCCCTGGTCTGCTCCTTCTGTGCTTCCACTCCTCCAACTCCTGGCCCAGCCTCTGCTTGAGGCATCTCTTCCTCTCTCTGCCCCCCGCCCCCGCCCCATCTCCCGGCCCAGACACTCCTGTCAGAAGACCCCCTTCAGCACGGCGGGCAGGGGGCTCATCACGCTCTTCTAAAACGCAAGGGGGCTGTGGTCCGAAATGAGCCCTCTCTGCCCTTCACGGAGCACCGGGCCCCCTCCTCTTCCGGCTGCTCTGAGCTGAGTTCATCTCGCCCCCTCCCACGGGGGCAGGACAGGATTGTGCTCTGGAGTGTGCTTCCCCAGGGCTTTGGCCAGACTAGTTTGCCCAGAAAGTGAGCGAAGAGTTGGTGTCAGCTGTTAAGGCCGGCAGGGACCATTGGGGTCATGGTATCTGACCTCCAGCACAGGGCAGGACAGAGAAGCTTCTGCATCAAACCCAAAGCTTCTCTTTGAGCTGTAGCATGGGTTTTGTTTTGTTTTTGAAAGACATCCAGGCTAGCTTGAAAGGCTTCCAGGGATGGAGAGTCCACCATGTTCTCAGAAGAGAGGTTCCAGCCGCTGATTCCCCCTGCTGCTAACAAAATCTGCACCTCATTTCGAGCCTGAAATAAGTCCAGCTTCATCCTCCAACTCTTAGCCTCTCGTTATGCCTTTTCCTGCTCGATTAAAGCACGGTCTGGTACCAGAAATCCCTTCCCCCCTGTGAGTCCTTGTAGACCATCCTCACGTCCCCTCTTAACCTTCTCTTGGGTAAACTACATTGACTGAGTTGCTTAAGGGTTTCACTCTAAGGCATGTTTTCCAGTCCTCGAATCACTCGTGTATCTATTTTCTGAACCCTTTCCAATTCCCTGCTGCCCAGAGTCTGTCTGCTCCCTTCTGCAAACGATTTTAAAGTTAGGTGGATGCTTCCTCTCAAAGATCCTAGTTTCAGTTTCAACGCCAATGCTGTGGGATTGTGTTTCGCGCGGGGGAGGCTGTGAGAAGAGGAGCCTAGGTAGGGTGCCCAGATGTCCCGATATTTGGAGCTTTTTCTTATATAGACACCTATTACCCCCCACCCCCGTCCTGATTTTTCACACTTGCTGTCTGGTCACCCTAGCCTAGAGGAAGAGGGGGAAAAGCAGAGAATGGGGCAGAGTGAAAATCCAATCTAGCGAGAGAGAGAGACAGACAGACGCTGAACGAAAGGGAGGAGAGAAAGAGAAACACGACTGGATAAATGACTACAGACAACAGAGTAACCATGTACAGCCCGGTGGTCACATACGCCACAGTGGATATTGAACCTGAGACCTGCTGCACCAAAAATCCCTTATCCCTCGAGCTAAATAAATAGCTGCTTTGTTTGGATGTAGCTGGCTGGTCCAGTTGCTGGAGCCAGCCACTAGAAGGAGACGTACGCTGCCAGCATATGAAACCCATCTCTGCCAGCCTTGTTCAGGGGCGTTCTAGGGCTATCCGAGAGCGCACACATTTATTGTCTGCTTTGGGTGAGTTTTTGGTGCTTGGGTTTTTGTCTGTCGGTTGTTGTTTTTGAATACAAGGACGCTGTTGTCAGGGCGTGGGGAGCAGGGGGTTAAACGTTTGGTGTCGTCCCTCTAGGGAAAAAAGCAGCCTGAAGTTTTGTGAACGCACTGGCTCTGGGAGGTGCCCGTCCCTAGCCCTGCTGGACCAAATAAAGTTTGAAACAGCCTCTGTCCTCCTGCTGTGGGAAGATTTTTCCCAGGCCTGAAACACTGGAGGTGGGGCAGAAAGGGCTGGAGGTTTGAAGAACACCCATGCTGACGGTGGGGAGGGGAGCACGAGTCCACTCTCATCTGGGGGATGAGAAGGGAAGGAGAAGTCTGGAGCTGAGTTGCTTTTCCTTGTGGGGCTTGGGGAGTGGAGGGATCTGACCCCAAGGACCCCCCCCTGCCTGCCTTCAGGCCTGGCTGAGTCCACACGGGACTCCAAGCAGGCTGGCTCTGGGGAAAGGGAGTGGGTTGTATGGCCAGCAGGGAGATGCTGCCTCCTGTCATCTCCATCTGCAGCCAGGCAGTTTCCTGAGCCGTCCTGCCAGGCACTCGGAAGATGAGCAGATCTCGTTACAAGCCATGGCCCATAGCATGGTCCTTGCCCGGCTGCCACGCTCTCTAGTCACGGAGCAGCACAGCAGAGGGGGAGCTCGCACGGTCTGTCTCGTCATGCTTCCGCTGGGGGAGTCCACGGCTGTTGGCCGAACCTCACGTGGCTTCATTTCAAGCGTCTGCGCTGAGCACTTGGCCTGTGCTTCCGAGGTCATTCTTTGGGCCTGGGGCGCATTGGGCAGGGAGGGGAAGCTTTGGGCAGAAGAGGGAGGACAGGAAATTCTTCCCTGTGGAATTCCAGGGAATTCCTTCCTCGTGCAGAGCAAGACCCCTCTGCCTTTAAGATCCAATGGTGGCGATGCTCACTGAAGGGGGCTCTGAGGAGACGCGCTGAAGGCATGTTAAAAAGCCTTAGGAAAGCAGGACTGAGTGACGGGATGGGGTGAATTGATGCCCAAGTCCCCCCCGTTCCCCCCCCGTGCTGGTCTGACACCCGAGTAGCAGCGCGTGGACGTGGTTTCCCTCTGAGTGTATCAGTGGCGTGTTGTTTGCTGCGGTGGGTTCTGTACAAGTGGGAGTGGGGGTGGTCTTGTGGTTCAGGCACTGGACTGGGGCTTGGAGAACATGGGCTCAGCTTCTGGCTCCTCTGCAGACTCCCCGTGTGACCTGGAACATGTCACTGAATCTCTCTGTTTCCCCCTGTTCCAGCTCTGGCTCAGTCTCCCCTAGTGAACCGTCATCAGGTAGGTGTATTGGACCCAGCCTTTGGAGCCTCCCTTCTAAGCCAACTGGCTCTGAGCAGCTTCCAGGCGTCTCTAGTCCTGGCCTCTCAGGTCCACTCCTAGGGTGCCCGCACCCTCTCTGGCACCTCTTCCTTGAGCGGTGGGAACCCCACGGTAGCATTGCCCGCACCTCAAGACCAGTGCTGTGCCCCCCCAGTAGCTTGTGTCTGCTCCCATCTGAGCTCCCCCCTCATGGGCGCTCTGATGGATAGGCATAAACTGACACCAGTCTCCTCCAAAGTGTAGCGCAGAATTGCTAAATTAGCTGCATTGTGGGTAGATCTGAACAGCCTGGGGCTTTGGAAAAGTTTGGCTCCGCTACACAATTTTGTGGATTGGTCATTGTTGTGAGTATGAGAGTCTTAACCCTCCTCTGGTTTATCTGGAATTCTGCCTTGTTGGAGACAGGCTGTTGGATGGGCAGGCCCATTAATCTCGTCCAGTTTGGGAATTCCCTTGTGAATGAATCAAGTGAGCCATTTCTGGTCCTCCCTTGTCTGATCTCAGTTGGG
Organism: Caretta caretta; assembly: GCF_965140235.1. NCBI lineage: Eukaryota > Metazoa > Chordata > Testudines > Cheloniidae > Caretta > Caretta caretta. The sequence goes on along the minus strand of NC_134230.1, from coordinate 9,941,506 downwards.
AGAAAGAAGCAATAGAAGAGAATAACCTCTTAAGAAAATCCCATTTTCCTATGAATGTTTCTATTAATAAAAGTCAAAAGGAGTAAAAAGACACCAAACAACCACCCAGAAAACAGAACTGCCCCTAGACCGAACCTTCTTTCCATGAGACACTAGCTCATCTTTAAAGCTGAAATGCCGGCTTCTATTGTTGGCCTTAAAAATGAAGCTACTTTGACCCTCCGCTTTTTCAGTTGTGAGTTACTGTGGCCATTTTGTGATCACACATTTTGTGCGTTGTGGTCCAGTGGGCAAAGCACAGGGCTGGGAGATAGAACACTTGGGTTCTATTCCTGTGTCTGCCACTACCTTTCTTTTATCACCTTGGGCCAGTTACTTAACCTCTCTGTGCTTCAGTTACCCCTGCATAAAATGAGGGTAATGATGATTGATTATTTGAATTGTGGGGGTGCCTCCCCACTGTGAGAGGTGCTGTACAAACATAACAAAGAGATCGTGCTAAGTATGACTTCATTTTTATTATCTTTAAAATTCCAAGCTATGGTGGGCTGTAATGCAAACAGCAGTGTGATACAAAAGCAAGTCTGATGATTACATGTAGATATGCGAAAGAGTTAATTCAATACAAGAAATGTGAACTGTGTCCTTCAATACGATTGTATAAGGATAGTTAAAAACCTGATAGGAAGCTGCCAGTTTGACAGCCTCTTGATTGATTTGGTTTAATTTAATCTAATTTATGTATTCATAGGCATTTCTATGGTGCTCATTAAGACCTGGGGAGAGTGGTGGGGAGAGAAACTGCCATTGGAAAAGAGATGGCACAGAGAGATGAATTTTAGATCCAAACTGCACCAAAGAGTCAGGGGTTGGCTCTGGGGTTCCAATATATCGGAATGCAGGGAATTTTTCACGTGTGGCCAACTATTATGTTCTTACTGCAAATCTCAGGATGTTTGAAGTCTGTTTTAAGGCCCTATAAGATTGCAGGAGAATCTCTGCTTTCCTTTTAAAAACAAAAAAGTTAAACTGCAGCCATAGTGGTTGCAGAGAAAAGCTTGAAACCTGTGACGTGAGCGTGACCAGCAGGCTCAAAAACCGGAAGACAAATGAAAAGGGCCCCAAATTTATTATTTCTTTTTAAAACAAAAAACCTCAAGATTTTAAGCCAATCCCATGACCTTTTTAGGGGATGATTCAGGATTTCTGAACGCTTGGGATGGCAGCAATGAGTAAGTTAAATTCAGTGAGCTAAAATTCTTCTCCCATTAACGCTCATGCAACTCAGCTGGCTTCAGTGTAGCGGAGAGCAGAATTGACTCAGCCTCAAAATTAAGACAAGAATTTGCTGTGCTACGGGTTGGAAAGTCTGTGGGCCTTTCCCAGGCTTTCCAGTGGGTGAGCTGAGCTTCCTACAACTTACGCATCCCGCAAGGTGCGCCGTGCCCTCAGCTCTTATCGGGAGTGCCTCGCAGCTCTCAGGAGGTTCTTGGGGCCCAGTCATGGCAGGTCTTTACTTCCCAGCCACAGAGTCCAAGCAGACCCCCTACCAGTTTTCTCTGGGTAAAGCACTAGCGGTGTTCTCCGTTATCCTGTTACCACTCAAGAAAGAGATTTTGGAGTCTTCGTAGAAGGTTCTTTGAAAAGGTCTGCTCAGTGCTCAGCGGCAGTCAAAACAGCGAACAGAACGTTAGGTGCCATTAGGAAAAGGATAGATAAGACAGAAAATACCATAATGCCACTAAGTAAATCCACGATGCCTTGAATGCTGCATGCAGTTCTGGTTGCCCCATCTCAAAAAAGAAATGCTAGAATTGGAAAAGGTATGGAAAAGAGCAGCAAAAGTGTAGGGGGATCGAACAGCTTCCGTATGAGGACAGATTAAAAAGACTAGGACCGTTCAGTTTAGAAAAGCGACAACAAATGGGGGAGATGAGAGAGGTCTATAAAATCACGAATGATGTGGAGAAAGTGAACGGGGAAGTGTTATTTACCCCTGTGACGTTGCACTCTAGATGATGTTATGAAAACATGCTAATGAGTGTGAATATAACGTAACTGGAATATTCTTCATGCAAAAGGTCTCTAGTAAGGTATCATTACAAAGCTTATAATCTACTGAGTGTGGTCATCCTATTTGTGTGCATGTATCATTCTTGTATCTGAAACTAGAAATATGAAATATAACTCTGAGGGCCTATTGTAATTACGCAAAGTGTGGGCCGTTAATGGTGGTTTGGAATCTTGATGGCTCCCATCAGCCAGGACAATTGACTGTGGATGGCTCAGTTTGCAGGTAGGCCTTCCTGTGAGTCAGGCTGGAAGGAATGAAGGCTTGGGGGTCTCACAGGACATGTGACCTTGTCACCTGGTACTGGAATCCATCTTAAACCTGGTGTTTTTCCATTGAGAAGGCGGGGTGGGGACCCAGAGAGACAAAAGATTCCCGCCTTGTGCAAAGCCATATAAGAGGGTGGAACAGACCAAAGGGGGCTGCAATCATGAGAAATCCCCTCGCTACCACCTGAGCTGGAACAAGCTGTACCAGGGGAAAGGATTATGTCCAGTCTGTGATAGAAGCTTATTGGAACATCTGAGGGTGAGGTTTTATCTGTATTCAGTTTTCTTACTGTATTAGGCATAGACTTGCGTGTTTTGTTTTATTTTGCTTGGTAATTCACTTTGTTCTGTCTGTTACTACTTGGAACCACTTAAATCCTACTTTTTGTATTTAAGAAAATCACTTTTTACTTATTAATGAACCCAGAGTATGTATTAATACCTGGGGGAGGGGGGGCAAACAGCTATGCATATCTCTCTATCAGTGTTATAGAGGGCGAACAATTTATGAGTTTACCCTGTATCAGATTTATTCAGGGTAAAACTGATTTATTTGGGATTTGGACCCTACTGGGCATCTGAGTGTTGGAGACAGGAACACTTCTTACGCTGCTTTCAGATAAGCTTGCAGTTTGTGAGAGGTGGTTCAGATCTGAGTCTGTGTTTGTGGCCGGCAAGCGTGTCTGGCACAACCAGGCAGGGTTCTGGAGTCCCACGCTGGCAGGGAAAGCAGGGGCAGAAGTAGTCTTGGCACATCACTTGGCAGCCCCAAGGGGGTTTCTGTGATCCAACCCATCACAATCCCGTCACATAACACAAGAACCAGGGGTCACCCAATGAAATTAATAGGCAGAAGGCTTAAAACTAATATAAGGAAGGACTACTTCACACAGTCAACCTGTGGAACTCATTGCCAGAGGCTTTTGTGAAGGCCAAATGTATAACAGGGTTAAAAAAAGAATTGTATCAGTTCATGGAGGGTAGATCCATCAATGGCTATTGGCCGAGATGTTTAGGGATGCAACCCCATGCTCTGGCTGTCCCTAAACCTCTGAGTGCCAGAAGCTGGGACTGGATGACAGGAGATGGATCACTCAAGATTGCCCTGTTCTGTTAATTCCCTCTGAAGCATTTGGCATTGTCCGCTGTCAGAGGCAGGATACTGGGCTAGATGGACCATTGGTCTGACCCAGCATGGCCATTCATATGTTAAGCTTATGGAGATATTGAAACCGGAAAAGGCATTTTTAAAGTTTGCTTGGAGACATCTGGCTTTATTAGTGATGTATCTATTGCTCTGAGGCCATATAACTAATCACTGCAGTCCCCCCTCTAAGCCATGTTACAGGCCTGAATTAAACATTTAATTTGGAAGCTGATTGCACAGAAGGACAAGGGCATCTGGCTGTATTTGCACTCGGTATTTAAAGACTGGAAATTGATCCTATTGGAATCAATGTGGCCTCTTCTAATCTATTTTTCATTGGCCTGTGAATAACCCCTGCTCAATCCAGCACTCCCCGATCTGTCTGTGGGAGTTTGTGGCATGTTCTCTGAGCCTGTCTCATTGCTCAGAGCGGTGTGCTGAGACGCTTGTTCTATTTCAGGAAGTCGCTTTTTTTTTTTTTTTTTTGAGGCAGGGGAAGACTGGGCGAAATGAACAGACCGTTGCGAACAGTCTGGAATAGTGGCGCAGCGATGAGCTGTGCTGCCAATGACTTCCGATCTGTTTGGGTTTTCATATCATGCCCACCCTCACTGTTGTAACCGAGCACCTCCTTGCTATTTCAATTGTCTGAAACTTGCAGCTGACTCTTGACAACTCTTCCCAGTTGGCAGCGTTGATCGTAGTGTGTCTGGTGAAGCCTTTGGATTCAGCTGGGTGATGCCCCGAATGTTGTGTACTCTCATGGTCACTGGTGACTGTCTTGGTCCAGTCGCTAAGCACGTTCTGTCTCGTAAAATTTGGGAGTAGTTGATGGTGTCATTCTACTGGATCATAGCTGCCATGGGAGGCTGTAGCACGAGAGGAAGGTGATCTCTCACCTACAAAGGGCCAGTACTATGGAGGACGTTGAATATTAGCGCCGATGTCTTGAACTGGATTCTTTAATATTTGCAGTGACTTTCCATATGTACCTATCAAGGACCTGATGCTGTCCTGGTGACTTGAATTTTGATCTGCTATAAGCCTGTATCCCAAATCTCTTTACAGAGTTAAAGTGACCCAGAGGAGTATTGTGGCTGAGCAGGGAAATATCCTTGGTTCCACTCCCAGCTCTGCCGTTGGTTCACTGTGTGACCTGGGGCAAGTCATTTCACTGTGTGCCTCAGTTTCCCTGCCTTTACAATGGATGTAATAGTACTTGCTTTGTGGTGTCGTACATATTCTTGTCCAATTGGCTAACCACTCTAACTGCCTTTTTGTGCTTCTCCACTCACCACTCTTGTACCAGCCAGCCCCTTGATTAATCACTGATGCTACGTTTTTAATAGGGAGAGGATAATACTTCTCTACCACTGTCCTAGGAGGGCCGTGAGTCTTAATGAATGAATGTGTGTAAAGCACTTTGAGATGCTTATATGGAAAGAGCTGTTGAAGTGCAATGTGTTACTGTGAATTAATTACAGACCGCCATGGTGCAAAGACATTGTGTAGTGAAGAAAGGGTAGTGGGCCAAGCCGCAGAGGGGCAGCAAAACGAACAGGCGAGGGAGAGAAATGTTTTAAGCTGAGATTTGAAAAAAAGACAAAGGAAAGCAATAAACCTACAAGAGATCTTGGAAAGGTGACAACGCTGGCTCTGGCTGGCTGTGTTAGGAGCATTGATTTTTTGACTTCTGGGCTTTATCGGTTGAGTTTTGCGGGAGGCTATTTTTCAAGTGTTTCGGTACAGTTTACCTTTATAGACAAAGGAAATCCTTCCGCAAGGATTGACTCCCAGGATTGCAAGTGCACCCAGAACACACCCGTTCAGGAGGCTACACGTTAGACATAAGCAATGTCAGCTGACTAGGGGCACAGTTGCAGGAAAGCCCTGCATGTCTGCAACGGTGTGCTACTGTCTACTCGTGGCTGGCTGATAGACAGCCTCAGAGACCTATGACGGCTGCACACTCCGAGATCTCCTTTGGCAAAGGCGGTGGTGGAGCCTTGTGTCTTTGGAATGGAAAGGCCCGGGGTCTCGTCCTCTCTCATGCACAAGATCCAGTTAGCGATTGTCTGTTTCTGCAGCACGTGGATTTGTTTGTGAGTTCTAGGTCCCCAAGAAAAATGTGATCAGCCGCCCCGGACAGGCTCAGGGGATCCAGTGGAGCTGCAGTTCTGGAAGCATTGCTTTGCTTCTCTATCTTGGCTGCTGGGTGGGCTCGGCAGCCTTGTATGTTTCTCTCCTTTAATCATGTCACTATCCTAAAAGTGGCATTGCTGGAAGTCCTGTCCCCAGGGCAGGGTATCCAGCTTGGTTTTCTGCACCAGGCCTAAGGAGTGTATCAGTCCCGGAGTGCACTGCCTCTCATCTTTGATCCCTTAAGGGATATCCCAGGCAGAGCAGAAGAATGATGCCCAGGGATCTGCAGGCATTACACTGGGAAGTGGGTTGAATAGCTTATGGGCCTAATGTGTAGGAGCTAAGAAATCGTATCTCTCATCAGAGGAGCCCAAAGAGCTTTACAAATACTCACTAAACCTCTCTCTGGGGCAGGTGGTGTTATGCCTCCCCATTTCAAGGTGGGGGAACTGAGGTAAGCAACTTGCACCATAACACAGCTAGACGGTAGCAAAGCCAGGAATCGAACCCAGGTGTTTCCCCTCCATGTACACTGCTGTATATGCTAAACCATGCTGTCCACAGCACACGCTCAGTCGCTGCTGGGAAGATCTACCTGCTAGATAGACAGGGTCAAATTCTGTTCTCGTTTACAGCAGTGTGAATGTGGAGCAAATCCATGGACATTCGTCTCCTTGTTGCAGATTCGCACTGGCGTAGCTGAGAGCAGAACCTGGCCCAGACAGTATAGCTAGGGAGAGATTTTACTCTGTGTGTGTGTAATATATCACACACACACACGCAAGTAAGGATTTGGTTTTAATAGAATTCCTATCCGTACACATGTGCGGGAGAGAGGACTATGTTACAGGCAGATGGAAGATGGAATGGAGAAATCTTAGCTGTACTTAGCTACCCCAAGGAAACTGCAATCTATTGCTTTGCCCTCCTGTTTGTACAGCACCAGTCGCACTGTCATTGCTCAACAAACCCCTACTACAAGAGTGGAAATGCCGGCTTCTCTGAAATGGCCGTATTTCTCCTCTGGGCTTGGCGATTCAGTGAGATAAGAAAGCTCTGTCTTCATCAAGCTGTTACTTCCCATGCCACTCAAGGCATTTAAAAAATAATAAATCCTTCTTCCGCTCCAGTTCTTGTGCGGCTAGCCAGCTCCATGCCTCTGCAAGCTCCCTCTTGGGCACAGAGACCCAGCCCGACGGGATTTCCATATTTGGGGCCATCTCCAGCGTTCAGCCAGGTTGGTCTCCCTAATTAGACCCCTCCCCAGCACTGCCACTCATAGGTTTCTTCACAGCGGCTTTGCCGTTCAGCTCCAAGAGCCCCTCGCTGCTTTCAAAAGAGCCATCAGACCGTAGGGACATTCCAGGAGCAGGCTGGGCTTCACAGAGTCACTCGCTCTCCCTGGGCCAAATTCTCTTTTATTGATTTGGTTTTGTTTTCTCTTTCCCTCTGAATTTTTCACGACCGTTGCAATCTGCAGCAAACCTCTCTCGTGCGCCGCGCAGGCTGAGCTGAGCTCCCCAGCTGGGACCTGCCAGTTGAACGTCCAGCGCCTGTCGCTCTGGCTGCATGGCAGCCAATGAGTAAATGAGCCCCCCGCGCCTTGTTCCCACCTTGATTTTTAGCTGCCCAAAGCCAAAGCCGCACAGCTACTCTGGTGGGAATGTGTGTTCTCCACCACGACAGATACAGGGTATGTCTGCACTGCAGTTGCAGCCCGTTTAGCCATACCCATCTAGCTTTCGTCTAGCTAGGGTGGTACCAGAGCAGTGAAGCCACTGCGGAAGCGTCTGGAGAATCCCACCTGGAGCTCTGGGTAATTCTTCGGGTGGATACTCCCCACTAACTCCTGTGCTGCCCCCGGCTTCGCTGCTCCAGCGCCTGCATTAGCTAGATTAAAGCTAGCTTGGGGTAAGTCTGCGTGAGCTGCAGTCAGACCCTGTGCCGGCAGTGCAGACATCCCCACAGCTGTGATGCCCTGTGCCGGCAGTGCAGACATCCCCACAGCTGTGATGCCCTGTGCCGGCAGTGCAGACATCCCCACAGCTGTGATGCCCTGTGCCGGCAGTGCAGACATCCCCACCGCTTGCTCAGACCTCAGCCCTTCTCTGGGAGAGATGTTTCCAGTGGCTCCTCACAGGCCGCTATTACTCAGCAGGCGTGGGGCTCTGGGTAACTTTTGTTAATTTAGGACAATAGGATCGAGTCATGAATGGAATGCTGGGTATGTGCCACCCTGGCCCTCCGCTGGGTGGAATCGGAACTGCTCAGCTGCGTACCATAGGCCCTACACTGTCAGCACCAGCAAAGATCCTCCTTGGGCTCAAGGGGGTCAGGCCCCTGGGTGTTACAGCAGTTCTGTTGCTGCCTGGCCATTACGTTCCAAGCAGAGCTGAGTGGCAGCTGTGACATCCTAAACTGGCCGTGGCTGTCTCTGCAATACGTCTTTATTCGTGGATGGCGAAAGGTGCCAGATTGGCAACCGGCCCTGGAGAGTGAACTCCTCTTTCTGTTCCCAGAACAGGGACCCCCCGGACAGGGGCAGCTTCGCTCACACCAGGGAACTGCAATCCTGACTCGCAGGGGCCATTTCTAAGGGCCAGTGGGGAGGCAGTTCTCCATGGACCACACACAGTCTCTGGCCTCCCTGCTGAGGCTGTCTGGAAGAGTCCTGGCCCCAGGTGACGGGGAACTGAACTGAAGTTCCCAGCTCCTTTCTAAAGGCCACTGAATGCAGGCAGGAGTACCCTGAAATGGGTACAAACCAAAGGCCTAGGAGAGGGTCCTTATTCGGTTCCCAAACCCAGGAGCCATCAATGCCCCCACATTTCCCTCCCCACCAGAACAAATGATGGGCATCTTTCCCGTGGATTGGGGCCTGCAAGGGATGTTTAGCTATTGTAGATGTCAGATATAGGGCGATGGCAGGGACTGTGGTCTAGTGGTTAGCGCAGGACGCCTGGGTTTCACTCCTGGCTCTGCCACTGACTTACTGTGTGGCTCCAATGTGACATGCAGGTTCTGTAATGCCCCCTCTTCCTCAGTCAGAACGAAGGGAACCCGTGGCCCAAACTGTGCACCTCTGGCCTTTTATTGTCTGCTGCCTGCCACTCAGAACATGGAGTCTCTCTCCCTCTGAAGTCACAGGAGGAAGGTTCTCCCTGGGTTGGGTCTCTTAGGTATCCACAGAGGGCAAAGCCCCTAAGCAGTGAGATTTCCAGATGGTACTTCTCAGTCTCTGCCTGCTTTGTGTTAATGACGCCAGATTGGCTTTGACGGCCCACTGCTGCCTGTTTGCTCACATCAGCTGCCTGTTCTTAAAGGGGATGCAGGCAGGGCGGAGATGAAACCTGCTCTTGCTTTGGCTTCCATCTTCTTGCTAACTCTGGGCAAGCTTTAAAAGAACCAAATACTTCAGTGCTCCTTTATAATTAATGCCACTTGTCCGGCACTTGTGAGCAACCCTAAGATAACAAACCCCCGTGTGCATTCCGACCCTCAGTAACAACCTGCCGAGAGCAAACTGGCAGATACAGCTCTTCTGAGGAGCTCTTCAATGACAAAACCATCGGGAGGGTCCCCAGCCTCCAGGAGCAACCCTACAATAATACCTCAGTGCTGAGCATGCTCTCGGGACTAAATAAATATTAAGGACTAAGATGTGCCGACCTTAACAACCGGTGTGCACGTGTAACTGGCTGAGTGTGTGATACAGGTCCCATTCTGTGCCAATTCACAGAGGATATGGGTCTGTAGGAGCCCCAGACTGCCCTGCCTGGGCACTTTAGCTCAAGCTGGAGCAAATCACACTTTTAACCCTGGAGCTCCGCGGTGAGTCAGCCATCATCCATACCCCGTGGCCGTCATCCCTACGCCATGGCGGAAAACCAATGTTAGTAATAGCTAAAACAGATTTCGGTATCAAGCTGTCTAAGGTCTCGGTTTTTAATAAGCAACAGTGAGTTAATAAGAGAGAATTTTAACCTGAAGCATCAGGTTTTGGTCTGCAAGAAAAGAAAACTGGAAATTAGGGCTGTCAAACGATTAAAAAAATTAATCGTGATTAAAAAACTTAATTGTGATTAATCACGTGATTAAACAACAATAGAATACCATTTATTTTAAATATTTTTGGATGTTTACTACATTTTCAGATATATTAATTTTAGTTACAACATAGAATACAAAGTGTACAGTGCTCGCTTTATATTTATTTTTTATTAAAAATATGTAATCAAAAAACAAAAAAAATTATTTTTCAGTTCACCTCATACAAGTACTGTAGTGCAATCTCTTTACCATGAAAGATGAACTTACAAATATAGAATTATGTACAAAAGAAACTGCATTCAAAAATAAAACAGTGTAAAACTTTAGAGCCAACAAGTCCATTCAGTCCTACTTCTTGGTCAGCCAATTACTCAGACAAACAAGGTTGGTTACAATCTGCAGGAGATAATGCTGCCTGCTTCTTGTTTACAATGTCACCTGAAAGTGAGAACAGGCGTTCTCATGGCACTGTTGTAGCTGGCATTGCAAGATATTTATGTGCCGGATGCACTAAAGATTCATATCTTCATGCTTCAGCCACCATTCCAGGGCACATGCGTCCATGCTGATGACGGGTTCTGCTCGACAACAATCCAAAGCACCAAGGACCGATGCATGTTCATTTTCATCGTCTGAGTCAGATGCCACCAGCAGAAGGTTGATTTTCTTTTTTGGTGGTTCCGGTTCTGTAGTTTCCACATCAGAGTGTTGCTCTTTTAAGACTTTTGAAAGCATGCTCCACACCTCGTCCCTCTCAGATTTTGGACAGCACTTCAGATTCTTAAGCCTTGGGTTGCGTGCTGTAGCTATTTTTAGAAATCTCACATTGGTACCTTCTTTGCATGTTGTCAAATCTGCTGTGAAAGTGTTCGTAAAATGAACATGTGCTGAGTCATCAGTCGAGACTGCTGTAACATGAAATATATGCAGAATGCGGGTAAAACAGAGCAGGAGACATACAGTTCTTCCCTCAAGGAGTACAGTCACAAATTTAATTGATGCATTCTTTTTTAACGAGCATCATCAGCATGGAAGCCTGTCCTCTGGAATGGTGGCTGAAGCAGGAAGGGGCATAAGAAAGTTTAGCAGATCTGGCATGTAAATACCTTGCAACGCCAGCTACAAAAGTGCCATGCAACCGCTTGGTCTCACTTTCAGGTGACATTGTAAATAAGAAGCGGGCAGCATTATCTCCTGTCAGTGTAAACAAATTTGTTTGTGTTAGCGATTGACAGAATAAGAAGTAGGACTGAGTGGACTTGTAGGGCTCTAAAGTTTTACACTGGTTTGTTTTTGAGTGCAGCTATGTAACCAAAAAAAATCTGCATTTGTAAGTTACACTTTCATGATAAAGAGATTGCACTGCAGTACTTATACGAGGTGAATTGAAAAATACTATTTTTTTTGTTTATCATTTTTACAGTATATATATTTGTAATCAAAAATAATATAAAGTGAGCACAGTGCACTTTGTATTCTGTGTTGTAATTGAAATCAATATTGAAAATGTAGAAAAACATCCAAAAGATTTAATAAATTTCAATTGGTATTGTTATAAGTGCAATTAATTTTTTTTGAGTTACTTGCGTGAGTTAACTGTGATTAATTGACAGCCCTGCTCGAAATAATATTTAGCCTTAGACTCTTAGGCGTTGATCCAGGAAGGGGCAGAACAACCCCGTCTTGATCCTGCAAAGCACTTAAGCCCACGATTCACATTAATAGGTGAGGAGCCCCAGTGATTCAGTGGTGCTACGTACGTGGGTAAAGCTAGGCAGGTGCTGAAATGCTTTGCCAGCTTGGGGCCTGAGCACTCAGCACTATGCAGGATCAAACCCTTACATACTGTGATGCTCAGAAACAAACTAATCCTCCCAATCCCTCGGAGCAGGTAACTAATGTTGTTGTCCCCATTGTACAGAGGGGAAACTAAGGCACAGACTGAGGCTGTGACTTGCACAAGGGAAGTCAGTGGAAGAATCAAGGTTAGAATCCACCAGGAGTCCGCTAGCCCATCCAGCGTTGACATGGCAGGGACACTTCGTCACCACGAAGCCCACGCTTTCACCCCTGCCCCCTTGCCCTTCTTCTGAGAGAGGGAAATAGTACTCCGACTATTACTGGTACCACTGTAGTGCCTCCGAGGCCTAGCCATGGACCCCGAACCTGTTGTACAGCTCCTAGCGCAGCAGCAATCCTGTCTGCAAAGGGCTCTGGATTCTTCCTCTTCCCCAGAAGCTGGGAAGTTCCATGGGTGGGACCTCCTTTACTCTGGGCCACTGTTGTGCTGCTGAATGTGTTTTTCTTTCAGAGGAGGCCTAAAGCCAAGGCCTTCCACTTGTGGCTGTTAATGATCCCACGGTGCTTTTTTGCAAACACAGGGGTGACGATCCCAGCATTTGGCCGAATGCCAACTTGGATCAGCATTAAGAGCTTCGTTGCTCTGGGTGCAGGAGGCAAGCTGGGTAAAAGTAGAGAGTGTGGGGGGGCAGGAAGGAGGAGGGAATAGAGATAGTACCGGTAAATGCTGCTGCTATGTGGCAGGGCCATTATAAGCATCCTTTCACTGCTTTTTCCATCGGATATATGCAAACATGGTTGTGGCAAAGTTGCCATTTTCGTGTACAGATCCGTTCCTGTCCAGAGGATCCGCCCGTCGTTTGAAATGACAATCTGCCTTCCTAAATTCCCATTCCACATGGTAGTTAGTCCTCATCACCCCTTCTCCTGTGCAGAGTTACGGCTGCTATCGGACAGCTGATCTGCTCCGCTTAATAATGAAAAGCATGGAAATAAAAATGCAAAAAATTTAGGGAACTCTGATACCAAGGTGGCACATCCAGATACAGAATTGGGCACACGTAGGGAGTATATATTTGAGAGCTGGTTGGAGTGTGCAGTGGCTTCATTAACGCTGTTGGGTGTTCCTTCTCTTTTGTATTTGTATTCATTAGCGTAGGTTTCTTCCTGGATTTTGTCTTCACTCCAAATGGGAATGGCCGTCAGCCGGTATGTGAGCCCGGCAGTGTCCTCTGCCTCTGTCCTCTTCCATGCAATTTGCTGGCATTTCATCCAGCGGCTCCCAGCAAGCTCTGCACTGTGGCGAGCATGAAAAATTCAAGAGGAGGGAGACATGAGGAATCAGCAAAGATGAATGAAAGAGCCCCCTGGGTGACACCAGCCAGAGAGCTGGGACATGAAAGAGAGATGAATCGAGAGAGGCGCAATAACGAAAACCTACTTTTCACGCTGGCCCAGTGCTGTTTGCTTTTCCCTCTGGCCCACTTGAACTTAAAAGCCACAGCCAATTTGCCAGAAAATTCAGAGGCAGCAGATAATTTCCAAGCCACCTCCATGTTCTGCTCTGAGAAGTGTCTCTCTTGTTATCCTCTCTCTGCTGGCCTTCACTGCAGTCTCTGAAGTGCTGTCAGCACTGAAAGGCGGCTTTCAGCTCTGGTGGAGTGTTTTGCCTAATGTAGCTAGTGGGTTGGAGTGTAATGAATCAGTTAAATGTCAATTTTTTATGCAGTTCTATGATGGATTGTTTTTTAATACACCACTGTTCCTTAAAATGCGTTCGTTCTGCCAGCTTTCATTCCTAGAGGAGATGGATAGAAAGGGGTCTAGCGCAGCGGTTCTCAAACTGTGGGTTGGGACCCCAAAGTGGATTGCCACCTCATTTAAATGGGGTCGCCAGGGCTGCCTTAGACTTGCTGGGTCCCAGGGCCGAAGCCAAAGCTTGAGCCCCACCAGCCAAGGCCGAAGCCTGAGGGTTTCACCCTGTATGTTGGGGCTCAGGTTACAGGCCCTTGTGCTTCAGCTTTACCGACCCCCACTCATTCCCCCTTCCCGGGGCAGTGGGGCTCAGGCAGACTCAGGCTTCAATCCCCCCTCCTGGGGTCGTGTAGTAATTTTTATTGTCAGAGGGGGGTTGGACTAGATGACCTCCTGACTCCTTCCAACCCTCATATTATAAGGGGGTCACAGTGCAATGAAGTTTTGAGAACCCCTGGTCTAGCGGAAACACTCGGAGTGAAGAAATAAAATATTATACTAGTCACAGAAAAACGTTTTCATATTAAAAAAATACGATCTCCCATGTAGACATACCTTTTCTGCTGAAGGATGTTAAAATGCTCTAGGCACTCCTATGTGTATGTACCCAGACAATGCCTCCCAGCCCCCAAAATTCAGCTACCTCTCAGGTGAAATGCCACACCGGTTTAACAGCTAATGAAAGCTGCACTCAGCAGCGCCGATGTGTCAGGCAACGTTTCTAATGGTTCTGTAACCCCCAAAGCATCTTGCTTTGGTGGGATTTTGGTGCACGGAGGACAGGAAATAGAGAAGAATATGGTACCCAATTAACATTTTTGGGATGGGTTGATGATTTAGGGGAAGTGAATGTAATTGCCCGTACTGGGAATTTGGCAAGGATGCTGAAGTACACGACAGCTGTCTGGGGGTAAAGTCCCTTAGGATCGCAGCACAGGGTTTTACTTCTCAGCTGAAAGGCATGTTTAGTATGAATGAGCCGATGGTCAGAACCCCTTTTTAATGAGCCGTTGCTCTTCTCTTTGTGTTATGCTGGTTTGAACTTAGCAAATCCCAGCCTGGCCCTGGGTTCAGACAAGAAGCCCAGACCAAGGTTCATATGCTAGGAATGTCTCTGCTTCGTTCCTGGGCGATCTTTTGATGAACATATTGATAGAACAGTATTCCACGTGTTACTGTATGAAGTGGGGCTTGGAGATATTGGAGGAATTGTTTTGGAGATAACCTGGCCTTTGAAACGGACCAGCTTGCATCACAGGTTAGAAAAAAGGGCTCTTCCGAAGAATTATCAAAGGCTTTGGGATAAGTTGGGGTGGATCAGCAGGATCCAGAAAAGCAAAGACTCCATCGGACACAGGGAATCACCCCCATGTTCTTTCCAGCTTTGGAGGAGAATTTTAGCAAGTGTCTCCCAGGATTCCCTGCCAGCTCACCACAGGGCTAGTAAGTAGATTGAACCCCCCCCCCCTTTCCATCAGGGGCTCTGTGCAGTACCTCAGGCCTTTATGAACCCTACAGTAATCACTGCCCGGGGCTCTGTAGAGAGCTACTCAGAAGCTACATCTGGGTGCTACGAGACGCAGGGCTCACTTTACACCAGTTTTCTGATAACTGCGCTGTCTTGTTGATATTGGTCTATAAAGCCCTTTATGGCTTGAGCACTGTCAGACTATATATCACTGCTGCAGTTGAAGTCAGCAGAGATGGTCACGCTAATAGTCCCTAGATCTAAGACTCTGGGGGAGATTGTTCCCCCTGGGGTCAGTGCAGTTATCAGAAAACTCCAGTTAATTTCCCCCACGGGTGCATTGGAGCCCAAAGGTCTGTCACTGGAGCACAGTTCATGTCTCATGCCTGCTCTGGCTCTTGCCTCCTGGGTAAAGCTGTTTAAATAACAGATTTTTCAGTTTGCTGGCTGAGCTGAAAAACTTTTTTTGTTTTGTGTTTTTTTTTAAATGCTTCTGTCAAACGAAACATTTCATTTTGGTTTTGAGTGTTTCACCTCTTTGCGGATACAACTGAACTCAAATTTGCAATGAAAGGTCGTTTGGGACTGAAATGTTTCATTTTAAAAAATAACAAAAGGTTAGATTTTTCCCCCCGGTTTTTGGGGGGTGGGGGATGGGGGGGAAGGATGGGGAGTGGTTTCGACCAAAACAATCTGACGAATTTCATGATGCATTTGTTTCTGTCTGTTGCGGTGGTGGGGGGGAAGAGGTCCTTCTGAAAAATGCCCACCAGCTGTATTCCCAAGGGGAAGCATGGGTAGATAAGAGGAAGTTTCTTGTGTTTTAACAGCCATCTCATGTTAAATGTGCTTGTAACCAGAGATTGTCCATTGGACTTACTTTGTCGGTGTCTCTGGGGATTTACTTTGGGGACTGGAGCATTTCAGCTCTAGGCCAGTGGTTCAAATCCAGTGCAGGATGCCACAAAACTGTTCCCCCGATGGCTTTTTGGTGGCCAACGTGCAGTAAGGTGAGGCCCTGAGGACAGTTCCTAATAGCCAGGTGGCCAATTTGAAACAAAAGAAAACCCTGCCGCACTGTCAATGAGGGAGGTCGGTTTGTAAATCTCCACAGGACAGCCAAAGATGTGGCAGAAGCTTGTGTTGCTGGTGCCTCTCTTCTAGGGAATGGAGATCTTCAGTTCCTGGGATGTCAATGTGGTATCATTTTTGCAAGCCCTATATATTGCACTCAATACAAAAGTTATAAGTGAGGAAGAAGTGAATCAGGGCATGCCTTCAAACTTTAACCTTGAAAATTTACTGTCACCGAGACTGTGTCGTTCACCAATTGGCCACCGAGTCTCTTCAACACATCTCCGCTTGGGCATGGGTGTCAGTGGACACATTACCTCTTCCTGTTGGGTTGCTTTGCTATTGTGGGTTTCCCATCACAACCTTTAAAACTCCTTGCTGGGGAAATGGCTTTGTATCATTCTTTGAATGTGCGTGTGTGCACCACTGCCCTCTGCTGGATGGATTCAGAACTGCTCAGCTGTGCCGCCGTTAAGGAAGGCTCTCCTTCAGTTAAAGTGGCAGAGGTTTGTGCTTTGGGACCATGAGAAAGTGGGTTCTATTCCCACCGTCGCCACGAAGCTCTGAGTGGCCGTAGGATGCTGCACAGTGACAGCCGTGACCCTCTGAGGATGGCCGTGGATTTGTTGCCATATTATTTTCAGCCTACTGATTAAACGCTGCATCTGAGCAAAGAAAAATCTACTTGGCAGCGTAAAAACTGGCCAGACAAAGGAGCAAATTCATAGACTAAAATAATTTTAGTGCATGATTAATAGCCTGCAAACTGCCAGGCCAAATACTTGTCCCCAATGGAAACCTATAATTAGACCAAGCGTTGATGTAAAATAGGGCCCCGGGGCAGCCCAGCAGAATTGTAATATAAACTGAATTGGAAGAAAAGGTTCCTGCAGCAAGAAGCAGAGTAAACCCAAGCTGTTGATTCAAATAAGATCTGAATTGATTCAGTGCAGCATAAGACGAATAAAGTGAGGTCACAGCCCAAGCTGTCCAACGCAGACAAGGGCCTTCACCAAACAGGAGCAAAGAGCTGGGCTCCCAGAACAGCCATCACATAAGATTTAAGTAGCCTGCAATGCTAGGGGCTGGCTGGAAACCACGTTGACTCTTTGCAGAGAAATGAAACCTAAGAAATTCTCGGGGGTGCCTTGATGTTTTCTTATTGGCCACTTCAGGGCAGTGGCGAATTAGCCACTGGGCCGACAGGGCCTTTGGCCAACTGGAGGCCCCGGAAAAAATCTGCCAACAGCGGAAGCCCGGAGCCCCAGCTGGGCAGGACGGGGGAAGAACCCGCGCCCCGACCTGGCTCCCCGGCAGACGCCGCGGGAAGGGGGAAGCCCCCTGTGGCAGCAGCCCCTGTTCCTACTCCACGATAGTAGCCATCAGATGGGGGAAGTCCCCCTCAGTAGCCCCCACCCCATTCCCAGCAGAAGCCGCTGGGAGGCAGGGGAAGCCCCTGCACCCGACCCCACTCTCCAGCAGAAGCACTGGGTGGGGTAGGAGAAGCCCCAGCACCCCAACCCTGGTCCCCTGAAGAAGCGCAGGAGATGGCAGGGCAAGCCCCAGCACCCCGACCCCCTTGCACCTCAGGGCGTTCCAAGTGCTTCCCAAATGCATTCCCGCTACTGAAAAGGCACCAGCCACCTCTGGGTCAGAGCATGGCAGTGGCTTAACGAGTGTTTTAATTTGTTATGAGAGAGGTGCCGGAGATCAAGCAATTTTTTTGCATAACTGACCCGGCAAGCCCAGGGGTGCCAGGGCTCAGCCCTGCCCCAAATTAAGCACTGGGCCTAACGGTGCCCAGAAACACTACACAACCATGTAGGATTGTGACATGAAGAATTCAAAGGGAGCGTGTACTTACTCAAGATAGACTTAGGCCAGGACCTTTGCATTCATGCAAGAGGTGGGGTCCTGGTCACAAAATTGAGAGTTGAACTTTTGTGGAGTTCTTGGGTGTGTGGACGTGGGGTTTGGGGCCAGTCCTGTTGCTATTTGACACCCTTTCTCTTAGAAAAAGTGCCTTGGGGTCTTTGCAAACTGCCAAAAGAGGTCAGTGGGGTGTAGGTAACGCTGTCTTATTTCTGTTTGGTGCTTTTAGATTTCCGGGAGTGTGCCGTTTTGTGTTAAGTACCAAAAAGGTCTGGTACACAGCAGAGAGCCATGCCAACACACGCTCTCTGCCCACGGGAAATACCTTCCCCTGTATAGGGGATTTATGATGGGCTGTTGGCTGACGCTGCAATTTTGAGTCAGGATGCTTGAGTTCTGTTCCTAGCTCTGCCTGCGACTTTGTGTGACCTTGGGAAAGCCACGTCACATCTCTGTAAAGTGCTAGGAGATCTGTGGAAGAAAATCATGATGATAAATGCTCAATATTTGTATCCTTCTCCACCTCTCGGAGGGCACTGGGGCCATTTGTCAGATGACTACCGTAGCAGATTCTCTAGTCCTTGTGTTTCCATTGCACCTTAACCACTACTTCGTCCTTTATTTAAATGAGGAAAATCATTCAAAGGTGGTATTTCTCCAGTCCTTTTCCCATCACAATACCAGCACCCAGTGTTTACCTGAGCTTTACACCTTCAGAATGTCTAATGGACGTGAAACTAACCCTCACAGCAGCCCTGCAGAGTCGGTAAATAGCGAAGACTGTTATGAAGTGACGTTCTGAGGCGATGTGCTGCACAGAACAATCCCAGCCTGCGCGGCAGTGCGTCCTCACAGCGACTTGGTCGTGACGTGCTGAGAACCCCGTGAAGCTGGTGAATGGGTGCTCTTCTCAGCTCACAGATGGAGGGACCTGAGGCTGCACAGTCAAACCGCGTCTGAGTTCGTTCTGGCTGGCACTCCCTTGAACCTGGACCTCCAATCAGATCCAGCGTGATAAACAAGGCCTGATTTGCATGGTCTGAGGCGAGGTGGCCATTCAATGGATCCTCAGGGATTTTTGGTCGCACGTCCGAGTGAAGATTGTCTCTCCGCTAGGTGGAGAGGCGGGAGGGAAGATGCGTGTTAGGTTAATCCCTGGCTCTTGGGTCCCTTTTTACCAAAGGGGTAAGATAATGGATTTGTTCCCCAACGGTTAGGGCAGTTTGGACATGGAGGGTAAGTCTGCACTGCAGTTAAACATCCGCGGCTGGCCCAGGTCCAATGACTCTGGCTCATGGGGCTTGGGCTGGGGGCTGTAAAACTGCTGCATAAATGTCTGGGCTCAGGGACCCTCCCCCATCGCGGGGTTTTATTGCCTCCAGCCCAAGCCCCATGAGCCCAAGCCAGCTGACCCGGGCCAGCTGCGGGTGTCAAATTGCAATGCGGACATGCCCTGGATCTCCACTTACGCACAGACAGAGCCACTTCTTAGTTCTCCATTTATTCTCACCTCAGTTTGAATAACAAGTTCCTCGGCTTCGCTCTCACTTCCGGTCACCATCTGGTTTCTAGTCAGGTCGTCTTTGCACGACAGATCTCACAATGGGTGACCAAGAGTACTCAGAGGAGGGAATGTCTATCTCATTTACTCCCCAATCCTGACTCAACACAGCCAGGATACCTGCTCGCCTCTCAATGGGTCAGACCCTCAGGTCCTGTGGTAACGATTGCTATTGTCGGAACTCGGGGTTGGAGAGGATCCACTGCAGTGTTTGCACTAGAGGAGAATTTCCATCAGCGCTGTGATGCTGATCTCTCTTCCAGCTGTACTCTGGAAAACACAGAGCATCATACGTCCACAGTTGGATCTCCCTGGTTTCTCGGTGGGATCCTTTGCTGATGAAACCCTTCAAAGTTGACACTACAACGTTCCACCAGCCAACTACCTGTTGACTCATGTTGGCCAAGGCCATCAACTTTTGAACAAAGATTAGCAGCAGGTAAGAGTTGGAAGGGAAAGACCACAGTAATCAAATACTGATCTGGGAAGGGAGAGCAGGACAGTGCATTAGTGAACTGAAGATTAAGTGACATAAACGAAATCTAAAGTGTGACCTTTTCTTTTCCTGAGTAGGAACATTAACCAACTGTGACAAACCAGAAAAAAAATTCCACCTTCATTAATCCTCCTGCTCATGCACACAGCTGACATCTCGACTGCAGCCTTTGGTCTGCTCCTCGCTCCCAGCGAGGCTCAGCACTCTCGGTTTTAGACCTTGCATGTTAGACAGGCTCTTGTGTTAATTGTGTTAAGATCATTTACAGGGCACATGTTATGTGAGGCAGGGAGGCGTATCGCTGCTAAATTACTGGTGAGGAAAAAATTAATTCCTTCCCTCTGAGGGAATCTAAGCTGATGGTTGGAGGTAGATCTTTATTCTGCTGTCTGTGGGTCAGAGCGTGGTGTTGAAAGCATTTCTCTGCTGGTCTCTTAATGACTGTATCTGTCTCAAAAATGGGCAATTGATCGCAAGGTCTGCTGGAAGAATTGGCCACACTATAAGGCTAGCTCCTCGAGAACTGGTCGAAATATGGCATGCTTTAGGGTAGGTTTCCCTCTCTAAAGATGGCGTTGACAATCTCTGCCAGCAGAGGTATTGGGTGTTACTGAGCATCCTCCACCAGCCATGATGGGGGTGGCATTGGTGGAGTGTCTTGGTCTTCCAGCTTGATTTCAGCGGGTGGTTGGTTTGTTGTCTGGAGGAGCATCCTGGATGTGGTTGTTCTTCTCCCAGACACACTACCGGGGATTTTATGTCAAGTAGCACTGGCATTCAGGTGGCCTGGCTTGACAGAGCAATAGCATCTACTGAACGTTGGCAGGGCAGGATTTAGCTGCAGCAACGGCAGAGGCGAAGAATGGTGGTTTGGCCTGTGCTGTACTGTAGGATTCTAGGAAACCCTTGTGCTGCGTCTGATCCTGTTCGCTGCCAGCAATGCTCCATCCTGCTTCATCTGAGAACTATGATGGTCTATGTGGGGGAGGAACATCTAGGCACTGGTGTGTTAATGGAAGAGGCCAGTGCATAGTTCTAAGGGCTCAACAGATCTTTTGCTCCTTGGCCCATGGTTTCAGGTTCCATAGAGGATGCCAGAAGCCACCTACTGCATCGGATTTAAGCCTTAAAAATGAGAGAGAGGTTGTATACAACCCTACTCTGGTCTCCATCTCTGAGTATATTCCACGCCCCCTCTGCTCACACCCACTAACGTCAGACTTGATGCCAGAGAATCTTCTTCTGCTCCAAACTCTGAACCTTCCTCTACGTCCTCCTCGAATGCATTATGGCCTCTCTGTCCTCTTTCAGACACCTCCCAATCAGCATTTTTCACAATGCCCACAAGCAGTGAGGAGTTGTTGTTTTTCATTTGGTTTAATTACGTAACTCCCTTTGGATTCCTCACCTTCTCTGTGCATCTCTCTTAGTGTAAAGACGGTCTCATTGTGTCTCATCCAGTGCTGAGGACATTGCTGTCATATAACAAATAATAAATGGAGGTCACTTTCCTCAGGAAAGCCAGGGCAGCTACATTTTACTTACTATTTTTGTTGACCTGTCTGCGGTCCTGTTTTACTTGTGCAGAAATGTCCTGTGTGGGGCCTAGCGCCAAAGCTCTTCCACGTCTGACATCGAATAGAAAACATCCATTGCAAATCCACAGCCTGTAACGGATCCCCGTGTGCTAATAATGGCAGCAGCAAAAATTACCTGTTACTACGAAGGTCAATCAGAAGCCAGACCAAGCCCGTAATTACTTTAAACAAGGCTTGTTTCGAATGTGTCTGACTTACTTTTATAGACGATAGCGTACTGGCTAGGGGACGTGTGCCAACAGTGCCCTCTGCAGGATGCCAGCAGAGCAGCTAAACTGTGGGTCAAAGGCCCTATGCTGCTGACCTCTCTCAATTTTTTCCTCTGACTCAAGCAGTAGCACTTGCTTTAAAAGTGCGCGCACCTCTTTTCCACGGCTGCTGACAAGCTACCAGGAGCTACAGTGTACAGTACAGTAAGAATCCTGAAATTTCTCAGGGCGGAGGGGGCAGGGCACAAATTTGATGCAATATATTTTAGTTGCAGAGCTGTGGCTTTGCCGCTCTCGTTTGTGGCTGTAGCACCTAATACACACACAGACACACGGAGACTGTTATACTCTGCTAGAATTCAGAGATGGGAAAGAATTAGGCAGTGCCGTCAACCTCCGTGCATTCAAACAATCGTGAGATTGGTTCTAAAAATCTCGTGGGTTTTGTTTTTTTTTTAACTAACCAATTTTGCTCCCTTTTTGTTTGTTTGGTTGGTTGGTTTATTTTGGCGGGGTTGTTGGGGATGGCTTTTTACCATCTGGCTTTTGAGTTGTTAGGATAAATGAGGATCATATTTTCAAGATATTTTTTTCACAGCCATGAGGATTAGACATTTTTTTAAAATGAAAGCAGAGATTCACGTGCAAGCACAGGACTCCAAGAGCTGGGACTTCAAGGAAAACACTAAAGAACACCAGGGTTGGGGTAAAGTTGGCAACGCTCGGTTTTGCCTGTTTCTTCCACTTCATCCCCAATCAGGAGATTCTCCAAGGCCTTGCCCGGTCTAGTTTTAAAAGTCCTAAGCAATAGGACTGCCACCACCTCCCAGGGGAGAGTCATTCCACGTTCCAATAGATCCCACTGTTAGCTGAATTATCAGGAAGAAATGGCCTCGTGCTACTTTGGCAATGACCAGCTATGCTTTAAAGGGGAGTTCCTACCACAGTTTCAATTTCTGTCCTCCACTTCCCCTCCCCACCTTCCCCCATTGAATTAATTCCGCTGAAATAGCAATTTTTTCTCCCAGGTGTTCTTGATCTCCCCCTTTCTTCCACTTGAGGGGGTTTGTGCACAGACCGTTTTGTTTGCATGCTGTGTCCCTCCTAAAAATCATGCAACTTTCCAGCCTCCCACGCTGCCCTTTAAAGCAGTGGTTCTCCACCCGTGGTACATGTGAACCCCTCAGGGTAGGCAGAGCTCTTCCAGGGGGTACAGCAACTCATCCAGAGATTTGCCTGGTTTTACAACAGGCTACTAGCACTAGCCGAGCCAGTGCAAACTAAAACGTCGTACAGACAATGGCTTGTTTATACTGCTCAATACAGTATCCACCAAAATGTAAGTACAATATTTGTATGCCAATCGATTTATTTTATAAATGATATGGTAAAAATGAGAAAGTGGGCCATTTTTCAGTCCTAGTGCGCTGTGACACTTGTGTATTTTTAGGTCTGATTGTGTAAGCAAGTCGTTTTAAAAAGAGGTGAAACTCGGGGTTCACAAGACAAACCAGACTCCTGAAAGGGGTACAGGAGTCTGGGAAGCTGGTGAGCCACTGATTTAAAGTACTTGCAAATGGAAATAAAAGGGGTTTCTGCTTTTCTTTTCTCTCTCTCTCTCTCTCTTCTACTTTATGATATATAAAGAAGCCCTGGATGTTTTCGCTGGAGGCATTCCTGGAGGACCAGAGGAGTGGGAGCTTTCTTAGCTCTTAACTGAGGTGGTTAGGTCTGTAACAAGATTGTGTGTATAGCTGTTACTTCCCTCTATGGGGTGGACCATGTCAGGCCTGTTCATGTCTATATAGGTGTCAACTAATGTCAGCGCCAGCTGAGTTCTTCTGAGGGGCAGCTGTTGTCTTTGCAGGACATTACTGGCGGTGGTGTCACCGTGAATCTGGCCCTGCTCCCACTGAAGTGATGGGAGTTTGCCATTGGCTGCACCGGGAGCAGGACGGAGCCCTACGTACGACTGCCTTAGCGCAGCGTTTGGTATATGTGTTCTTCCTCCCTTTGTCCTTCTGGGCCTCAGTTCCCCATCTGTACAGTGGGGATAAAAGCCCTGCCTTGCCTCGCTGGAGTGCATTAAAGATTGCAGGGATCTCTGATGTTACAGTAAGGGGGAGCTACAAGGGAAGAGTTCAGGTCAACTGTACCTGTGTTACCCACTCGTGATCCACCAAGGGCACCCATTTCAGCCTCCTCAGCTGTCCCGTCTCTTGGGCAGAGAACCACGTCTCTTCCCTTCCTGACTAGGGTTTTTCCAGGCTGCACAGTTCCCTGCCTGCGCTGTAATATTCCCAGCCAGCCGTGGAGTCTCAACAGGCTAGCATCTGTGCTTTGCTTTCTCCCCAGAGGTTATGAACTACCCAGTTACAAGATACCACCCAGCTCTTCCTAAGCAAGCACATTTATTCTTAAGGTGAAAGCATTACAGAGAGCACCCATTAAAAACAATCAAAGAACGTACACGCATGCTAAAAAGCTTCCCAGAGGTCACCCCGACTCCAACCTTGGGCTCTGGTAGATGTGGGTTTTGAAGGACTGACAACCGGGTTTCCTTGTGGTTACAACTTCAAAACGGTCTCAGATTCAGCACCAGAACCCCGAGTTAGCAGTTCAGCTGTTCCTTTATACAGCTCGGGCCTTTGATCTTGTCTCCAGGAACAGTTCACCAGCAAACAATGACCCACTCCTCAGGGCCTAGCTTCCAAAGGCTGGGTTTCTGCATAACCAGAGGTGGGGGAAATTACATTCACTGCCCCCTGGGTATTTCCCAAGAAATGCACTTCACACTTCTTATCCTGTCTGGCATGTTTTCAGTACAGTTCTTTGAACACACAGACCTCACATCACATCTCCCTCCAGAGAGGTACATACAATCCTGACCCACAATAATACATAAACTTAATACAATCGGGTTTAATGAGGATATTGCAGGAAATTGCCCTACCTCTCTCAATAAGAACCTGCGGGCAGGTCTACACGTCAAATGATGCAGCTGTACTGATGCAGAAACACCACTGTAGTACCTCAGTGAAGACACTAATCCACCTCCAGGAGAGGCGGTAACTATGTCAACAGGAGAAGCCCTCCCATCGACACAGCGCTGTCTGCCCCAGGGACAAGGTCAATATAACAGCGTTGCTCAGGGGGGTGGATTTTTCACACCCCTGAGCGACGTAGTTATACCAATGTAAGTTTGTAATGTAGACCTGGCCTAAGATATGAAGCTGGATATGAGTTAGCAGTGTGCCCTTGTTGCCATGGAGGCCAACGGCGTATTGGGCTGTATTAGTAGGAGCATTGCCAGCCGATCAAGGGAAGTGATTATTCTCCTCTCTTTGGCAATGGTGAGGCCACACCCGGAGTATTGTGTCCAGTTTTGGTCCCCCCACTACAGAAGGGATGTGGACAAATTGGAGAGAGTCCAGCAGAGGGCAACGAAAATTATTAGGGAGCTGGGGCACATGACGTATGAGGAGAGGCTGAGGGAACTGGGGTTATTTAGTCTGCGGAAGAGAAGAGTGAGGGGGGATTTGATAGCAGCCTTCAACTACCTGAAGGGGGGTTCCAAAGAGGATGGAGCTCAGCTGTTCTCAGTGGTGGCAGATGACAGAACAAGGAGTAATGGTCTCAAGTTGCAGTGGGGGAGGTCTAGGTTGGATATTAGGAAACACTATTTCACTAGGAGGGTGGTGAAGCACTGGAATGGGTTCCCTAGGGAGGTGGTGGAATCGCCATCCTTAGAGGTTTTTAAGGTCAGGCTTGACAAAGCCCTGGCTGGGATGATTTAGTTGGGGATTGGTCCTGCTTTGAGCAGGGGGTTGGACTAGATACCTCCTGAGGTCTCTTCCAACCCTGATCTTCTATACTGGAATCGAGCTAATAAATAACAGTTCGGCAACAGAGCTGAAGGATCAATATGTGAAACCACAGGTGACTCTTTCAATCCATGTATTAAAGTGCTTCTGGGTCCCATTTCAAAGGCAGATGAAATTATAATAGGTTTCCAGACAACAAACTTAGTCAACTTGAAGTTTAAGGTTGCTAGGAGACATGAGTTACCAAAAATATCTACCAAGAACATTACAGTTGAGACCCTAATCATTCAAACGCATGGAAATGATCAGTCAAAGTAATGGATATGGAGAGTCTAATGCACTTAAATTCAGGTGTTCTTGTAAAGATGTTATTGTGGCATTATCCTACTGCTAACTGTGTGCTAGGCTCTGTGCAAAAGGGTCTGAAGGCGAGGTCACTGCCCCAGAGACTTTATGATCTAGGTAGAAAACATACAAATGCGGGAAGAGGGGTAGCGAGCAGCAGGAATTGACTCTGCATTGAGCATTCCAGGGGTTTTGTTCAGATGTGATTTTGGGGAGAGAAGGGTAAAATACGCAGGTGTTTAGTTTGCTAATGCGGCACGTTAATGTTTGCATGAGACATTCCCAAAGCAGCTTCAACTCTGACCTGAGCTATCAAAAAACTATACTTCTCTTTTCCAGTTTTACTTACTTTTTAGGTCGAAAAGCCTCAGAATACTCTCAGCAGTTACAGTCACATATGTTGGTGTTCTGACAGCTGTGCCGTGAAACACTTAAACAATGGGCTGTGAGGTGGATCCCACAGACACATTCCAATCAAATGTGTATCTCAATTATCCCATTATTTAGACAGTACAGAAGCCACGTTGCTTTGTATCTATCAATGGTATGTAACTGAAACGTATAGTCTCACACCTAATGCTGCAAAACGTACAGTTCCTCAAATTGCCAACTATTTTTGATTCATTCAGTCTCCTTATAAAAATCCTGTCACTTGGCATCGTATCATAGTTGTTAGACAAGTCATTCATCTACTGTATCACACAAAAACAGAGCACGAAGGCAGCAGGATCAAAGTTAAGGTTGGTTGGGGAATGTCTAATGGACCGTTTTTTTATGTCTTTTTTTTTTAAAGGGAATGTATGAACTTTAAGGGACCGGGATCTTTTCTGAGTGACTTTAACGAATAATCTCCCCACATTTTACCTAGGGAGGTGGAAGGAGATTCCACCTTAGAGGTTTTTAAGTCCCGGCTTGACAAAGCCCTGGCTGGGATGATTTAGTTGGGGTTGGTCCTGCTTTGAGCAGGGGGTTGGACTAGATGACCTTCTGCAGTCTCTTCCAACTCTAATCTTCAATGATTCTATTATTTTAATATTTAGGCATCCTTAATGATAACATTCGTGGCTTGTATTTTTAATGTCACTTGACATCTAGAATTTGAGGTTAACAAAGTTTTTTGTCTGAGAACTTCCATAGGTTTTTAAAATAACCGCACCTTGAACATGAGTGAAGATTCTAATCTAGGCCTCCTATTCCCTGCCATAGACAATTTGGGGCACCGAGAGTGGAGAGAGGCCCATGGTGGTGGGGGTCCAATGCCCAATTCCCAGTGCTGCTCCCCCCTCTTAGGAAATTTGAACTTGACAAGTCAGCTGCACCAGAAAGATTGACCTGCCAATGCTGCCCAGTGTGGAGAATTTTAAATAACGCTTCTTTTTTCCCCAGCTAATCTCCAAGCGAGTTTGCCACACAGAAACTTTGCACAGCAGCATTTGTGGTAGAGGAGGGGGATCCCAGTTCAGCAAAGCACTTAACTTTAAGCTCGTGCATCCGACCCATTGACGTCAGCGAAGCGAAGTCCAGCGGAGAATTTGATCTCTCATGCATCGCCATCATACTGAATTAAAACCAAGCGGAGGGCAATCACATGGGAGTGGTAGAAAGCATGGATGTGCTCTGTCTATCTGTCGGTGTATTTATGTAGCTCCCATCACTTCAGGAGAAGAACACTTCCCTGAGGGGCCTCTTGGAGTCCATGGTGTCAGAACTAGGGCAGGGCTTGTCTTTATTGGTATCTCGTGCAGTGCTGAGCACATCGGCGCTTAGCAAGTAATGAATGTTAACTCTGTGTTTGCAGAGCTTGGTAGTGCTGACAAGACCAGGCAAGAATAGGGATGGGCCTGGCATTTACCAGCTTGGGTAGAAGCTGACACTTCAGCTCACGTCCCTTTGCCTTTGACAAAAAGCTCTTTGATTATTTCCCCCTCCTACCTCCTCTTCCCCGCTATTTTCCTCCCCAGTCACCAGAAGCCCTCGTTTTAAAAAAGCCAGCCAATGGGAAACCGGGGAGCAAGTTGTTCCCGGGGTGCATTGGGAAGTGCAGCCCACGGAGGGGAGAAGTCAGCAGTCACGATTCTGGGAGTGTAATGCAGCTTGCCGCAGCGCTGATTATGGGGTGGGTAAAGCTTGCCACCTCCGGCTCATTGTTCCAGGAGAAGGCGGTTGAGTGAGGCATGAGAGAGACAGTTTTCAGGTGGGTAGCTGATATGTGAAATGCAGGCAGGCTGTGGGAATAGGCTACTTTAAAATACTTCGTGCTGAAGGCGGGATCTGAGTGCCTAGCAGATCTCGCCAGCCATGCAGGAGTCCCAGGTAATTGCAGACGTTGGGGCTTGTTAGCGCCGTGGCCCTCATTCATAGTCTAATAAAATGGGCTCAATCCTTCAGCCAAAGTACAGGCCATCAATGGCGATTAGGTAGGATGGGCAGGGATGGTGTCCCTAGCCTCTGTTTGCCAGGAGCTGGGAATGGGGGACAGGGGATGGATCACTGATGATTCCCTGTTCTGTTCATTCCGTCTGGGGCACCGGACTTTGGCCACTGTCGTCAGACAGGACACTGGGCTAGATGGACCTTTGGGCTGACCCAGTGTGGCCGTTCTGATGTTCTGAAGAGGCTAACGGCAGCAGAACAGAGCCAGTTGTGCTGGGCAGAGGAAGGCAAGGTCTGTAGTGGCCTGGCAGACCCCTTCCCAGCCCCAGCTCCGCAGAGGGCAGTCAGGAGCGTGACTAGGAAACCCAGTGGATCTCCGGGGTGTTGCGAGCCCGCATTGCAGCTGGCAGAGTTTGGTGGCACAAGGATTGAATGGGCCACGGAAAGTGAACTCCTTCCCTTACCCGTGGGCTCTCCAGCTGCGTGTCGAGGCACATGGGTGAGGAGACGGGGATGGGAAGTTTGTCCTGCCTGCCATGCGCTGTCATATGTCCATGTTGCCATAGAGTTTAAGGCCCGAAGACACCAGCAGATCATCTCGTCTGACCTCCTGTGTATCCCAGGCCACCAATCCCACCCAGCTACCTGCCCACTAGCCCAACAACCAGAATTAGACCAAAGGATTACAGTCCTCAGGAGACTAAACTACTGAGTGCCATAGGCAAAGAATAGGAGGGAGCATGGTGCACCAGTTGCCGGGAATTGATGAAGTGAGATGTGTCCAGATGATCCTGGTAAGCGACCTTCACTCTGTGTTGCAAAGGAAGGTGAAACCCCCCCCAAGATCACCGCCAATGTGACCTGTCAGTGTCCTCAGGATGAGCCAGGCCTTCTCTCAGCAGGGCTGCCAGTCTGGCACCTTTCCCCAGTACTAAATTCACTTGTAGAAAAAGAAAACACATACAGCTGGTTATAGACTGTATCTTCAGATCTCGGTTTCAGCTTCTCTCTCATTCAGCTACGAATCCCCTGTTGGATCTAGATCTGCGAAAGAGGAGGCTAGGATTTATTTGACTGCTGTTAGGGCTTCTGTTATCAAGGTGTTCTCAATCCCACAGGCGATCTTTTTACCCACCTTTTACATTTCCGCCCTCCTTTGATGCTCCTTGCGGCAACGTGCTGCAGATTTGAGAGGAGGGACCAGTAGGAGAGAGGGCTTGGAGATGGGAGGGGTGCGCGGCTCCCCGGCCACACACCCCAAAGCGAGGTCACTGTTTTTCATTCACAGCCTGAATAAAACAGCTGTGTGAAAGCTCAGAGAGGTAGCCTAGGTTTGGGACCATTTATAATACAGAAATTGATTCTAGCTGGGCTCCCCATCCAAAGAAGGGAGATATTTACAATGAATGAGACCTTTTGTTCGGCACAAAGTGAGTTTGCGATGAATCCAATGAATTAATAAATACTCTAGTAAAGCCGTACCAATGCATGTCGCATGAAGGGGCTTCTTAGCCTGCAGGCCTGGAGTGGCAATATGCAACGTAGATGCATCACTTCTACGCCAGACAGGGCCACTGCGATCCAAGTGAGCTAGTCTGATCTTGCAATCTCAGCACATTTAGGCTGGATTAGAACCTGGATGGAAGTTGCAGGAAGTGGGCTTCAGGAACTGGGGGGCTTGATTGGGTAGGAAGTGCTTTTCCTTCCGAGCCAGTGTTGAAGTAGCGTGGTGCTGATAAGCAGGGCCGGATTTGGGGGCAGGTAACCCAGGTGACTTCCTGGAGTGCCAGACTTGGGGCGGGTGCTGGGCTCAGGGCGCCAGGATGTTATGCTTATAAGAAGCACCCGGGATCTTTTTTAGGGGCAAAGGCAATACACCGTGTTTATTGAAGATACAACAATGAGCATATGCATTCAATCACACACACGCACGCACTGTCCTGCCAGTTGATGTTATAGTTACCAGTCCAGAGTCTGGATCAATCTAGTGGCCAGCTAGGTTGATCACAGGTAGGGAGGAGCCGGGTTCCGTCGGTCGTGACATGATGCTCAGGGGAAATTTTGGCAGGACAAACCCAAAGTTTCATGGCAAGGCACCCTGTTTATATAGTGATTTTCCTTCATTGGGACCAATGAGTTTTGCACTGTCACACTGTAATCAATTGTTGTTTGATGAGTGTTTGTTTTTTTTAAATAGTTTTTCTTATTTTTTATTTTGTTTTTTTTTTTTTATTGTTTTAGGGAGTTCTTTCATGCTGGTTTTGATTACAGCTATTTTGTCCCCATTGATAGGCGCCTGTCTTATTTTTAGAGTCGTCAATCTGCTTTTCTTTGACATTTCAATAGGGGCGTGCTGCAGCCTCCGGGCGCCCTTGCGTCTGTCTCCGGTTCCTCCCTAGACCATCTGGTTCAGCCCTGGCCTTTACACTTCTCTTTTAACACTCACATTCCTCATTCACACACAAAACAGAATTAATTTACACAGAACATTTTGAACAGGAACATCAAGTTGCAATGCAAAAGAAAACAATCCCGGCATTCTTTTACTTATTTTAAAATGCTAAACCCACAACAAAGTGGTGACCCTCAAAGGTCTGTTACTGCCTTGAAATCAGTCCGAACACAAAGGAATTCTGGCGGTTGCCCTTCTGCCAGTGGCATATTAGGCCATTCCTTTCTGCTATTCAAAAAGGGTGGCCGGCAGGATATGGTTAAATCATCCATCAATACATTTAATACATGCTACATTATTATTTTATTCTTCTTTATTTTTTATTCTAAATTATGCAAAATACAAACATAAAATCCTACTACGCCAAGGGCAGGTATTCAAAAGTTTAACAAATGGGGAGGGCACCTGGGGCACCATTTGAACTAGGGCCGGCCCTGCTGGTAAGCAGCGCCATCCTTCAGATGCAATGGAAAATGTGAGGTCCTGGCTAGATGTCATTCAACATTCGTGGCTGAAGCAGGGGTTCTAGCCCCAGCACCCGGGCCAAAACCCCAGTGTGGGCAAGTGCATCCTGCCTCCCTACATTTCTGCCTCACAGCCTCCGTGGACGTCCTCTTCGTCTTCGCTTCCCACCCTTAATTCTCTGTGTGCTGCGAAGCAGCTGGTGCGCTCCACCCGGAGCCTTTCGGTGCAGGGCCCAGTGACCCTTCCGTTTCCAGTGGATCCTTCAGGGTAAAAAATGCTACGGAAACAGGATTGTTGTTAGCGTACCCATAATGGGCAGATCTGAGAGGGCCTGGGTAAGATCCAGAACCATCTTGCATCTCAAGGCGAGATTACCTTTCCACTGGGAGAGGCAGTGACCTTGGTGCGTGACGATCATCCAAGAAGTCTGTTCAGAACCCCCCCCTTTGGCGGCTGTAGTTTATTTTATTTTATTTTTTTTGTCTCTTGCTTTCTCCAGAGGATCCCCGACCTGCCGTGCAGAAACATTTGCCGCGTAAAGCTTCCCGACCCTCACGTGCCCCAACGGACCCAGATGTTGGTGCGGGCTCAGAGCTGCAGAACAGTGAGTGAGTGGCTGGTTTGCAGGGCCTCCGGGCTGCGTTTCCCTGACCCTCCCCGTGACGGGAGTGTGACGGCTCATGTAGTTCCATTGGCTCTCCTCATGGACTCGTCGGATGGCAGAGCTCAGCAACGACCCAGCGCTTGGGTCGTGTGAAATTAATGATCTCCTAGGCTTCTTGTAGATTGCAGAGCCGTGGAGAGCTCGGGGAATTGGCTGGGATGGAGCCTGACCTGGTCTGTGGCTGGGCAGAGGTTGATGCTGAGGGTCTGGTCTGCTAGAGGTCAGACTAGATGATCATAATGGTCCCTTCTGACCTAAATATCTGTGAATCTATGAGTCTAATCACGGTCCTGACCCTGGCTCCTTCTGTGGCCTCAGACAAGTCCACTGAGTTCCGTGCCTCAGTTTCCCCAGGTGGCAAAGGGGATCATACTGCTGCACCTTAGCTCCTGTCTGGCAATGTGAAAAGTACTAATCATTGCTTTCCACGCTGAAAGAGCTTGCCAAAGACAAGCTAATTCTTCTGACACCCGTCAACTCCCCTAATGCCTACTGAAGGTACGTCTACACTCCATACACCGGCATGTGGAGAACACCCCCCCACCCCCACCCTGGCACCAGTAGAAATGGCAGCATAGATGGTGAGGCACAGCTCAGGCGAGTGACAAGGGAAGCCTCTGTGTGTGTGTGTGTGTCCTACACAGCTCTCTGCAACCCAACCAGCACCTCCCCTGTCTACACTGCTCTTTTTAGCAGCGTGGTGCCCCGCTGCCTCCCAGCGGCTGGAGCCATTCCCCGCCGCAGCTATCCAGCAGGTCTCCGCTGTGGAGCCTTTCCACGCCCCAGGGAAAGGCTCCTGTAGTGGGGAAAGCCTCTGGCAAGGGGAAGGCAGTGAGGAAAGGCTCTGGCAGCGGGGCTCTGCCTCCTCCCACCAGAGCCTTTTGCTGACACGTGTAACTACACACCGCTGTGTGGATGCAGCCTCCTTTGTGCCATAGAGATGGAGCCTGAGATGGAGCTGCATCAGCCGCAGTTTCCAAATAGGGAAATGGAGGCAGGGGAGTTAAGAGACTTGCCCAAGGCCATAGAGGATGGCAGGATTACAGTTAGAACTCAGGACTTCCTGGCTCAGACACCTATGTTCCGGATTGAATTCTCCAGAGCGGTCATCTGGCACGCGTACAAATCCATCTATAAAGCAAGCCTCTCTCCCCCACTCTTGGCCTCCCCACCTTAACAGTGTCTCTTTAAAGAATCCTGGTGACCTGTGAGATCCTTCGTTCTCGTGACAACCCGGAACTGTGCCTCTTCTGGGATCAAGCTGGAGAGCCACCGAGCTCTGTCTGCAGCAGAGCTGAAATGATGATCTATCAGGGAGTGCACGCAGGCCTCCAAATCCGACACCCTAACGCTCTGATGGAATATCAATCCAGATAGAAGCCAGCTCCGGCCCCCTTAGGAGCGGGGGAGCTGGAGCTGACGGAGCTGATTCCGCAGCCTTGCGGGAGCAGGTTGTTTGTTTCCTTTATTATTTGGAATAACAAAATAATGAGTCTCCAGGTCTCAGCAGGCCAATTGCCAGGGTCGCTGGGTGATGGGTCCCATTCAGGAGGGTGTTGGTAGCATGGGTCTCAGGGCACCTAGTGTGAATGGGACGCTCGGCCCCACCCCAAGGAATGTAGCTGGGTGCTTAGACGCCCTGGGGATGCTGAGCGTGGTGTTAATGTCCAGCTACACAGAGAGGATTTTCACCCATCTTGTTTGAGTCTGTCCCAGTTTCAATGCCATGTGGCTGCTTCTTGCCAGGTGGGTTTCCAAGATCATCACCCCCGAGCTTGCACCCGTCATTATGCTGGGCTGGAGCAATATTGCTTGGTGGCCTCTGTTCCGATGTGGGAACGCAAAAGCATCCGTCCTCCAGGCAAGCCGCTGGGCGTGGCAAACCCTGCTTCCCATCTCAGAAATCCGTGCAGTCTCTACTCGTGCTGAGAGGAAACCTAAGTCCCAGCACTGTCCTAGGGTCCTAGAAACCGCTCAGTTAGGAGTATGTGGAGCCAGTGCAAAGTTCTTCCGTGTGGAATATTCTCTAGGGCTTTGCCCAGACTGGGTTTAAATGTCTCAAGCAATGAGGTTACACCCTTTCCCTTGGGAGACTCTTCCATAGTCAAGTAGACCTCCTTATCAATGGACTAATAGACAATCCAGTGTACCCGCTGCAGAGCAGTCCAGGAACCAGCTATCTTCTGAGATCTAGTGGGTGGAAGTATTGCCTAGTAGACGGAGCATTGGACTTGGCCTCAGGCGACCTGGATTCTAGTCCCAGCTTTGCTACTGGTCTGGTGGGTGATCTTTGGCAAGTCACCACTCTGTGCTTCGGTTTCCCCACGTGCAAACAGGGATAATGGTACATATCTCCTTTGTAAAGTGCTGGATAAGAAAGAGGTATTATGCAGCCCAAATTTGGACTTCCCCAAGTCTCCCCCCTCCACTTTCCCCGCCTCCGTGGGGTTTGAACCCTGCCAGTGTCTGTAGATGTTGTTGTATTTCATAGGCATGTGTCCCCTGTGATCAATAGGAGTTGCCTGGGAAGACCGAGAGTGGTCTGTGTCCTGCATGTGGTGGATCTATGGCTGCTAGGGGACTATGCCATGCTACGATCATCATTGCAGTGGATGTCCCGTAGGTTCGGAGTAGCCATGCAGAGGTCCCCATCAGGCGGCTGGAATCTTTTCCTGCAGCTCCTCTGATCACAGAGGTTGCTGGAGCTGCCTGTGTGGTACATGCAAGGCGGGAGAAGAGACGTATGCATTAGGAGAAAATTGGAGCGCATGTGAAGTGAATGAGGCCAAGTAAATCTGCTTTCTGCAAAGTAGGCTCTGAGCTTGTGATAATGCCGGGGCTGGATTGAATTGCTGGAAGCTGGGGCACCCGCCTACTAATGTTGGGAGTGAGCAAAGCCCATCCATGGGAGAGGCGCCAAGCACGTGTGAGCTCTGTGATAAATCTGCTGCCACTGGCTACAGAGTGTCTCTCTCCTTTGAAAAGGGTTCCCATCCTGGGGCTGGCTCCTGCACTAAACAGTCTGCAGGGGCCTGCCCCATTATCAATGGAGTTCCCAAATTTGGTGCTATGGGTCAGTCACTTTGTCAATCTGTGTCTTTTCACCGTGCCACAGATCGAATGCAGGGCCCAGAGGTGCTGGAACTAGGCGTGCTGGGGGTGCTGCCGCACCTCTGGCCTAAGTTCCCTCTAAGCTGGGCAGCCGTGTAGCAGACTATTAAGGGCCGTGCAGGCACTCAGGGCTGCAGTGGGGAGAGATGCCTGTCCCCCGGCCCCAACCCAGCCCAGCCATGGACCTGCTGCGGCCGGGGGAGACGTGCCCCTCCCGCGGCCCCAACCCAGCCCGGACCTCCTGCGGCCGGGGGGAGACGCGCCCCTCCCACAGTCCCAACCCATCCCCGGTGTCACACATCACCTCCATATTGGTGCCCATAACAAAATTCATTCCGCACATGGGTGGGAATAATTCGAGCGAACGCTGCCCCGGGCTGTAAGTGGTTTCCATAACACACAGGGTGTACCGTTTGGTTCAATGGCTCTCAGCACCCCCACTGTACAAATTGTTCCTGGCAGGGCCCCGTCCAACTGGTGGGGGCATCAATCCAGGCGTGACTGGGTCAGGGACCGAAAGGCCCTTAACATCTGACCATGTGGGGGATGGTCTCAAAGAAATATGGCCCCACTGCTCTGAAACCCTCCAGTCCTGGGTCCTGATCAGAATTTTGCATCCTTTCCTCTAGAACTGTCCAATCCAAACCCCAGGGTTCTCTTCCTCCTCCTTTTCTTCTGTCCTACGTGGTGCTTGAATCACATAGGGCCTTAGTCTGGGTCCTCAAGGCTCATGCCATCTTAATTACTCAGAAACATCCTGCCAGGGATTTTATCCCAGTCAGGGGCTGAGAGGAGAGGAGGAACTGATGCTGAGCTCAGTTATTACACATTTTAGAGCCAATTAGAGGTCGCTGGACAGCCCGGAAGTCGGGGCCGCAGGTTTAGGCGAAGAGGGAATGTATGTCAGAGCAGTTCAATGAAATGCGACTGGTAAAGGGCAGCGGACAGGATTCCAGCTGAGGAGCAGGAGCTGAGTAGCATTAGGAGCTTTAAGCGTCTGTGGACTTCAGTAATTTAGCAGGACCTGCGTCCGATTTCTGCTGGGACGGAGCTGGCCACCCTTAAGGGTCAGGAGGGAATTTTTTGCTGGCTTGTCTGTCATTGCTTCTGG
The DNA here is from genome assembly GCF_965140235.1 of Caretta caretta. Classification (NCBI taxonomy): domain Eukaryota; kingdom Metazoa; phylum Chordata; order Testudines; family Cheloniidae; genus Caretta; species Caretta caretta. Next base: position 9,905,649 of record NC_134230.1, on the reverse strand, counting down.
GCGTGGGGGGTGGGGTTGGAGTGGTGGTGGCTGGGTTATATTTTTTTAGTATTTAGAAGTTTTTAAATTGAATAGGCCCGAGCTGTCCTTCAGGCATCTCAGTCACAAGGGATTCCATGGCTGCTTCTGGGCCAGCACTGCTACGTGAGGGTGATTTACTGATAACAGGAAAGTGCATGCAGAGTCTGTCTTAAAGGAACAGAGGACTCCTCACACCAGATCAGCCCAGTGGTTTATTTAAATCCAGTGTCCTGCCTCCCGCAATGGTTAATGCTTTGAAATGACCCACGAGTCCCCTAGCAAATTGTGCAAGGCTGCATAGTGGGAGGGAAAATTCCTTCCTGACCAGCTGATGCCCTGAAGCTTGAAGTTACTGATCCTAGCATGTCTTGCTGTCAATAATATTGCTCTTAAAAGTCCCCAGTCCTTGAGAAACGCAGCCCCAGTATTGGACTCTCTGGCCCCTCTGGGCAGTGCGTCCCACAGGCTGTGTGAAGAAGTGTTTCCTTTCATATGTTCTAAACTTACCAGCCCTAAATTTCACGGAGCGACCTCTCACCCTCGCACTGTGGAGCAGGGTAAAACGCAGGGACTGATTGCGTTCCACGTGTATGAGATTTGGATGGGACGAAACCATTATTGCATGTCAAGGAGAGCCTGGCACATTTGTCCAGACCTCCTGACTGAGCCAGCCCCATTGGGCCTGGAGCGACACTCTGTGCCACCATGCAAGAGACAAGAATTTAAGTCACCCTTAAACCCAGTGGGTTTAAGTCTCATCCACACTGAAGCCCCTTTACGTCTCTTGGGTGGTATAAAGGTGTGAGGAAGAGGATGGTCTGACCACACTGTACTACAGCTATTCTGTACTTCTCATGGGGGTCATGGGAAGCAGAGAAAAATTATGGCTGCCCAAAGGATGCTGTTACTTGAACAGGGAGCGGGAAAGGCCTCTGGCTGCATTAGGACACAGAGAAAGCACAGGGGGCTAGAAGACACTTTTTCCCTCCCTCCCAGTCTGTTCCTGCCCCAAACACAGGACAAGAGGAGCTGAGCACTGGGGCTGGTGTCTTGCTCCCCAGACTTGCAGAGGCTACGAACCCTCTAGGCTGAGACGGAGCTTCAAGGCTGGAGGGTATGAAGCAAGCAAAAAGTAGAGGCCTCTCCAAGGAGCTGAGAGGAATCTCCGCTCCAGGGTTGCAATAGCTTTAACAGCTTCTCCTCTACAGACCAGTATTTAAGTGTCAAATATTATTTCAGCCAGTTGGGTCCCAAAGCACTTGGCTACCTGATCGTTCACATTGAGTCCAGCATTTTGGAACCACTAGTGAAATGCAGCCCCCTCTGGGGTGAAACGGAGCTGTTGGTTAACCGCGCACAGCAACAGGAGGTAGAGAATAATGCTGTCGCCAGCTGAAAGCGCAGCGGGAATTGAGGGAGCACGGGGTATTATTCAAATTGAAATTTTACTGTCACAGCGTGACTGGCCCCTTTAAGAGGGGAAGCGGGGGTGGGTCCAGGGCACCTGTATCTGATTACCGGTTGCCCAACTGGGCTTAAAGGAAGGAACCCAAGCCTTATAAAAGAGGAAGCCCCAGCAGAGGTTGTGGTAGAGCTGCAGGAGACTGGGAGGAGGGTGTGGGCCAAGGAGCCAGAGGGCTGAGCTTGGCTACCAAGGGCTGAAGTGGTGGTTTCCTGCAGAGCAGAGAGGGAAAGCAGAAGAGCTCTGGATGGGGCAGAAGACCCCAGAGATGCATAAGACCTTTTGTGTTGTGAGGATGGGCTTTATTTGGGGACCCTGAGGACTTCCTTTTTTTTTTTTAACTTTCTCTTATTAAACCAGCCCCGGGCAGGGTTGGCATTAGCCATGAGAAAGACTGTGCGAAGGTTAAAGGAGCCCCGAGAAAAGGAGAAAGTGAGGCTAAGTGCCGCAAAGCCCTCCTTCACAGTGTTACGTTGACCAAGACAATGGGTCTAACCTAGGGTTTCTCAAACTTCTTTGCACCTTGGCCCCCTTCTGACAACAAAAATTACTACATGACCCCAGGAGCGGGGACTGAAGCCTGAAACCGCCTGAACACAGTTTGAGAACCGCTGGTCTAACCCAACCACCATACATGGCATGTTGTGAAAAGTGTCACTCTTAGAAGATCAGACTTTGTTTCATGTCTCATTTGACAGATATAATACTGTGTTCTTCATAGAATCATAGTCACGCAGGGCTGCAAGGGCCTCGAGGTCACCTAGTCCAGCCCTGTACGCTGAGGCAGGATTCAGTAGCCAGTCCTGGGTCCGTCTGCAAAGCCTGGGATCTCTATGCTCACCTCTCTGGAGTCGCCTGGAAATGAATCAAACACCCTGAGGCTGCCTGCTTTTCTGCACACCGCTGTGCTTTGTTCCCCACGGCTGTCCGGATTGTCCTTGAGCTGGGATCCACACTCCATGCCACTCAGAGATGGTCTGGGAAGATGTCCTCAGCTCGCCCCACCTCTGGGGGACTGAGATGACCCAGTAGTGGTGGTTCAGACTGGATGCTGGCTGTTGGGGATGAAGGTTTGTGGGGCAACGTTAGGCATTATTTTCCCCTGTAATGGCATTTCGCTTTCTTCACTGGCTGCTCCCAGGGTCTTGGGAGGGCAAGAAAACTTTAAATGCAATCGCTGTGGACAGCTTTGAAATAAATGCCTTGAGCCCTGGATTGATCCTAACTGGAGCTGAAACGCACAGAGAACCGAACAAGTCTCTGGAACTCTGATGTTCCACTCTCCCTCCATCCAGGATCATTGTTCTCCAGAATATTCCAGCCCAGAGGCCACCAGCGCTCTCTGCCCACTAGGCAGGAGTCTGGCAAGCTTGCTTCCAAAGTTATTCACTCTTCTCTCCCAGCCACGTTCTCGGACGATGTCCAGCTCCATACAGAGTCCAAAAAACTCCCCACCACCACCACCGTGGTTTCCCCACCCAATCTGGCGTACTCTCAGAGGCAGGAGCACCCTGGTATCCTCAGTGAAATGCTCTGTCCAGTAGGGAATTCCCTTTTACTATGGTTGCACCTCATCAGATCCAGAACTGGAGTTAGGTCTGAGCGATGCCATTTAGCTAGACAGTCTCCTTCAAACATATACACCTCTACTAAGAAGCATGTGTGTGTGTGTGTGTGTGTGTGGTGGGCCCAGAGGGTGGGAAGGGGGCTTTAAAAGTTAAGTAATAGGAACGTCTCGCTTGGTGAAGACTGAAAGCTGCTGGCTGTGTTGTATCCCCAGACCGCTGTGCATCTGGCAATGGTCTATGATGCAGGGCAAATTGATTGGGAGGAAAAATGAAGACAGAAAAATGGGAACAGAAATCAGGAGTTCTTCAAGAAGAGTTTGAAAGCCATGATTCCACCATCAAGAAAAGCTGGTGATGTGATTCTGAAACTATATAGACTGTCATCAGGGGCAGGAGCCGTCCTTTTATTCTGTGTTTGTGCAGCGCCTAACCCAGTGGGGCCCTGAGCCGTGACTGGGGCTTCTAGGAGTTACTGCAAGGCAAGTGGTAACGAGCAATAATCTATTCGGACTAGTGTTAAAGATGCAGCATGGGCAGCTCAACAGATATGACAATTTCCTGCCCTACCTTTATTGACCTTATTGAATGAAGCTGAAGTTTCTTTGGGGTCCACTGCATTAAAGGAAAGGTTTATGTATTACTATGGACCGGAATTGTATTAACCTCTGGAGAGGGGAGATGTGAGACCCACTGAAGAAGGGCCAGATGAGAATGGCCTTTAGGAACAAAAAACGTTAAGTGGTTTTGCTGGGGACTATCTAGGGGCAGGAGAATCCAAATCCCACCCCCTCCCCTTCGGCGATGCATAAACCCAGCCTTTTGAAGCTTGTCTGCTGATCAGCTATTACATGAGGCCAAGATCAAAGGTCCACGCTGTAGAAAGGAAAGACTGAACTATTCCTAGTTGCTCTGAATCTGGAGCCGTTATGAACTTGTCACTTCGGGGAAAGACCCAGCTGTGGGTTTTACAGGGCTGACACCTGCCAGAGCCCAAAGTTGGAGTTGGGGTGACCTCTGGTAAGCTGCTTAGCATGCGTGTAGTTTTCTTTCGTTGTTTTTAATGTGTTCTCTGGGCTGCTTTCACCTTAAGGATAACTGTGCTTGCTTAAGAAGATCTGGCTGGTACCTTGTAACTATGAGCAACTACAGTGTTTGTAACCTCTGGAGAGAAAGCAAAGCCTTTTAAGTGGTTTGGCTTTAGGCAGGGAACTGTGCAGCCTGGAAAACCCCTGGTCAGGAGAGAGAGAGTGATGGGGGTGTGTACCCAAGAGAGGTGACAGCTGACTCAGGAGCTGGACCTCTTCTCCTCCCCCTAGATGCGTGGTTCTCAATCGGGGGCCCACATACCCCTGGGGGTACACAGAGGTCTTCCCGGGGGTACACAACTCATCTAGAGATTTGCCTAGTTTTACAACAGGCTACATAAAAATCTCTAGCCCGGTAAGTACAAATGAAAATTTCAGACATGACTTGTTTATATTGCTTGTGACAGGCGTCGGTCGGTCCTCTGAGCCCCTAGGGGCGATGGAGAGCAATGGTCTCCATGGCAGGCCTCGGCCCCACCTCCCGGGCGTTGGGGAATTAGCGGGAAGGTGTGCCGGCAAGAGTCAGTAGCGCGCCCCTCAGGCAGGGGAGCGCCGGCCGGAGTCAGTTGCGCGCCCCTCCGGCAGGGGAGCGCCGGGGTAGGGGAACGCAGGCCCACCCAACTCCACTGCATTCCAGGCCAGGGCCCTGACAGTGGCGGGAGGCGAAGGTCCCGCCGCTGGGTCAGCGGGGCAGTCCGCGCCCACTGACCAAACACACCCACCACACGGTGTAGTTGGGCCCCTGGGCTACTTCCTACCCAGTCTCTCTCAGGCGGGGTCGCTCTGGTCCCTCCATCTCCTCCGGGTATTCCGCTGCGGGCAGCTCCGGATCCTCCATCTCCTCCGGGTAATCCGCTGCGGGCAGCTCCGGATCCTCCATCTCCTCCGGGTAATCCGCTGCGGGCAGCTCCGGATCCTCCATCTCCTCCGGGTAATCCGCTGCGGGCAGCTCCGGATCCTCCGGGTAATCCGCTGCGGGCAGCTCCGGATCCTCCGTCTCCTCCGGGTAATCCGCTGCGGGCAGCTCCGGATCCTCCGTCTCCTCCGGGTAATCCGCTGCGGGCCACCCCCACTCGCCCTCGGTATCGGTCTCATGCTGGCCCAGGCTGCAGTCAGGCCCCTCCAGGTCCTCTGGGTATTCAGCGGCCGGCAGCCCTGGTTGCCACAGGCCTTCCCCCCGGTCAGGCTCCTCCTTGCCCAGGGCTTCGCCTGGGTCAGCAGCAGGATCACGAGGGAGCAGCCTGTGTCTGTCTCCCTCCCTGGGCAGAGGGCCCCGCCCTTTGTACTTCCTGTCCCACCCTTCGCCTTCCGGGGATTGGCAGAAGCTTGGCCTGGCCCCGCCCACTCAGGCTCAGAGGGTGGCTCTTTACCCTCTGGTTCGGAGGGGAGCCACCCTGGCTCCCTACATTGCCCTATACACTATACCCTGGAACGTAAGGACAATATTTATATTCCAACTGATTTGTTTTATTACTATATGGTAAAAATGAGAAAGGCACCGATTTCTCAGTAATAATGAGCTGTGACACTTATATTTTTATGTCTGATTTTGTAAACAAGTCGTTTTTAAGCGAGGTGAAACTCAGGGTACGCAAGATAAATCAGACTCCTGAAAGGGGTACAGTCATCTGGAAAGGTTGAGAGCCACTGCGCTAGATATTCCCCAGGAAAACCACTTCACACTTTTTTGTTCTAAGAGTCCATTCTTGTCTGGCCCATTGTTCAGTACAGTCCTTTGAACCCCCAGGTCTCACATCTGTCACATCTCTCCGCCTCCCCATCCATTTAATACAAGGGACCCCAAAGATGCTTAAACTTAACTCAGTAAAGTCTCCCAAGGGGGTGGGATAGCTCAGTGGTTTGAGCATTGGCCTGCTAAACCCTGGGTTGTGAGTTCAACCCTTGAGGGGGCCATTTAGGGGTCTAGGGCAAACATTGGGAACTGGTCCTGTTTATTGGCAGGGAGGGATAGCTCAGTGGTTTGAGCATTGGCCTGTTAAACCCTGGGTTGTGAGTTCAATCCTTGAGGGGGCCATTTAGGGATCTGGGGCTACTGGGGATTGGTCCTACTTTGAGCATGGGGTTGGACTAGATGACCTCCTGAGGTTCCTTCCAACCCTGATATTCTATGATATGGCAGGAAATACCCAGACCTGTCACATCTCCCAAAAAGTCCTGACCCAGCATGCACTGGGCCCAATCTATAATCCAACACGCCTATGGGTAGACATGAGGCTTAATGGACGAGTGGTGCTATCTAATACAGCAGCAAGTGAAACAGTGGCCTGGGTGGATGAAAGGTCTAATTTGCTATGGCAAATCCTGTGTACCTAGGATTGACTCTGTGGGAAGCTGCTTCTGCTGAGTTTGCTACAAAGCCCTGATCAGAAACATGGCAGGGATCTTCCCTGGCCGCTGGAAGCTCCACACTTCCTGTGCCAGATCCGGGAAAGAACAGCTTGGGCCAAACCTGCCTGTTGAGGCTTAGCAGAACCGTGAGCCGTCAGCCTCAGGAGAGGGAGAGATGAGTGTGTTTCAGGTAGGACGTTGAGCTGGCATGCATGCTGCAGAGGCCTGTCATTAATCAGCCTTCTGAAAGGGGGATAATTACAGCGTATGCTTTCTGCTGTGATTATTTAATCATCCTTTTTCTGTATTTCGTGTATTGTGCACCAGGCCATGGAATACTCCCAAGGTGATGTGATGGGAGGTGCAGGGACCCCTTGGGCCAGTGGATAGGTACTACAGCGTGGCCCTTGTGCAAGATGAGACCTTTTCACAGCTGTCCCATTTACCCTCGTATGTGCAGCCTGACCCCATTTGGGTGAAACACCCCTGAGAAAGGCTTGAGCAAAGCAATTGTGTGAAATGAGCGCTGCCCAGACAATGGTCCCAATGGCGCCTAACGCCCATGAGCTATAGCCTTGTATCTTCCGCATGGGTGTGTGGCCTGTGGAATCTACAGCACTCCCCGTGCAATGCCCCGTTCCGATTCCAGTCCCCTTCCTCGCCGACCAAGGTGCCGCATTGCGTGCTGGGGTCTGTAATCTCTCCAGGAGTTGCATTTGTGGAACCCAGTGGATAGAGTTTGGCCCACAGGCTATGCTTTGGCCACCTTGGGGTCAAGGGCTGTTCATGCCCTGCCATCCATCTCCAGTATGCTCGGAGAATACTGCTTCACTTCCAGTGGGCACCAGCCAGGCTGCCCTGCAAATGCGCCTCTCCTCTGGCATTGACATTTGGAGTTGTCAGGCAAGAGCTACTGGATCTTGTAATCTGACCTGCAATGAGTGGCGGGCTGTTGGGACAAGGGTAATCAGCAAAAGCAGGCTTGCGTTGATGCTTGGGAGGAGCTGACAACTTCCTTTGCAAGATCTGTGGGCTCCAAGGCAAGGGGGAAGCAAGCCTAAGTGCTTGTAGAAGAGAACTGGTACCCATGAAGGCAGGCAGGAGACCATGGCAGGCGTGGAGAGGGAGGTGAAGAGATGAGGTAAGTAAGTTAGAGAGCAGGTGGAAGGGAGGCAGAAGCTCTCTCTAGAAGCTAGGGATGGGGAGGGACAACAGATTGCCCCTGGATAAGAATCTAACTTTGACTCGAGGGTCATGTTTGCATCTTCTGGCAGTAGGAGCTGATGTCTGGAACTTTGCTGTTATGGTTTCTGCTGTCAACCTGTCTAGGATGAGAGCCCTGGAATACACACGTGCCCGGTTTTTCTATTGGATGGTTCATTATGGAGACTCTTTGTTGGTTTGTTTTGTGTAAATCTCTCAGCAAAGTAGTGGGATGGATTTTGAAAGAAGAGCGTTAGAGAGATGCTAGAGGGCATTCCCCAGGAGCTAGGATTCCCCATCCACAGTCAGTTCCTTGGCTGGAGTGTGCTATCAAAGGGCACCATGCTGTGGAGATATAACAAACAGAAGGATTTGAAGAGTGCTCAGATTTTGGGGTTTAAGCGCTGCGAGCCAAATACAGTAAGATGAGGGAGGGTGTTAGGGATTGTTGATCCAAGGGACTCTCTGTTGGTGTAATTTACAAATTGAGGGACGAGGAGGAAGACGTAAGTTATACAAACGTTGACTCCTTCTAGACACGCAGACTGCCCTCTGAATTTATCCATGTCTCCAACACAACACCCAGTGGCCTCCACCAAGTTGACGGTAGGTGATGGACAAGGCCACCGCATGTCAAGCAAATATGCAATCGGACTCGGAAGATGGCGCCTGTAAAGGAGATCTGAAGGGTATAACCCTTTGGCCATCCTAGTCTGTTTATCTACAGAACCGGGGGCAGCAGCCGTGCAAAGCAAGTTTCCCCCATCCCACACCATACAAGCCTGCCTCTGCCCTGACCCGGAGGGACCGTTTCTTGAAGTCAGTGCAAATTTTATTCTGTGTGGCCTGGTCCTTGGCTTGCTGCCGGGATTATCGACAATCTCAAGCATGACAGTGTCACTGTGATGCGGACGTTAGGAACGGGACTGAGACATGGCGTCTCATTTTGCACAGGCAAGGATACAATGTAGTAGGTATATTTGGGCAGTACAATACTGGACCAGATTGAAACCAGTGATCTGCAGTATATTCCCTTACCTGTTCCCCTGAGTCAGTCTGTCCCCCAGAACACCGGCTTTAGAGGAATTATACACCTGGTCAATATAAAAATTCTTACGGGATACTAGCTAACCCCCGGAAATACCGGGTGCCGATGAATGGGCCCTACACTTCAGTCTTTATTACACGCAGTGACCTTTTTGCAGTGTTGCAAACTGTGGTCGTATCTAAATGTCTTCTCCCTGGGGAACATCTTTTGCAGGCAGAGATTCAGAGGTAGTTAGTGTCTATCAAGAAGAAAAGCAGATTGGTTACAATCTGTGGCTGGATATGCAGGGTTGCCAGCGCCACGTGCCAGCACCGCGTCAGGCCCCCAAAATCATGAGTTGGGGTTAAAAATCCCCAATGAGATTTTTTTTTCCCAAAAAGAAAGGCTGGGCTCTTTATTTGCCTTCTGGGTTTTGAGCTTTTAGGGAGTCACGTTTTCAAGCTTTTCTCTGCAATCCCGAGGGCCAGAAATGTTTCCTTTTTAGATGAAAGCTGAGCTTATCACACAATACCAGCAAATGCAAGACTCGCGATCCGATCAGGAGAGCTGGCAACTCTGCAACGTGCAGACGTCCAAGTTCTCAGCTGTACTGGACAGAAAGTGTGAGATCCTGGCTCCATTGAAGTCCGTGGGAGTTTTGCCACTGATTTCATTGGGGTCCGGATGTCGCCCAAAGTGCTCGAGTGGCGAAAGAAAATCAAATCCAGTACTTTAGGTTGCGGGAATCCTTTAATTAAATGCAGAGCAATGTCCATACAAAGTAAACCTCACAAATGGACAGGCTAGAACTCAGCATAATTCAGCACAGGCGCTCACTCCGTGGGTGCTCAACATCCACCAGCCACCCGCCAATCAGCTGTTTGGTGGCCCCCGCTGATCAGCTGTTCAGCAGCAGGCAGAAGGCCTGGGGGGAGGGGGTCGAAGAAGTGGAGCGAGGGTGGGGGCTGGGCCTCGGGGGAAGGGGCAGGGCCTCAGGGTGGGGCAGGGGTGGAGCACCCACCCAGAAAAATGAAAGTCAGCGCCTGTGTAAGCCAGCATGAAGAGGGATATTAGTCTGCAGACCTGGAAGTCAGTGCTCACCTGAGCACAGAGTTATGTAACAGGAACCAATTAGTTGCATTCTTGTGGACTGACTGGAGAGCGACACCGCGCCATGATCACATATTGATTGGGTGAACCTCCCCTTGCCATATCCGGGGAACGATCTCACCTTCCAGGGAGTCTCTCCAGACACACACATTTATTGTGGGGGAACGTGTGAAACGTGGTACTTTCTTGAGACACTTGAGACAGACCTCAATTCTCTGTCCCAGCCCAGCAGCTCTCAGTGAAGGAACAGACGTGAGAGGGAGCAAAGATGACTTTGCTCCACCTTTGTCACTTGACCATATTCTGGAACTATCTGGGAGTCTGTCTGGCCTCTATTGTAAGGTAGAGCAGCCTTGAGGCTGCTCTAATTTACAATCAGCTACAACAGCCCTCAAAGGCTATTGTATCATTGGAGAATAGCCAGAATACAGAGCACTCAGGTCATACCTTTTCCCTCCCCATGTGATGGGGGCTGTGAAATGGCGACATGGAGCCAGCTTTGGCTTTAAGCCATCTGAGAGAGCCCCACCATGAGGGCTATCCCCCAGTGGCAGTTCACTGCATTTACTGCCCTGTAATGCCTCTGTAGCTGCTTAAAGGGACCATACTGCGGTGCAGAATTGACCCCCTAGACTTTGGAAGAGGCTTGAAACTGGGAGAGAGCCGTGGGGCATTGCAAGTTATTTTGGCAACTCAGCTGCTACTATGTAAGGTTTTCATGTTTCTTAAACAATTCCTGTAAGTAAGCTGCGGGAATGCTTAGGGGCCTCTTCTGCTGTGACCTGACATTAAAGCATATTTTCATGCCATCAGCCTGAATTTCATGCCATCCTCTCTTTTTGTGTAACTTGCTAGTAAAATCTGCTTTGACTTAAGCCATTTGAATCAGGTCATGATCCTGTTAGTTGGGGCAGGCACGTACTGCCTGTTGCATGCCAATTGATTATCAAGAACAGAATTATTCAGGGTTCCCAACATGCTCTGCGAGATTTGTGATGGAGAATAAAGGGCAGAAGGGGTCAGGTTTTAATCAGCAGTTTGTGTTTAGCAGAGAGTGATGCTCTTCTGAGGCAGAAACCCCCATTTGGGATATTACCTTCATCTTTTTAAACTGGATTGGCTGCTTATGTGTGACCTAACGTAATTTTTCTGAGCAAGAGAACTCGGTGTAAAGACTGGCTGAAGGTATTTAAGAAAACCTATTCGAGAGGCCAGTTTGAGCTCTTAGAAGCCTTCCCTGCGAACGATGGGATAAGACCGCAGCAGAGAGTGCAAACGAAAAGGCAGGCAGGCACTGAGTGGGGGAATTTGATAGCTGCTTTCAACTACCTGAGAGGTGGTTCCAAAGAGGATGGTTCTAGACTATTCTCAGTGGTAGAAGATGACAGAACGAGGAGTAATGGTCTCAAGTTGCAGTGGGGGAGGTTTAGGTTGGATATTAGGAAAAACTTTTTCACCAGGAAGGTGGTGAAACACTGGAATGCGTTACCTAGGGAGGTGATAGAATCTCCTTCCTTAGAAGTTTTTAAGGTCAAGCTTGACAAAGCCCTGGCTGGGATGATTTAGTTGGGGATTGGTCCTGCTTTGAGCAGGGGGTTGGACTAGATGACCTCCTGAGTTCCCTTCCAACCCTGATATTCTATGATTCTATGAAAGTTTCATATGAATTATAGGAGGAGAGAAAATAGAGACCATCCGAACCCTGCAGCTGAGCCTCTGTGGGACTTAGTGGAGATGCTACCAAGGCTTGTAGTGTAGACCAGGGCTCAGCCTCACAGTGAACTGGCCAGGGCAAGCCGGGTTTTTAAGAGCACTGGAGAGAGGGTGTTCTGAAATAAGAAGTGAATCTGGGCATCTGCTGTGCAGCATGGACAGCGCACCTGTTTATGAATGATGACTAGGAGCGTGCTGGTCACAACAAATGGATTCCATTACCAGACATTTTCGTACGTTGCCCTTCCTCAGCTTCTCAGAGGGAGCTACTTCTTGGAGCGTTTTTGCGACCAATGTAAGGGAGGAGAAGATATTATTTGGCATCTTCGCTAGGTGAGAGTTTGACATGTGCACTGGGGGGGGAAGGTGGAGAAGCTGGGGTGGCAGACGAAGTCTGTGGAAAGGGAAAAGAAGCCAAACTGGAATCAGTGGGTGCCTTCAACTGCACAGGAGCCTGGCTCCAAAGGAATCACTCAGCCAGAGGCTGCAGCCAGGCACGAGGAGGAAGATGGAAGAACGAAGCATCTAATGAGGTTTTAAAAGCTGTAGGAAAAGTCTAATCGAAACCGGTACGGTCGTCATCTTACCTTGCGACCCGAGTGCTGTCCTCCGCAATTATGCCATGTGTTTCTACAGTGATTTCCATCTAAGAATCTCAAAGGCCTCCACAAACTTGTATTGGATCTGGCCACACAACCTCCTGAGAGCTAGAGGAAATTGACGTTGGGACTTACCAGGATCACAGAGGGAATCTGCGACAGAGTCAGGAGGAGAACCCAGGAGTCCTGATTCCCAATCCAAATACCTGTAAGAAAGAGGAGGTGGATCCACAGGGAGGAACTGGATGGAAAGAGGAGGTGGATCCACAGGGAGGAACTGGGGCCCAGATGAAGAAAAGAGGCTGGTTCTCTGCTTCCCAAGTAACAGAAGAAAGGATGTAACGAAAAGGATACAAACGATTCTAGATGGAATTTCCCAGCACTATTTAATGATAGTCTGTGGACCAACAACCCAAGTGGAGGAAGATTTGATAGGGACCTGGACAAAAACTGAAGATGAGGTGACAGAGTTAATCTTCTCTGCGATCTCCCCAGTACTAAGCCCCAGGCTGTTTTGAGCCCAGGGAAAAGAAAATCTTTTGTCTCACTCCAGTAATCTGTGTGCCTATTGTGAGATGGAAAATGGAGTTTGTTATTAGTGGACTTACATCCCTGGCCAATGCTGCCAACTCTGCTGCTTTTCCCCACAAACTTCTGCTTTTTGGCCTTTTCTGCTGAACACCTAATCAATCATCAGCTTCTGATGCTGGGCTCCAGGCTTGGTGCAGGAGGATTTCATATTAAACCGGGGAATGATTTGTGTGTGTGAAGAAATCACCCTGAGACTAAAATGCTTAAAAGTTCCTGTCTGTTTCCCTGACTTACCTCCAAATTTAGATTCTTCAAATTCAGATTTCCCTGGACATTATTCAAAGGCACATACCTCTGCTGGTTTGTGCATGTATTTATGCAAATATATGCGCATTTTCAATGTATGGCTTTTGTGTTCGTGGATGTTGGCAGATAGGCTGTACACAAAGGAAAAGGAAACAAGCACGAAGAAACGGAAGGGCTATCGAATGCCAGTCACTCTGCTGTAGTGGCTGTTAGTGAACCTCATTGGGATGTTAGTGGTAGGTGGAATGTCAGTATAGTTGCTATAAGCTACCTAAGGGGGAGAGAAAGGAAAGCACATCAAAAGAATGTACAGGGCCGGGGATGGGGTGTTTAAAGATGATAAGCTCTTTGGGTCAGGAGCGCTCTTTGTTCTGTGTTTGTACAGATCTAGCCATGGAGGGATCTAACTACCCCAACCGCTGCTGGGAAACAGCTTTAGCATCAGGGAAAAGGTTCCTAAACTATATTAAAAAAAAAACAACAAAACTTTCCAGTCAAGAACTATGAGGCTCCAGCTAGAGTCGTAGCCACTGGGGTTTGACTTCTCTTCAACAGGGCGGGACTCCCTGAGGATGTGAAGAATAAAAGGGAAGCTTAGAACTAGTGCTCGCAAGCTCTTTGAATCCAGCAGGGGACAGAAGGGCTCACCGAAGAAGCCGTGGAGAAAAACGCCTACAAAGTAATTGCGGAGTAGGTGGGACGCGGCGTTCAGCGCTGCGAGCCATGTCATGAGAGAGGAAAGGGAGGTAATTTTAAGGAAGAGACAGTGCAAACAGTCAGAGGACTGGAAGAAATGAATAGTGCAGCAAGAATAAAAGAGTCCCTCTATTTCCAGCCGGGCTAGGCACAGACTGAAAAGTGAGGAGGAGGTGAGAATATCTCGCAAATATTAGGAGGACATAAACTCTAAGGAGAAAAAGATCTGGATAGTACAAAGGCAGCTAGGATGGTCTGGTGCTGAGGGCCATGTACAACCTACATCTAGGATGTGATGGGGTGTTTGCCCCACACCAGCAAGGAAGGAGTTAAAAGCAGCCTAGGGAGACTGCACAGGGAGCAACCAATCTGAGAGAGGCTGCGAGGAGCGGCCAATCAGGGCCCAGCTGGCCCATATAAAAAGAGCTGCAGGGGCAGAGGCAGTCAGTTGCTGCTGGGATTTGCAGGCTTGAGGCCCTGAGAAGAGAGCAAAGAAGGGGCTGGAGCTGCTGGGAAGTGGCCCAGGGAATTGAAGCAACACTGGTGAGAAGTTAAGGAGAGGCAGCAGGAGGCTGCTAGCTACAGGTCCCTAGGAAGGATCCCCGTCTCCACCCCTATCCCCACCACTGCGAAAATGGCTAGATTCTAGAACGGAGAGACCCTTCCCAAAAGGGGAAACCACGGTTGTGACCTAGCTGGACAGCTGAGTCACGAAGAGGAGCCTGCGGTTCCTGGAGCAGGAACGGGGCTGCAGACCAGAGGGAGAGATGGAGTGACGGCGTGCAAACCACGGGAAGGGGGAGTAGCGCCAGGCAGAGCTAATCCCTAGGCGGGCCAGGAGGAGGCGCTATCCAGCGGTGAGTGGTGCACCCCATCACAAAGGGTTAAGATGAAGGAAAGGAAAGATGGTATATCGGCAAAAATTTCCACATCCCAAAACTGTCCCTCTCAGAGACAGGTACTGTCTCCTACGGGAACCCTGTGGCTTGGGACCCTTCAATATATTATTATTTAATATATTAATATAATGGATAATATATTAGAATATGTCCAGTAGTGATCAAGCCAGAATTGGCAAGGAGCTGGCCTGGGTGAGCTATTGCAGTAGACCTCTTCACTCTCCAACATCTGTGGTTCTGTGAGCATATCCTTGACTTATGGGTCTAATATCCCTCCGATGGCTTCAGGCTTTAGACCAAGAGGGGCAGACAGGTCCGTTCCTAGTGTGGTGGTAGAGGGTCGGCACACGCAGCATGCACTAAATAGGACCCCACGGAGCTGGCTGGCAGTAGATACATGCTGCGTCTGCACATCTGTGTCAGCATTAATGAGTAGCAGTGTTGTTGGATCGTCTAGGAACCCAGTTATGAGCCAGGACCCCCTTGTGCTAGCCACTGTACAAAGACAGCCCCTGCCCCCAGAGCGCTGCTGGGACAATGGATCGCGCCGGTGGTTACACCCCAGCCAGCTGTCGCTGTTGTTTCTCTCTGCGTCTGCACCGGCTCTTCCCTTTGGCATCCCACCAGCTTGAGCCCATTCTGATTTTACAGGCAGAGGTGGCGTCTGGAAATGAAATGAGCAAGATGTGCAGAGAGTGGCAGAGACGGTAGAATTGTTTTCTAGCCAGAGACTCTGATGGGATTAGGGATAATTCTCCACACACCCCCGGGGCTCCCTTCATCTCCCTGCTCCTGTTAGATTATCCCCACGCTTGGATTTCTAAGTGCCTGCTCAGGGTAGTCTCATCAGTGGGTAAACACGCAAGGAAATCACTGGCCTTCTTTGACCCTCCTCGTTTCTCTGCTCTGATTTAATCTCTTCTCCAGCTCTGCGGCAACGACGATCGATCTTGTCTCCGCTGTGCTAATCAGGCTGAGAATTGTGCCCTACTCAGAGCCCTGCCAGTTGCACGGTGAAGGGGGGGAGCTGCCTGGAAGTCAGAGAAAAGAACTGGGCCTCTGGCATCCTGGGTTCTGTTCCTGGCTCTCTGTCACCGGCCTGGTCTGCCTGGGACAGGGAGGTGCCTTTAGCAACCGTCGGCTAGCACACGTTAACCGTTTGTTAAACACCACTTAGCACCTATTTGTGCGTCCACACTGGCGCTGGAGGTGTAATCTTCAGCTCAGTAGGTTTATCCACGCTAGCTCTGATACAGCCGGGGCAGTAAAAATAACAGTGTAGACACAGAGTCCTGCGGGGCAAGGGAGCTGGGCACCCAAGTACAGGCCCATCTGAGACCCCAGCTAGGCCCTCCCGCTGCTCATGCCACTGCAACTACACTGCTATCTTCAGCGCGCTAGCTCAGTTCGAGCTGGGAATGACCCCTGCCCGCCGCGGTGTAGACACTGCAATCAAGGTGTGATTGCAGCATGGTGTAGAGTCCAGGGGTGGGCAAACTGTTAGGCCTGAGGGCCACATCTGGGTATGGAAATTGTATGGTGGGCCATGAATGCTCTAAGACGTTGGGGTGCAGGAGGGGATGAGGGCTCTGGCTGGCGGTGCGGGCTCCGCGATGGGGCCAGAGCACAAATCCTGTGGCAGTTGGCCCACTGGCTTACCTGCTCATTCTCCACAGAGCCTGTGGATTCTATACAGCACCCAGTGCATGCTGGGACAGGATGCTGGCAGAGCGTTGCAGGTTCTAGGCTGCCGATCGCTGGGTGCGTGTCGTACATACAGCAGGTAGCTCTTTATCTTAATATTGTCGCTTAGGCCTTGGCTGTCATAGGAAAAAAGATCTGTCCTTATCTCACGCCAGCGAAAGCGTGGTAACCCACGTGTGGTCAAGTCCTGGTGAAGACAAGGCAGTTTGTAACTTCCCCCCCCTCCAAGTTAGTAGATTAAGGTAAACACTAGAGGTGAGCCTACAGTTTCACCTCAACCTGCTCACACACGTCAAAACTACAACCTGCCTTGTCCTCGCTAGGCCTTTACCTGGTGTCAGTTCACAGGAGATAAGGACGGGCCTTTTTCTCTAGTGAAGACACACGCATGGAGCCTGGCCGCCGGACTGAAGCTACTCCCTCATGTGGCTGGAAGCATCTGACACCCACCCTGCGCCTGTGGAAACAGCCTCACAGGGGCCAAGGCAGACAGGAACAAGCCGTAATGCTCTAAAGTGGTGTTCGGAACATGCAGGAGAGACTCGCCTGGCTCCTTGTTTGAATATATTTATCTTCACTGGATCCCTTTTGAAGTCAAGCCTCCCAGTTCTCTAGGCTGCAACGCTGGGCCTAGAGAGGGCTAAATCCCCCTTCCCTCCTGGCCTGCTCCCTTTCCCAGCCTGAGACTTCGGCCTGCTCTGGTACCCTCTGGATGGCATGGAGCCTGCCTTTGCAATTCAGAGGGTCTATTCTTGCAGCAGCCTGTTTTGAATTCCTCTTGTTTTTCCAACTGCTGCTTTTCTTAATTAAAAACATACACTCAGCAGGCAGGGGCTTGGTTTATTTTCTGCCTGGCCTGTGAATAGGAAGGATAAAGCCTCACTAATGATGATGGCTTCATTTTAGGTGGCAGCTCATGTGCTCTAATGCCCAGCTTTACTGGGGGGCTGCCTGCCTCATCCTTCTCCCAGCTGCAGAGCTGTGCGGTGCCTCTTGAACCAGACGATAATTAGCAATCTTTCCACATATGCTTGATTCTATTCTGCCCGCCGGGCCTGAGAATTCACTTGCAGCTCAGGGGCAAATGTAGTATTTCAAACAGGTCAAGTGGCCACCATCAGTACTTCGGGTCCACTCTGTTCTGCTTGCATGGTGCATAGGGAAACTACCCGCAAGTCCCCTCTTGGGGAGGCCCCTGTAGGTGGCCAGCTAGCACCACCCAGCTCCTGTGCCTCCGTCCGGTGCAGGGTTGTGCTGGGCGCAAGGCGGAGTGGCTGTGCTCTGGCTAACCCCAGCCAGCATGTGATCCATCGAGGGGAGTTAGCATCAAGCATGCAGGTCCCACCCTAAGTGTCTCTATAACTGCAGTCCCGGTCCAGCAACTCTGACTCCGGCAGCCTGCCATCAACACCTGTCACACTCCCTGGTCTCTATCAGCCTTGGTTATCACCATCAAGCTGACTCCCCCCCACACACACACTCCCAGTCCCGAATTTTCCCACAACTGTGTGCTCTGTGATGTTCAGCCCTCTCCTGGACACTTCGGAGAAATAGTAAAATTGGTTTGTTCTCGTAAAGAGACAAAAGCACATCACAGCATAGTAACTTACCAGGGATGAATACCCCCTTCCCTGCAAACATAGCACTGACTTGGTTCATAGTAAAAATAAAGCAAATTTATTAACTACATGACACAGGTTAGGTGATGCCAAGTCAAAGGAATAAAGTTACAAGCAAAGAAAGGGTTACAAGCAAATCAGAGTGAAAACCCACATCTAAAAGTCTAAAACTTAATCTGGCAAGGTACAGTTTGTGTTCAAGATGGCTTCTCTCAGATTTAGGGGCATGTGACCCAGGCAACCACTTGGGGTGCCAGGCTTGGGAGGCACTGGGCTCGGGTTGCTGTTTTTGTTGTTTAGCAACAAAAGTTTCCATAAGCTTAGAGAAAATTCATTTTTTTATTTGCTTATATATATGCCAGGAAGAAATACAGATTTACAGATCCTAGTGTGCAGTTTATCATCTTATATGACAGGGATAAATCATGCATGCAAATCGTGCATCAAAGTCACAAAATGGGTTGCAAATGCAATTTAAAAATAAGGTATTCAAAAATGTAACTCATGGAGGTGGGGCCACCACAGATGCTCCTTGCCTGCAGTGCCATTTGGTCTAGGGACAGCCCTGGTTTCTGTCACCAATCTCCCTTCCTGCCAGTTATGGCTGACTTTCCCTCAGTCAGGACCTTCCACAGATGTACAAGGTGCCGGCTTCCCTTGTCTTCCTAGGGGAAAGATCTTTGCCTAAGCAGGTTTCTCACCTATATTCACTTCCAGAGACTTCAACCTGCCCCCCGTTGCTTGAAGCACCCCTCTTTCTCAGCTTGGAAGAGCTCTGTCCCCTTGTGTCTAGTGATGGATGCTAAAGAGGGCTTCTGTCTTTGTTTATCTCTCCCAAAGCTCAGTGACATTGTTTCAAGAGGCAGGATGTCCTCAGGCTGTTTTTCCCTCCCTGTGGGCTTCCCATCCCCCTGGCTGTAAGTTGGGCTTCCATTGTTCTGATTGCATCATGCTTGATTTACATAGGTAATGGGCAAATAGCTGCCTTCTCTCCTGGCGGGCAGGGAACCTGCTTGGCCACAGACTTTAAAGCATAATATCATTAAGGATCCATATTTCCTCATGTGGTGGTAATACAGACCTCTCACAATGATATTAATCCCAGTGTGTCATTAAGCTTTCAGAAAAGACCTCACTCTATACAGTAATATTGTATACAATCAGTTGAGTCAATTGCTTATCCCTTGAGGTTCAGGATCAGCCGCCTCCCCCCCCCCCACTTTCTATACCAGTAAACCTTTGCAATGGATTCCTTGGACAGTAAAACCAGATCTAGCTTCTCTCTCCTGCTGGGGGCACAGATGCCAGGCTGTCTCCTCCCCCACCTGTTGCTTGACAGCTCAGTTTACCTGAAATGTGAATGGATCTCCATTGTCTCTGCCTGATGGCTGGGCTGGTTGGAGAGGCAAACGCATTCCTTTGTCTAGGACAGCCCTGATTACCAGCTCCCCCTGACGTGCCTGGTTTAAACACATCTTAGTCCCAACCCCAGCATCTATCCCTGACTTCTCATCCCCACTGCCCATGTGCATCATAGTAATGATCAGCGAGTTCTTGGTTTTTCAGGTGACCGCTCCCAAGGCCCGTGTTGTACAAAGATGATTACAATAGCGGGGAGGGGGTGAATACGGGGGCGCTGAGGGTCACCGGTTTCCCCTGCTCAGCCAGGAAGGAACGGAGCAGCCAGAGCTACTCTCGCCTCCTGCCTCACCTGCAGTGCAGCCGGCAGCAGCGAAGGAGCAGGAGTTGCACCCGGTATTCCCATTCCCACAAGAGCCTGTTGTGGTGGGAGCCAATGGGGGGGGAGGCGGTCCACTCCCCCCACCTGTAGCACCGGTGCTGCTGATTCCAGCCCTTTGATTAAAAACAGCAGAGCAGAGACCAGGACTCGTGTTTCCAGTGAGTAATCAGGTGTACGTTTTCTCTGTAACATGGTTGCCCTCAAGGTAGCCACCAGACACAGGCAGGACACTCCTGATCCGTGTAGCTTTGGGAGCCTTCAGGGGAAAGGTCCTAGATAAATATCAAATACCAGTGTATTGTCTGCACTGACCCTGCGGAGGTATGACCCTGCTTGCCCCATCTAGCTTCCCCTCCATTTAAAATGCTTTGTTGTTGTTGGGGCGTGCCCTTCCCCCATGCAACGTGCACTGTTTGGTGTCCTTTGCTAGCTGAGCTACTGTCACCAGGACTTCTTTGGCCAGTGAGGTTTGTCGCATCCCCCCCCGGGAGCCTTCCCCGTGCATTTCACCCGTTGCCTCCCAGCCCCCGGGCAGCTGCAGTCAGACACACGTTGCCCTACTAAGCACTGACAGCTTGTGCGCTGCATGCCACCAAGTAGTAGTGTCCCTAATGCTTTGCACAGAGAGGCTGTCCCCACTGGCTGCTGAGATATCACCATCCCTCTGGGGAGCCCTGCAGAGGCACCTCTCTAATGCCCTGGAAGCTCTTGCCTGCCTCCCTCCCTGGCTTTGCTAATCCCATTCACTTTACAGAAATTGACTTGCGCTCCTGACCTGGAATTCATTCACATTTCATATTAATATCTCGGTGTGATAAAGCCTCCTGACAGAACATCTGTTCCACCCCAGCTTGCCTGAGCCCTTTAGGATTCTCCATTCGTCTCTTAAACCTGTCAATAATATCCCCTCCAGCTGCGTGAAATTCCTATGTGTTGGTCAAGAGACAACGGAACCTCTGGCCTCTGGTAAATCACTGGGCTGGGCGTATGGATTCAACCAGTCAGCAACTTTCCTCGTGGAATAGAGACTAGGAAAAGGGCAAGAGACTTGAAAGGGGGCTGGGTGGGAATAAAGAGGCTCATAACTGAGTGGAGGACTGTTTGGGAATCAGTGAGAGAAACAACTGTATCCAGAGAGAAATTAATTCACTCCACGTTGTTACCTGACAATGGTAATGGCCATCTCCTGTTAACCTCTCTGGTTCCCCGGTAAGAGAATAGGAGGGGGTATAATTCACAGGAAGTAGAGCTTCAAGTTGTTCTGAGGTGCGCCTGATTTGATGGAATCAACCCACTCTTGGTGAACACCTTCCTAAGCTAACTTTGGGTTTAGTCAGAGAGTCACGACCCCAGGTCCAAACACTCCTAAACGTCAGAGCCAAGCTCTGCAAACTGGCCCCTATTTCTTTAATGGACCAAACCTCACGCTTGGCTCCTTGGCTCTGAACGAGTTTGGAACCAGCTGCAGATGTGTGCGGGCAGCGATGTGATGCCAGGCACAGCAGGATGGGGTGATGTTCGGTTTGCAGTGTGCTGATGCAGTGAAAGGCTAGAGAGGGATGGGAGAGGCAACACTTATGAGCCACTGTGATCCAGATCCACGAAGGTTCCTAACACCAACCGAAATCCTGAACAGCTTTGGGGATCTGGGTCTGACTGACTTTGGGAATTGAGAAACAACCCACAGTCCAGCTTATTAAAGCTGCCTTTGCACACCCTACGCTAAGAGGGTCTGTTCCCCACATACAGTCACCAACCGTCTGCTTCCCAAGGCAGTTGTCTGACCAGTCCATATGGCAGAGCTAGTCCTGCTGTCTAGTTCTGGGCAGTTTTAGGTACTTCTGACCGCTCTCTTCCAGTACATCATAGACTCATAGAAATGTCAGGCTAGAAGGGACCATGAAGTGATCTACTCCATCCCCACATTCTTGAGACAGGACCAAGTAAATCTAGACCATCCCTGAGAGGTGTTTGTCTAACCTGTTCTTCAAAGCCTCCAGTGAGGGGATTCCACAACCTCCCTTGGAAGCCTGTTCCAGAGCTTAACTATCCTGAGAGTTAGAAAGTTCTTCCTAATATCTACCCTAAATCTCCCTTGCTGCAGATTAAGCCCATTACTTCTTGCCCTACCTTCAGTGGACATGGAGAACAATTGATCACCATCCTCTCTATAACAGCCCTTAACAGATTTGAAGACTGTTATCAGGTTTCCCCCCTCAGTCTTCTCTTCTCAGGACTAAACATGCCTAGTGTTTGTAACCTTTTCTCATGATCATACCCAATGAGAAGGCAGATGAGGATAACTTCATTAAAAGTACCTTGCACAGATATATAGCACCTTTCAACAGAGGATCTCAAAGCACTTTTATAAGTGTGTCATTATCCTCCATTTTATAGACGAGGGAAACTGACACACACAGACATGAAGTGGAACGTTCAAGATCACCTACCACGTATGTGGCAGAATCAGAAACCAGGTCTTCTGAGCCACCTGCTCTAATCATTGGACCATGCTGCCTCCCCAAGTTCGCATGGGTCATTCCTACCACACCAATGACCCCCGGAGGTCTGACCCCATCAATTCCAAGGCCTTGTGAAAATGCTTTTTCATTCCAAGTGTCTCATTAAAGGTGCAGAGGGAAAAAGTTACAATATTTCTAGACAATTCACCTTTGTCTGTTAAGTGGAGGCATTTTCCACCCAGCACTCAGCTGGTTGTGGCACAAGTGACACGTCTTTGGTGTTATCCAAGGTGACAGGGCCCAGTTTGTGTCTTAGCTTTGACTTGACCCTCAGCCCTTATAGGATCCTCTCCAGCTGGCATCAGGCTTGAGGCGTCAGCGTTAGGCCTTCTGGGTGGTTGGTTGTTCATAGGAATTGCTCTGTCTCGATCTCTAGTGGAAATATAGACATTTGAGGGTGAGATTCACAAAGGTATTTAGGTGCCCATGGGAGTTAGGTGCCTAATTACTTTTGTGAATCCCAGCGCGGGGCTCTAAATGCTGGAGATGAAGAAGTGTATGGTGACTAGAGGCTCTCAAGTTCTGAAACAAAGCTCTCTCACTAAAGCCACATCTAGACCAGGGAAAGAGGTCATGTAAGCCAACACCTTCTAACGAACACGTTTCTAACACTAGTGTAGATGGTGGGTTGACCCCTTTAAAAATGTCTTAACTGATTGCAGGCTCCTCGGAGGGGCTCATCTCCCCTGTGCTTTTAACAGAGCAGAGCCCATCTGCAAAAGGGACAGAGCTTTCCCCAGACGGGGCCTGGGACAGGCTCCCATCCCACCTCCAACTGGGAAAGGGAGCTGGAGATTTGGCATGTTCAGCAGCATCCAGGCGCTCTGGCTGGTTGCTAGGCAACCTGCGCAGCATTGGTGCCCGCGTCAGACCTTTGCTGCCACTATAATTTAATTTTCTTTCTTCCTTTGAGAAAACAGGGCCGTGTATCAGAAACCAAGGCCCCTCTGACAGACACGGTCTATGGGAGTGGGGCTCTCTGCACAGTGAGGAGCTGGCAGCTTTGTGATGGACATTCCGTCACCCCGCCACGCTGACTGCAGCCGTTCCCCATCAGCCCTGGTCCTCAGATTGCTGATCTATGGGGACCTGTGAGCCCCACACTCCAGCATCGCTCCCAGTCTGTTCTGGGGTAATGGTCATGACAGCGGCCCACCCCAGCAAAGCATACAGGTCTCTCGCACGGTTGATGCAAGCATCAGCTGTCCCAAGATTTACGGTAACAATCAGGCCTGGTTAAGGAGACCCTGGTATATTCCATACATGCTGCACTTAAAGGCAGCTATGGAAAGGAATGAGCATCGGGTTCTGGAGCCCAAGCAGGGGGCACAAGGCAGAGGAAAGAGGGATGGATGGAAGGAATTATAGGAGTCTTATAGGAATCTGAAGATAAAATGAGCTGCAAATCCTGGCTTTCTCCATGTTTGGCCGGAAAGGACACAGTTTAATGGTGCCATTCAAACAATGACCATTACAGCGGCTAAATGATCCATTCCCAGAAGGGGATATATACATGAAAATCCCCTCCAATGCTGGGTAAAGTAGGAACAAGAAAATCACCAAAGCATTTGCATACAGACCTGTCCCTGCGCATCCCCTTCTGTGGATGCATCTACCTTCGCCTCCATTGCTGTCCATGAGGCTGTGTGTGCTGTCCATGCAGCCCCGCTGCTCTCTGCTTCTAGTTGTGTCCACGATGCTTGGCTTCGTTCCCTCTGCCTAGGCATTCTAGCAGCATGTGCTGGGCTTGCATTAATAAAACATCCAGAGTCCCAAGTTCATCTCCATGGGGCAACATGAGAACCCCAGAGACATCGAATATCGCAGGCCACCTTCAGCCTCGATTTTAATATTCAAGGCGTATCTGTTAGCATTATGCAGTATGTGTGATCATTCATGCAGCGACTCTTAAGGGACAGGAAACAACAAACAAGACCACTCAGGGTGTCAGCAACAGCCTGTAATTCAAGCCCCTACAGCCAGATTCAGATGTGGAAGCTTGCTCTGACAAATGGTTTAGAAATCTCCCACTGGTTATCTATCTATCTATCGGCCTATCTTCAGGCTTCCATGTACCAGCAACAGCAAAGTTCCATGTGGATTTCGTAGAGTGGCTTTTTCTAGCTTTACCGGATGAAAACTGCTGGCATCTGGGTATCTTTTTTCTTTTTTAGCTGGTTCATTGATTTGTTTGTTTGTTTCCTGGTTGTACTGTTTATTGGGGGAAGGCCCAGGCCACGGGGGGTGTCCATGTTGTGAGAATCAGTCTTGCTGTGGTGGACACTAAAGTAATATACTTCTGTGCTATTTATTTTTGTTGTCGGTTTTTAATCGTTACGTGAATTCATAACCCTTTTGCTAGTGCTTTAAGTGGAGGTCACCGATTGAGACTAAAGGGTCGTCGACGCTGCAGTCACAGGCTGCGACTACAGGTTGCATAGACATACTTGAATCTAGCGAGGATCTTGCTAGTTTAGGTACAGAAGTAGTGAAGCTATGGCAGCACTGGTGGTACAAGCCCAGCTGGAACCCTGGGTAATTCATTGGGTAGTTAGCCTAAGCTGAAGTGCAGACCAGCACAGCTTCACTGCTGCGGTTCCTGAGCTAGCTAGGTTAAAGCTAGCTCAGGTGTGTCTACACAAGCTGTAGCTGGCCCCATGATTGCAGTGTAGAGATAGCCGGAGGGAACAGCAAGGAGGGAGCCCACAAATGGTGTATTTTGAAAACCATAAAGGTGCCGGGGTTGTGCTGTTGTTTGTCCTGTATCTTATCCTACACTCCCAGGCAGGAGACGATGTCCCTGCCTGGAGTTAAGGCTGAGTCCCTGAGTCCAGTCATAAAACCCACAGGAACACACTGTAGATTGCCCCAATGCCCTCAAATTTTGGCTGTACATGGAGCCTCAGTCTGATGCGTGCTTTTACAGGCATCTGTAATATATGTGGAAACTGCTGTGAAGAGCGAAATAGTCCTTCCCAACTCCCAATAGCTACAGCAACACCCCTCCCCTCTTCCCTCAGTAACCAATGGGGGCTCTTAGCCACTGTGCTCAAAAACTACAACAAGCCAAAAAACAAACCAGTAACATCTTTCAAAATTGAAAGCCTGGTCAATGTTCTGAACAGCACCAATACCCCTGCACAGAGACCCCATTGGCTTATCTCCAGAATGTCTTGTGTGATTTGGCCCACACCTTCCAACCGAATTCTAGAGAGCAACCGTGTGAAATTCCAGGCTGATTGGGTTCAGTTTGGGGTGGGAGAGACTCATAGTTGGGCTTTATAGTAGGAAATTAGCTTCAACCTTAACTGTATAGAGACGACATGACTCTCTGTCATCCTTTACATATATCGGTAGCATTTAAAATCGGTGGAAGATGCAGTGATGTATTTACCCAAGGGCTGGGTGGGGCAGAGAGTTTAAGAGACTTGCCCCAGGTGGCACTGTGAACCAGTCGGGAATAGAACCCAGGAGTCCGGATTCCTCATCCCGTCCAGTAACCTCTAAAGAACAGTGCCTCTCCTACACAACCCAGCAGCCAGGAGACAAAAAAGGCATAGCCCCCAGGTATTCATATTGCCCTGTGACATGCAGTTTGAGCATGTTCTGATCTAAGGAGCACAGCCTGTGCCCAGTGAGGTGATATTTACATGCAGATTGTGCCTAAACCTATTTGTTAAACACGACAGATGGAAATGGAAACCTGGAGGCCTCTACTCGCATCCTGCCTGCGGGGCAAACTAGGGGGGTTATTCTATGGCACAGGAGGTGATGAATCCAGAGAGAGAGAGAGAGCGCACTTCAAAGCAAGCCCATGTGTGCTTCAGTGCATTTGTGTAATAGAGACACAGAGTTGCGTACACTGCACCTGGTTAGAGGGCCAGCCCCATGGCAGCTCTGTGATTAGTGGACCATGCAAGAGACCCAGATACAATTTCCAGCTCCTTAGGGCAGCTGGCTGGAAGGACAGCAAGCAAGAAGCCTGTTCCTTAAGAAGAACTTTAAAAAAAAAAAACCCTTGGCTGATGCCCTAAAAAGCAGAGGTTCTCAACCTGGGGTACGCGCACCCCTGGGGGTGCGCAGAGGTCTTCCAGGGGGTACATCAACTCCTCTAGATAGTTGCCTAGTTTTTCAACAGGCTACATTAAAAACCACAAGTGAAGTCACTGCAAACTAAAATTTCATCCAGACAATTATTTGTTTATACTGCGCTCTAAACTATGCACTGAAATGTAAGTACAATATTTATATTCCAATTGATGTATAATATGGTAAAAACAAGAAAGCAAACCATTTTTCAGTAGTAGCGTGCTGTGACACTTGTGTATTTTTCTGTCTGATTTTGTTAGCAAGTGGTTCTTAAGCGAGGTGACACATAGGGGTACGCAAGGCAAATCAGACTCCTGAAAGGGCTACAGTAGTCGGGCAAGGTTCAGAGCCCCTGATCTGAAGACCTCTCACTGTGCTCGCCCTGTGCAGGTGGGTGTGGGGAGAAGCAGAGAGAGGAGTTGAAATCCAGACTCGCACTGTTAGTACAGGGGGCAGCAGGATGGCCGGGTTCTCAATAGCAATATGGATTTGTGATACCAAATTGCTTTAAAGGTTGACGGTTCTGACTGGGGGCTTGGTTGCAGTTTGGGGAGAAAGTTCCTGGTGTGGGGCTACAGCTTGGCATAACAGCGTGCGAGTAAGGTTACAGTTTGAGGTGAAATTTGAGGATTCAGTTCTTCCAATATCCTGCCCAATTTGCCCATCCTTGGCAAAAACCCCTGTGTCACGCTCTGGAAACAGAGTCCCAGAGGACACAGCAGGCTTGTTTAATGCAGACATATGCCCGTTCTTGTTCATCAGGACCTCGTCTCGTCGTTACCTGGGGCGGGGAACACAAAAGAGCCTCTGGTGACAGATTATTACCCAACTCTCCTGTAAACACTGTCATCGACTTATAAATGGGCCCCCGCCAAGGAAGTGCTCCCCGCCTCGTTACTTAGACAGGGAGTGATGCATTTCGTTCGTCCTGCTCCATCCATCTTGGAAACCTGGCCAAATAGACAGCATGCGGGATGAATGGGGAGTATGATTTGGGATGGCAATTTTTTACTTGAGCGTTAGAGCAAGGAGGAAAGATGCAGGTGTCCGGGTGGCTGCTGCTTGGGCTGCAGGGCCGGTGGTGGTGTATGGAACAAAAGATTCAGTGCATGAGCAGTGTACGTGCAGGGAAATATCAGCTTCTAGTGCAAGGAGAACAGGCCAAATTCCCCCCTCTGTAACTCCACTGACTTCACTGGAATCATAAACACCAGGGATGTGTTTGGCCCAGCTGCCAGTGGCTCTGTGCCATTCCGTTCTCCTCTGCCATCGGCTGAATGCCCGCCCCAGCCTGGCCCTGGAGAGAGGCAGACAGGGAAGTAGGTAGCACCCAGGTGCCATTTAGAAGTGGAGCAGAAATAGCCACAGGAATTGCCGAAGTGGATGAGTCAATTGGTCCATCTAGTCTGCGTCCTGCCTCTGGCTGTGTACAGTGATGCTGTCAAGGGAAGTGGAAAAATCTTCCTCCTACTATATGTGGCCAACTGAGCAGTGCCGGGCACGGAGCGCAAATACATAGAATTGTAGAAATTAGAGACAGAAAAGCCCTGTCGGATCACCCAGTCCATCTCCCTGGGAGCAATGCGGGATTGCTCCCTAGGGCGCATTTCCCAGCACTTTGCCCAGACCCCTGCAAGTGACCCAGGTCTGTCCTGGAGCACCAGAGCTTCATCTGCAAATGTTATTCCTCTGCCTGAAATCCTCCAGCCCTTCGTGAAACCCAGGTTGTTGTCTGACTTGTCTATTATGAAGTTACGAGCATTTTCCTCTGAAGCATCTGGTACCAGCCAGTGTCAGAGGACAGATGGACCACAGGTGTGATCCAGTTGGCATAGCCCTCACTGGGTGGTTCGTCAGTACCATCAGCCCCTTCTCTCAGAGGGCTAAGCTGAGGCACAAGGAGGTTGCTCACAGTGAGTTTGTGGCAGAGCAACAAAAAGAACCCAGGAGTCCTGACAGCCAGTTTCTCGCCCTCACCACTCTCTGCCTCCTCCAGTGAAGGCTGACGAGATTGCTCTAAGCTGGTACCGTGTGTGATGGGAAAGTCATGAGATCAGAATCTGGCTCAGCTCAAAAGGGAGCAGTGGGGAAGCCCCAGGCGTCTGGGAATAGAGAGAGTTACAAATGCCACACAGGCTTCAAATCAGTGGGTAGTGCTTCCCCCATGGCAGGCCCAAGTCCCAGCTGGGAGGTCACAGACACGGCAAGGGGCAGGGTCATGGGGGGCACCGCTGTCCCTCAGCCGGGCCTGCTTGAGACGTGCAGATGGCCATGAGAGTGAGCGACCCCCCCCCAGCCTCCACCCACCCCAATGTCTGTGAATGACTGTACTCCCGGCTGTGCGCGGGACAGGGCTCTGCGTGGAAGGGCTGCTCTATTTGCCTGTCGTTACTCGCTGCATTAATGCTCTGACATCTAGCTCCATGGGGAGTTTTCCGGAAGGGGAAGAGAGCTGCTGACAGCAGCTGGCGGACGGCAGCAGAGAACTCACCTCGCTGGGCTGAGATCAAACCCCTCTTGGGGAGCAGGTCGTGAGGACCAAGGAGGCATGTCTGGACCCTCAGAGTTTGGGGCACCTAGATCCAGAGTTTCCCTTGGGGGCCCTCTTTACTTTCAGCGAAGAACTAGACGAAATTCGGCCGGAATTAATATAACGGGGATTTTTTGTTGAAGCCGCCGGACGGAGACCGACCCTGTGACTCTCTTGTACTCTAGCTCCCAGCCAGGTTGTGCGTCCTAGTGTTATCACACAGACTTTCCCAACACCCTGGCCTGGGCTAAGCACTCATGGAAGGGACTGGTCTACGGCCGCTATGTCATCCACCCACCTCGCCCCCACCACCCACAATAGCTATAAACGAGCTATTGATCACACACACACACACCCCCGCCAAAAGACACAAGTTTTGCCGCGACAAGCGCCAGTGTGAGCAGGAATGCAAACGCCAGTCATTGGGGGTAGAAATTTTTTGTCATCAGGAGAGCCGACAAACAGAGGCTACACTGCACGACTTTTGACGGCTCAGCTGTGACAACACCGCCCTGTCGCGAAGGCTGTGTCATGTTGACATCGCCTCAGGTGTGATGGCGAGACAGAGAATAATACTTTCAGCAGATAGGAGGATATTCACGAGGCAAACCTTTGGCAGTAGGTGGTAGGTAGATATTGCGATCCCCATTTTACAGATGGGGAAACTGAGGCAGAGAAAGGGGAAAGTGGCTGGCCCAAGTCCACACAGCGGATGAGTGACAGAGCTGGAGTAGAACACTGAAGTCCGATTCTCAGTCACGTGCTGTAACGACAGGAGCCTCCTTCCTTTGCACCACCATAATGCCTCATTCCTGTGGTTTGGGGGGGAGGGATAGCTCAGTGGTTTGAGCATTGGCCTGCTAAACCCAGGGTTGTGAGTTCAATCCTTGAAGGGGCCATCTGGGGCAAAAATTGGGGATTGGTCCTGCTTTGAGCAGGGGGTTGGACTAGATGACCTCCTGAGGTCCCTTCCAACCCTGAGATTCTATGATCAAGTTGCAGTGGGGGAGGTTTAGGTTGGATATTAGGAAAAACTTTTTCACTAGGAGGGTGGTGAAGCATTGGAATGCGTTACCTAGGGAGGTGGTGGAATCTCCTTCCTTAGAAGTTTTTAAGGTCAGTCTTGACAAACCCTGGCTGGGATGATTTAGCTGGGGATTGGTCCTGCTTTGAGCAGGGGGTTGGACTAGATGACCTCCTGAGGTCCCTTCCAACCCTGAGATTCTATGATTCTATGGTTCTGTCTTGTTTTAACGGTGGCTGGATCACAGAGCATCGTAACGGATCCAGCCACCTCTGTAAGAGGCGCTGAGCGATGATGCTGAGTGCGGGCAAGGTAGAAGAGCACAGATTGGGCACTCCCAGCAGTACAGCGGTGACGGTCACGGGTACATCTCCAAAGCGGAGGGTTGTGCCAGACAGAGCTATGCAGAGCTCACCCTCCTTCTCCTCCCACAGCTGGGGCGGACGGCCTGTTTAGCAGACGGTAACTAGCAGCCGTTGTTCTGCTTTTCTATTCGGCTGCCTCCCAAAAGGCAGCCAAATAACTTGCTTTCCAGCCGGACCAGTTACTCTGGTTTGCATGCTTAGATACTGCTTGTCTGCGTCCATTGAACGGGCAAACTGCAACCCGGCTCGGCTTCTGCCTTCTTGCTGGCTGCTGTGGCTCTGTCGTCCCTTTAATAAGCACCCTCCTGCTACGCGGGCATTGTGGAGAAGTCCAGCCTGACTCTGCCTCTCAGAGGACCTTAGCTAGGAAAGGGACTACAAACTCTTGTCAAAGCCAGCTCCTGTGTGCTTCAGCCATTTCTTGGATAGGATGGAGAGCTAGGCTGGGAAGTTAGTTATGCTGGAGGCTAAGAGAACTGGACATCGGCAGCTTGATTGTCCATCGCTCTGCAAGCTTTATGTTCACTTACACCAGTGCCACATGGGTGTGACCTGAGACACGTCATTTGAGCTTTCTGTGCTTCTGGTTACCTATTTGTACAAAGGGCTCGATCCTATGGAACTCGATTTCAAGGCTGTTGTGAGGTTTAGTTAAATGAACGTTTGCAAAGTGCTTGGAGGCTGTGGGGGGGTGATATGGTTCCTGGCCCTTCACGGTTACCAAAGAAGACCAGAGTGTATTGCAGCCAGGAGCTTAATAAAGAAAGGGGATTCCCCGGTCAGAGAGTTCACTAGTGCTGCTTAAGGCATGGCACCGCTGTGTTTATGTCTTCACACTACAGAGACACTGGAATGAAAATGCTATAGAAGGACAAAGCATTATTATGTGTGTTGGATCCACGCTCCTTGATATCCATGATATCCTGTAGCAATGAGTTCCACAGGTTAATCCTGCATTTTTATATATATATATATATATATATAAAAGTCTTATTAATCAGTTTTAAATATCCTTTGTCCTTATGTTGACTATCCTTTGTTCTTACGTTATGAATAAGCAGAAATAGCAGTGCCTGATTTACCTTGCATATACCATTAAGGATGTCAGAGTTAAGGATGCCCTTTACACTTAGGATGCCCATTACGGCCTCATGACTTGAGGACATACCAGTTAAAGTTGCCTCAGTTTACTGCGTGCCAGTTAAGGGTTCACTGCTTAAGTGAGTTAGCAATGCAGAGCTGACTTTATGCATTTAGCAATACTGAAGGGCTTCTATAGCACTTTAACAACTGAGGGAGTCTTGAAAATGATTGAACAGCCCCTTTTCTTGTCCTTATGAAAAGGAAGTAGTTAAAACCCCAAAATAATGTTAATTCTCTCTTAAGTTAAGGAACTGAATGCTCAAGTGTCAGGAAATTCGCAAAGTTAGGTTTTCTTCTGCAACGGTAGCTCAGTCCCATTGCCCATCCTGCGTGGACTATGGCTCAGACAAAATAACATCCATGGCAACACCATAAGGATTGGGGGGAGGGTTAGCTCAGTGGTTTGAGCATTGGCCTGCTAAACCCAGGGTTGTGAGTTCAATCCTTGAGGGGGCCATTTAGGGATCTGGGGCAAAAATTGGGGATTGGTCCTGCTTCAAGCAGGGGGTTGGACTAGATGACCTCCTGAGGTCCCTTCCAACCCTAACCTTCTATGATTGCATTTAATCAGGAAAAGGAGGAAGGGGAAAATACACTGAGTGGCGGATCTTCAGAAGACCTCAATTCCCAATTAGGCACATTAATGAAGTGGACAGATTTAATTCCCATCACTTATATGCCTGACTGGTAGAAGAGCTCTTTTGAAAATCCGGCCTTCAACATGCGGCATGGCCAAGAAGCTAGCCCTGTGCTAGAAACCTTGCATCTGGGAGTTTCCTGGCTCCATGTCTCATCCTTTAGCACTGCAGGAATGTTACTTTAAAAATTAATTAAATGCAAAAAAAGAAAATCTAGGGCTTCAAGTACGTTCTTAATTAGCATCTCTCTCCAGAGACCACACAAGCCGTGGGGAAGGCCATAATATCAGAGTAATGAGCTAATAATAAACCGCCCTGCTCTTATCCGCTCAGATCTGTACGTGCCTGATCTGAAATCCATTCCAAAGCCCTAGGCATGACCTTTCTTGGAGGTAAGGGGCCTGGGATCGATACAGCTGGGGATAGCCACAGGGAAGACCCATCTGCTTTGCTGTTTCTGGACATTCCTGTCTGGATATGCAAACTGAGCACAGAGGAGATGCCACTGGTAGTAAAATCAAATCCACAAAAGTTGTTATGCCAGTGGGGACTCATCACCCAGCCACGCAGGTGCTAGGCTCAGAAGAGACTTCAGGATCTACTGGTGGGGTATGTCTTGGAGGTAAATGGGTTTGGTTTACAGTGGTGCTATGACTCCATGTGGAAGAGATCAGATCCAGAAATATACAAGAAACACAAAGCTCCTTCCATTCCCCCACCAGTCCCTCCACCAGTCAAACATGGAGACAGGCAGGTGATTGTCCATCCAGTTCCTCTCTAACACTGAAAAAAGAACAAGAGGACTCGTGGCACCTTAGAGACTAACAAATTTATTTGAGCATAAGCTTTCGTGGCCTACAGCCCACTTCATCGGATGCATAGAATGGAACACATAGTAAGAAGATATATATATATATATATATATATATATATATATATATATATATATATATATATACACATCCATATAGACATTCAGAGAATTCTCTGTATATGTGTATATATATCTTCTTACTATATGTTCCATTCTATGCATCCGATGAAGTGAGCTGTAGCCCACCAAAGCTTATGCTCAAATAAATTGGTTCGTCTCTAAGGTGCCACGAGTCCTCCTGTTCTTTTTGCGGATACAGACTAACACGGCTGCTCCTCAGAAATCTAACACTGAAAGAGGCACTGGTCTGGCTCCTGCATTCAAGCAGCAAAGTCACCATCCTGCGAGCGCTGAGTGCTAGCCCAGTGCACAGCACCACCCTGATCTGGAACATGTCCCCCTCGGGCACGGTCCTGCTTATGTCTCCACCCCTGCCATTGCAGATTTGCATCGCGCCTCTCCTCCCGAAGTGCGTCATGTTGTGTTCATCATATTGTGTTAATCAAGGGCTGCGTATCATTGTCCCCGTCGTGTAGAGGGGGGAAAGGGAGGCCCAGTAGGAGCTCTCCGAGTGGCAGAACTGGGACTAGTCTCCTGGTCAGTCGTCTCCCAGGTCTGTGCTCACGGCCACAGCTGAGGTGAGCCGCAGTGGCTGTCTAACAGCACTGAGCCCCGCTACTCATTGGGTCAGGTGAGGAAGTGGAGAAGAATCCTCTATCCACTCGAAACCACCAGGAGGAATTTAGATCACAGAATGTAATTACCCAAGATGGAATTTGTCCAGGACTCCCAGGGTCATGCCCCATCCCTTCCGAAAAATGTCATGGGAGCTCCTATGACCAGCTCAAGCTGGGACGTTGGTTTAGTTTCTCCTCCTCCAGCAAACAGTGTGAGGAGCTGCTGTGTCCTTTGCTCTGTTATCAGGGGCACAAAGATTGCCCAGGTGTTGGGTGCACCTGCAGCCCTTGCTCTGAGCCCTGCAGGTAAAAAAAAACAGGTAAAATAATCCGAGCCCATTCACTGCTTTGTTACGAGGATCACCTGGTCAAAGAGGTAACCAAAACTGGAGTACAGTTACCAAGCACGCATCCATTATGCATGCAACAGAGAAATCAACAGCTAGCGCAGAAGGCAAGGGTCTGTAACTTGCTCCCCTTTATAATGGACACAATGAAACGGCAAATGACTCTCCACCGCAGGCTCTGAAACACCCCAAGCAGAGGAAGAGGTGCAGCATGGTCCAGTTTCCTGCTGCTGTCCTCACTTCTGCTGTACTCTGTGGGTGGGTTCTCTCATCTGTCTCATAGTGGTGTAAATGAGGAGTAACTGCTTTGAAATCAGGGGATTTACCGGACATCACATGGAGGAGGCTTGGTACCAGCATGTGCATAGATCCTGCAGAGCTTACGCATATGTACAATCCCATTGAAATCAACAGGATTGTGTGTGTAAGGACTGCAGGATGGGCCCTGTATCTGAGTACACATTTATGTTTGCAATCTGTGTGCCCTTGGTGTGTGTATTTCATGTGTGTGTGTGTGCGTGCATTCATGTGCATTGTGATGGCTCTGCTGAGCAGGGGAATACAACTTCCATCAGCCCCCTCCACACTGCACATCCCTTCGGAAAGGCTCCTGAATGGGAAGGTCCAGACTCTTTGTGGAAGCGGCAGCATCCCCTCTGGTTTTGGTTGTGACATCTAGATGGGTTCTCCACCCCTGCCACAGTCTCGCTCAGCCCTTCAGTTAGCAAATAAACCCAAGGGCAAGAACCAAGCACTTCTGCACCAGGCAGGCCCCAGGGTCCCAGCAGGGCCCCACTGCCAGGGGTTCTAGAGGGCCCGGCAGAGGCTTCAGGCAGGGAATATAGAGCCGCAGTTTGAGGGCAGCTGTCACAATGGGAAGCACAAACCAAGAGAAAAACATTTGTTTTCTTAATGGCGCTGCGGCTGCAATTCAGGGCATGAGCTTTTGTCAACTCTTAATGCATCTGGTTGCAGAACTCTTATCTGTCTCTCCATCCATCCCCATACATTCCCATCTATCCATCCATCCCCAAACGTCCCATCTATCTATCAATCCCCATACACCCCATCTATCCCCCTATACCCCACCTATCCCCATATACCCCATACACCCCATCTATCCATCAATCCCCATACACCTCATCTATCCCCCTATACCCCATCTAGCCCCATACACTCCATCTATCCCCATACACCCCATCTACCCATCCCTCCCCATCCATCCCATTCATCCCCATATACCCCATCTATCTCCATATACCCCATCTATCCATCTATCCCCCATACCTCATCTAGTCATCCATCCCCATACACTCCTATCTATCTATCCATCTCCATATACTCCTATCCGTTGATTGATCTCTCTCAATAGATGGATCTATTGATGTGTCTATCATGCCGAGGAAGGTTGTGGAAGCTCCTTTCCTGGAGGTTTTCAAAAGGAGGCTGGAGCCATCTGTCTTGGATGGTGTGACAGCAAATCCTGCATCTTGGCAAGGGGTTAGACTAGATGATCCTGCGGTCCCTTCTAACTCCATGGTTCTATGATTCTGTGTTCCAGACTGCCTGGTCTGTCTGTCATCATGTACACCCAGCCGTCCACACTGCATGTATCCATCTATTTCTCTGCCTACATATGTACCTGTCCATCCATCACCACACGGCCATCCATCCGCCTAGCTGCATGGGTACCCCTCTTCTCAAATGCGTGTCGCAAGCACTCATGGCTGTCGTGGCTGTGTGACATGTGAGCAACGCGAGGAGAGCAGACCTGAATGCCCGCAGCAAGGGGAAGGGTAGCAGCATTCAGTCACATTTGTCCAGAGCAGCGTAGCCTCCTAAGCCTCGTAACCCCTTCACTCACCCCACACACCCTCCCCCATCACTTTGATCAGACTTGCCTTAAAAATGACCCCTTCCGACTCCACCCGGCTGCCTGCGTCAAAGTCCTTAACCCTGGCACCCTGGCACAGGGAAGCTGGTTTGCTCCCGCTCCACGTCTGCCTCCCCTTGGCCACCCGTCCCTCCCCAAGCCTTGGCCTGAACTGCCTATTTTTTCCCCAGCTGGGGCTCCCAGCCAAAGATCTTGGTCCAGAACAGGGAGCGGGGTTTCTGCTGGCTTCTGCTGGGACTGCGTGGTTGAAGGGGAGAAAAGCAGCGTGAGGCACAGAGGCAAATTAAATTCCTAGCACAGCACCCCCTGCTGGCTGCTCAAAAACACTAAGAAACTGACACTTGACACGTGTCCCTGCCAAAGGCCAAATCCAAACGGTCCCTCCCGGTCGTCCACTCAGAAGGAAACTCAGCTTGACGCCCTGCTTGGCTGCTAATCTGTCTCCCGCAGGCTGCAGCCGTGCGAAGACACATAATCAGTTCCTTCGCACTTCAAGCCATTAAAAAGGGGAACTGTGACAAAAATAAGATACATAAAATGTCTTTAGAAGCTAATCTCCTGCAGCTCCCAGATTGCTCTGAGCAAGAGGTTTATTGCTGGAGAATCTGTTGGCTGGTCTAATAGGATCAGGCCTGGAAATGATCCACTGAGATTGTATTCTTCACAAAGAGGGATGTACCACTCCCCCATTAAAAGCGTTACCTTTATTATCCCGGCAAAGCAGGATGAAAGGACAGACAGTCCTACCACTGAGCTGTCCAGTCTGAGAGCCATGGCATGGGCAGCAGCTCGAGCCAAGCCAGCACAAGGATAGCGCCACCAGCTGGAACTTTGGCCTCCAGCTCGACGTGCAGTTGGATGGTATTTGGCGGCGCGTTCGGTGTGCTTCCTGGTCCCACAACGGCTAGAGGCTCCTAGCTCTGCTGACCCCTTTGGGACACTTGGCGTGTCAACGGTGCTCTAGAAAAGGCCAATTCTGTTCATCTTGGCTGATGCCTGAACCCTGCCCCAGGACCTGTAGGAGAGAGGGTCACCAACCGGCGGCCTTTTGGCACTCTTAATAAACACTTCGCCAGTGCTATGGGCAGGCAGGGGCTTTCCTCGGGTCCCAAGAGCTTGGGAAATGGCTTGTTGGTAGGGCCAATAAAAGCTGGCACAGCCTGCCCGGGTGCCTTGTTCGCAAGGACAGAGTCAGCCACACTCGTTGGTTTTCATCCACATGCGGCTCAGTCATTCCTTTCAGCGCTTGAGGCCAAACCCCAACGACAGATGCTCCAGTGCAGCTCTCGTAGGGCTCAGTGGAGCCGTGTGCCCTCATCTGAAGGCAGCAGCTGGCTGCAAACACGCTTATCCTCGCACGGAGTCCCTCGTGGCCAGATTTTCAAAAGAGCCCATTGTTCTCAACAGGAGCGGCAGGGTGCTAACTGGTTTTGAAAATCATTGGTATCATCTATCTATCATCTATCTATCCCCATCCGCTCCCTCTATCTATCTATCTCTCTCTCTGTCATCTATCCCCGTCCACTCCCTCTATCTATTTATCTATCCCCGTCCACTCCCTCTATCTATTTATCTATCCCCGTCCACTCCCTCTATCTATCTATCTATCTACCTATCCCCATCCACTCCCTCTATCTATCTATCTATCTACCTATCCCCATCCACTCCCTCTATCTATCTATCTGTCTACCTATCCCCATCCACTCCCTCTATCTATCTGTCTATCTGTCTATCCCCATCCACTCCCTCTATCTATCTATCTCTCTCTCTGTCATCTATCCCCGTCCACTCCCTCTATCTATTTATCTATCCCCGTCCACTCCCTCTATCTATTTATCTATCCCCATCCACTCCCTCTATCTATCTATCTATCTATCTACCTATCCCCATCCACTCCCTCTATCTATCTATCTGTCTACCTATCCCCATCCACTCCCTCTATCTATCTATCTATCTGTCTACCTATCCCCATCCACTCCCTCTATCTATCTATCTGTCTATCTGTCTATCCCCATCCACTCCCTCTATCTATCTATCTCTCTCTCTGTCATCTATCCCCGTCCACTCCCTCTATCTATTTATCTATCCCCGTCCACTCCCTCTATCTATTTATCTATCCCCGTCCACTCCCTCTATCTATCTATCTATCTACCTATCCCCATCCACTCCCTCTATCTATCTATCTGTCTATCTGTCTATCCCCATCCACTCCCTCTATCTATCCCCGTCCACTCCCTCTCTCTATCTATCTAGCTATCTATCCCCATCTACTCCCTCTATCTGTCTATCTATCTATCCCCATCCACCTCTCTATCTATCTAGCTATCCCCACACATCCCCTCTAGCTATCTATTGCCATACACCCCCTCTTTCTTTCTATCTATCCCCATCCACCCCCTCTATCTATCTATCTATCCTCATACACAGCCCAATATCACCTACCTATCCCCATACATCCCCTCTAGCTATCTATCGCTATACACCCCCTTTCTTTCTTTCTTTCTTTCTTTCTATCCCCATCCATTCCCTCTGTCTATCTATCCTCCACTCCCTCTATCTATCTAATCTATCTATCCACATACAGCCCCTCTAGCTATCCCCAGACACATCTGTCTAGCTGTCTCTCTCTGTCTCTCATATACTGTTCTGATCTCATTGTGTCTGACCCCCTCCGCTCCCCCACATTCTCCCTTCCTGCAGCATTTGGCAGCGCATCTGCCTGGGGCCTTTCATAGACATGGGCCCAGTTGGCACAACGTGGCTCCACGTGCAGCAGGCTGGAGCAGGCGGTGGGCTTTGGCTCATTGCAGCAGGAGGGCAGCAGGGCGGCGTTGGGCTGGGGCTCCCGTTCTGCTGGGGGGCAGTCGCGGGGAGGGGGCTGCTCCTCCCGGCTCAGCACCATCGGACAGCGTCACAGGGAGCCGAGATGGACATTAAGTCAAGTACTCGGAGAGCAATAATGGCATAAAGCAGCAAAGACACCTCTGGGCTCCGGGGGCGGCATTTAACTGGGTGCATGGGGGGCAGGCAGGGAGGAGCAGATTGGGCCCTTCAGTCCATCCACCACATCCAAAGCCATCGACCATCACGCATGGGACGTGCAGTTCGGCCCCGTCTGCTCTCACCCTGACACCCCCTGCCTCTGGGGCTCAGGATTCACCCCCCGCCCAACTCTGCACTGTCACACATTGCCAGGAGAAGCCCCAAGCAGCCAAGGGGGTGGGCGGGGAAGCAGGAGTCTATGTTTTGTTTAATTAGTGTAATTAGTCTAATGTTTGCCAAGTGCTGTGGAAATAGACAGGGCTGGAGGAAGGCGGGGGGCTGGCTCCCCTGAGGAGAGAATCAGGGGCAAGCGCTTCAGGGGCAAGGCCTGACAGCTGGGGAGGAGGAGAACGAGGGAGCCTGCAAGCGCAGGAGCAGACAAGGGGCTGGTGACAGGGGCTGGGACAGGGGGATATGGAGCGGTGGGGGGCTGAGACGGGGGTATGAAGCGGGGGGGCTGGGACGGGGGGATATGGAGCAGCGGGGCTGGGAAGTGGGGATATGGAGTGGGGGGGGGGCGGGGGGGTATGGAGCAGGGGGACTGGGACAGGGCAGCTATGGAGTGGTGGGGGGCTGGGACATGGGGATATGGAGCAGGGGGACTGGGACAGGGCAGCTATGGAGCAGTGGGGGGCTGGGACATGGGGATATGGAGCGGGGGGGGGGGCTG
Source organism: Caretta caretta (assembly GCF_965140235.1). Lineage (NCBI taxonomy): Eukaryota > Metazoa > Chordata > Testudines > Cheloniidae > Caretta > Caretta caretta. The sequence continues at coordinate 9,866,201 of NC_134230.1, read as the reverse complement.
GGATGTAGGGAATGGAGCAGGAGGGGACAAGACTCCTGGGCACAGAGGCTGGAGGAAGGCACCAGGTTATGGAGCCAGTGAAAAGCCTCCCTGGAGCTATTCAGCAGAACGGTGCCTCCCCCCAACCCGGAGCACTAGCTGATGTGCCCTTGCTCTGGCTGGCCAGATCGCCCCTGAGCGTCCCTCCCTGGGGGCCTGGGCAGCGCTCACTCAGGGTGGCCCTGGAAAAGAACATCTCCCTGGCGGTGTCCCGGCCATGGCTCCTGCAAAGGGCTCGTCTCGTGGGCAGAACCTCCTCCGTGGACCGGTCAGCGCAGAGTCTGGGCTGGACCGAGACGCTGCATGACGGGCAGCACGGCACGTGCCCGGCACACAACCCTTCACCTTACATCACAGGCCCAGAGGGTTTGCCACGCTGGGCCAGCCCAGGCCCCCCCTCCTGCCGCCAGCCGGGACCCAGACCTGATGCTTCCAGAGGGAGCTGAACATAGTAACTGGGATTGTGCACAATTCCCGGGGGGGAGGGAGACGGTCTTGCTCACCCCGCTGGGCATCGCTTTAAGTGCGAGGGGCTGGTGGGCCTTGACCTTTGACTCCAGCTGGCGCAACTGGAAAGTCTGGTGTGGGCCACGGGGCACATCCAGTGCCATCACTTCCACCCAGATTGCCCCTCGTGTGGCCTCCGATGCTCCCAAAGCCGAATGGCGCCTCAGGCACGGCCGGGCAGCGGAGAGACAGACTCCCTGGCGGTAGCCAGTGTCGCCGACAACAGCACGCGTCCCTCTGCATTTGCTCAGGGCCACGGCCAGGCTGCTGGCCCTTCGGGCGGAGAGACTCCCCCAGACGCGGGCTTCCCTCCATCCGCCCGCACACGCTCGCCGAGAGCCTGGCGCGAGATCTGGAGCCCAGAGCTGGTCCCAGAGGTTGGGGGCCTTGAGTCGGCCCATTGTAGAGCTAGGAACCCTGCTGTGAAAATCGGATCCCACGCCCGATTCAGAGCCAGACCCGGCTGGTGAAGGGGAGGCTCCAAAAGGCTCCGTTTGAGGAAACAGCCAGAAGTCAGGGTGCTCCTCCAAAGCACCCCCAGCCTCAGGCGCCTGTCAATTTGAGCAGCCCTGGCTCTTGCTGCTTCAGACGGGGGGAGACATACCGGGGACGTCTACACAGCACGTCTGGGTGCCTGGGTCGACTGACGGGCTCACGCTGCGGAAGTGAACGCAGCAGTGTCGCTGTTCAGACGGGCTGGAGCCTGGGTGCCGAGACCCTCCCCCTGCCAGGTCTGTGGGGAAAGCTGGGAGCAATGAGAGGGAAGGGGAAATGTTCTTATGGTATCTGAGCTGCTTCCAAGCCCAGAAAAGGGGGGAGGGGGGGCTTGCAGCACAGGATCGGGACAGGGCTGTGCTTGGGGTCAAGTTTCAGGGGCGATGGGCAGCATGCTTTTGAGGCAAGGGCTTGGAACCCCCAATTTGCATGTGGGGTGAAAGTTCTGGGGCTTTGCTGTTGAAGTGGGGCAGAGGGGCAGATTGCGGTTCGGGTGCAGGTTGGGGCTGGGGCCTCAGGTCGGTGTCCAGGGCACGGGCTTGGTGTGACCACCCGCAGTCCATAGACAGGAGGCTCCCGGACTTGGGCCTGTGGTCATTGCAGAGTCGGCGGGTGGGGGGAAAGCAGAGAATCGCAACAGACACCGGGCTAGAGAAGCAGAAACGGGCGCTGCCCTGGGTCCCTCTCCCGCTAACAGGTGGAGCCTTTGCTAATCCCTCCCCCCCCTCCCCAGATACATTTTCCCCTCCTGGCTGCCAATTTAATCTGGTGGAGGGAGCGAGCAAGCAGGGTGCCCTGACAGCAGCCGCTGCAGCCTGCCTGGTATTAGCTGGAACAAAATAGGGCAGTACTGCAATCCGTGCGGGTGGGATGGGACCGGCATACATAATGAAGAGCAGCGTTGGGGGGTGGGGGTCTCCGCTTCTCAGCGGGCGATGCGCTGCATTCGTGGCGAGGATTTTCGGGAAATGTGGGAAGATTGAGCGGTACGGCCAGATGTATTGTGTCATTCCCTTTTGAAAGCAGAGGAACACAGGAGGGGAGACCCGGGGGTGGGGGGCCTGCAGCCATTGAGCCGGATGCCTTTGGCACCACTAAAGCCCGGGAGAGTGAGTGATCAGGCAGGTATTAGAGGGAGGAAAGCTCCCACTTGGAAATGCCGTTGTGTGCAAAAGGCAGATGGTGATTCCCGCCTCCCAGTCCTGGGGAGGGGTGGGCACAGCAACCTAGGCGCTGATGGGCAGAAGGAGAGAATGTGAGGCCAGTGTCACCTGGGAGCCTCCGGGAGATCAGGTGGAGGAGCACAGAGAGCGCTTGCCGGGGGTTGGCATAATGAGCCGCTCCCAGGTGGCTGGGGAGGCGTCAACCCCAGCCTGCCCCATCCTTTCATTCCCCCAGGCCTCACAATGCTGCGCTCCTCCTCCCCCAGGCAGGAAAGCGCCCAGCAGAAAGCACCGTGGCTGGGGCCAGGACTGATCCCACAGGGATGGTCAGTGGCGGCGACGGGTTTCACCACGGTCACGTTCCAGGAGCAGGATCTCACGCTGGCTGGGACTGGCCCGGAAATGCCAGCACCTTGGAACTAGAGCTGGGTGGATTTCCAAAGTGGGAGGGGGGGATGTTGCACCCAAAGGTCTGGATCCTTCTGGGGTCTGCAGCACTCAGGGGATTTCTGCTGGGCACTGGGATTCTGGCCGTGCATGGAGACGATGAATGCGGGGGAAGGGTGGGGCTGGGGTGGTTGGTTTCAGCATTGGATGAATGGTTGGAGGTGGGATGGTTCCGTTTGGGATGCACTTAAGGTTTGGGGGATGGTTCAGTTTGGGGCAGGGTTGCCACCTGTCCAGGTTTGCCCAGGATCATCCCCTTCTTGGGGTAGCTGAGCCAGGAAATCTGCCAGCGTGCTCAGGACATCCTGCCAGCTAGCCAGTTTTATGGGCTCAGGCTCAGAGTTCCCCTAAGTTCCCCTGTCTCAGTGTCCCCGACGGGGCTTTGTATGGGAGTTGATTAACCGGGATGCAGGGCCATCCCAGCCACACACCCTCCTTCCTCCGTCCCACCTACACCCTGCCCATGCCACGTTCCAGAGTGCCCCTTCACCAAGGGTCCCCAGAGGACATAATGCCATGCCCTGCAGCCCCTATGTACCAGCCTTGCTGGCCACAGGGCAACAACAAGCAGTGCCCTTCCTTTCAGGGCAGCCACTGACACCCTCGGGTGCTCGGTAGGGTGTCATCGCTTGTGTGGTGCACAGCAGGCTCCTGAGGAGAGCCGGTCGGGAATATTTCAACCCCAAAATGTTTTTTCAGCGACAAGCGCCAGTTCGTCAAAACTGAAACCTTTTGTAGGAATGTCCTGGGTTCAAAGGTTCAGGATGGAATTTCTGGTCCAAACCAGACAGATTCTTCTTATTCGTTGAATTACCATTGTGCCTAGATCCCCAGTCATGGAGCCGGACCCCGTCGTGCTTGGTGCAACACAAACAACAAAAAGACAGGCCCTGCCCCGAAAAGCTTCCGCAGCGAGAGACCCTACAATGACCTGCTCACTCAGGCCCTCACTTGGGATGTGCCTGGCTCAGAGTAGGGCCTTTATCCTGTTCCCCCATCCCAGGTGCGTCGCCAAACCACTGGGCTGCAGGCTGGCTCTCATTCCAGTTAGTCACCAGAAAACTTCAGAAGGTCTCGGGTTTTGTCCCGCTGCAGAACAGGGACATTTTTGAAACCTCAAAAGAAAAAAAAAATTGCGGGATGGGAACATGCTTCCCACCTGTCTCTGGTGCTGAGACCTTTGAACCTGTGGCCGGGGCTCGGGGTTTGCCTCCTGCCTGGACGAGCACACGGCCTCTGTTAGAGATGGGGCTGAAGTCAAACCCTGACCCGAACAGAGAGAAAAGCTGGTGCCAGATCCCAGCTTTGCTGCTGGGGCCCAACTCTGCCTGTCCAGAGTACTGGAGGTCAGAGTGCGTCTTCCGCTCTTCATCCCATCTGCCCCTCCCCAGCCTCTCTCAGGAAGAAATCAGGAGAGGGAAGGGGGCAGGGGGATGCTTTGGAAAGGACGAGTGGCATTTCCAGCTATTTTTGTTTTTTAATTAACGAAGCTGCATTCCCCACTAATAGGGATTTAGCGCCAGGCCCGTCCCAGGGTGGCTGACTCCCGGCCCCGCTGAGCCCCTTGGTAACATGAGCTGTGGAATGTTCCATCCTAAACAGAGGAAACCGGTGTTACACTTTCCATTCGGGGTCCAGCCTGAAAGGGCCCGGGGGCATATTTCAGGGACTGGGTGGCTCAGAGGCTTTGCTCAGGAGCTCCAGACCCCGTCGCGTTCCATGCAAGGCTGCTAGGTTGAATCCAGCCCCGAGCAGAAAGAGCTGGAATACCATGGTTGGCACGTGATGTGAGATGAGTTGGTAGGACGAACTCGCGGAAGCGGCTCCCTGGAGACCCATGCAGTAACAGCGGCACTAAACCAGCGTACCGGAGAGCAGAATCAGGCCCAGAGTGATCAAGGTCCTGCTGAGAGCGGAGGGAGCTGTCCATGCTACATGCAACCCAGGTGTCAGGCCCCAGTACGCGCTGTCAGGCCACAGGACAGCCACAAAGGTGGAAAACAACAGACCAAATGCCAGGGCTGCTTCACAGGGAGCTTGGCTGTGTCCACTGAGAAGCCAGAGGAAGGCAACTCAAAACCTAGTGAAGCCAAGGGGAGAGAAGCCATGTCTGGCCTCTGCTCTTTTCCTGACTTTCCAAAATTGTAACATTTTAACTGCTACATTTCAAGAGAGCTTCCCTGCCTCCTAGGGCCACACCCGGCTTCATCCTAGAGCATGGAACAAAACCACGGTACCGGTGCCGCACACCGTCATCGGTCACGACCTTTGCAGCAGGAACCAGGTGAGAACCTCAAGCCACAGGAGCCCAGCCCCTTGCACGTCAGTCCGGGAAGATCGACACTGCACACTGCGGGAGCCAGGCTTGTGCCCTCGGTGTTTCCACGCCCACACTTGAGCGTCCACGCTGCATTGTAAACCCGGGTCTAACGTCCATGCTAACGCATCCGTACTGCGCTCCACCGATCTTCTGACTCAGGGCTGCGGCTCGAGCTGAGTCCACACTGCAAAATGACAGGGCTTGGGTCACCCCCCGCCCCTCCCAGCAGCCACTGTGGGCCGGCGGATCAGACTCAGAAGGAAGTGAAGCACTTACTGAATAACTGTCTGGATCCGTCTGCTGTCTCTTGTCTCATCTTGTGAGCCATTTGGGGCAGGGACTGTCTTTCTGGTCTGAGCACGTACAGCACCTGCCACGCGAGGGTCCTGGTCCCCGACCGCAGCTCCTAGGTGTTACCATAATACAAGCAATAGTGTTACTCTGTGTATGTGAGAGGACCGTGTGCTCCAGCTCCCTGCAGCCTCCCACAGACCAAAGCTTGTGTTTCAGGCGTGGACTCTGGCTAGGTTACAGCGAACCTCACTTCCTAGGGAAGCCGTCTCTGGGAAGTGCCCATGGAGTCACGGAGGCTCTGTCCAGGAAAGTGCTGGCTCGCCAGCCTGCTGATCCCACAGCTCCCTGACAGCGCTGAGCCTCTCAGGCACAGATCTCGCACTCGCACACACACACTGCCTGGGAATGAAGCGATCTGGGGCGCAAACGTGAGTGGCAAACGGCTCTTTTTTCTCACTTCATTACCCTTTTAACCGAGCACAAAGCAGCTTTAAATCCCATCTGGTCGGAAGCATTTTTTGAGGCATCTGCGGCACCGCAAGGGGGGCGGGGGGAGCACATCTGACCGCGAACAAAGCAGCCGCAGCGTCGCCAGCCTGGGGGTGATGGACTTGAAAATATTATTAGTCCTGAATGCAGCTCAGATATGGGAGGGGTGAATGCTGAGGTGAGGAGTGTATATGGGGGGGAGACGCGCCTATCGGGGGCTTGTGCGGGGGGGGGGGTGAGTTAGTACTATGCTTGTGCACGGTGTGCCTCGGGTTTGTGTGAGTGTTTGGCAAGGGGGGACGAGTGAGCAGGTGTGTATGTGTGTGTTTACACACCCATGTCTCTGTGTGTGCTACTTCGAATGAGTCTATGGAAAGGGAAGTGTATGTGTGTGGAGGAGGGCGCTCTGTGTGTGTGTGTGTGTGTTCATGTGCGTACGAGCCTCGGTGTGCGGTGGCATGTGGGCGCCCCTGTGTATATGGCCTGTGCATGCCTGTATGTCTACCTGTGGCTGTGGCTAGTGGGAGGATGGAGGGGATGGCCGGCTACTAGGATCCTGCCTGTTCGGCCTACCCTGCCTGCTGCCTGCGAGACGGGTTGCATTTCCCTGGTGCATGCTCAGGAGAACGGCAAGGTGAGCTGATGTGGGCTGACAGAGAGGGTGTCCCAGACAGCCATCAGCCTGTCACCTCCCGGAGGGGATAGTAAATCCTGTTGCTTAAAAATTCAGCAAAGGTGAGTGATCTTTATGGCAGTGGTTCTCAACCAGGAGTCTGGGGCCCCCTATGGGGGCCGTGAGCAGGTTTCAGGGGGTCCGCCAAACAGGGCCAGCGTTAGACTCCCTGGGGCCCAGGGCAGAAATCGGAAGCCCCACTGCATAGGGCTGATGCTCGGGTCCCTGAGCCCGGCCACTCGGGCCTGAAGCCGAAGCCTGAGCAACTTAGCTTTACGGGGGCCCCTGTGGCAAGGCCCCGGGCAATTGCCCTGCTTGCTACCCCCGAATACCAGCCCGGGGTTTTATATGCAGAAAAGCAGGTGTTGTGGCACAGGTGGGCCGTGGAGTTTTTGTAACGTGTTGGGGGCAGGGAGCTCAGAAAGACAAAGTTTGGGAACCCCTGCTCTCTGGGCTAGGTAAATACAGAGACAGAGATGCTTGGGGAGAACCAACAGCCTGCTCTGTGCCACAGAAGGTTCGCTCCGGCCAGGTTCGCTGATACTGTGGTGCCCTGGATTTTGCTAAGTCTGCACTGGCTGCTGAGTGGTGGTCAGGGTCGTGTCGTGCTGCGAGCTGTAAGGTAGGCAAGCAGAGAGAGTGAGCGCATCCAGCAGGCAGCGATAAAATACCAGCCTGCACCTGGGGCTGAAATTCCCAGCAGACCCAAAGTTCAAGCCTCAAGAGTGGAGAGGCCAGAATGAGCTTCAGACCATGTCCCCAGCACCGGATATCGCTTTGCAGCCAACTATTTCTTTATACCTTTGGGCTGGTCTATACTACACAGGTCGGCATTAGGCAGCTTATGTCCACCTAATCATGTCAGTGTCTGCACTACAGCCGTCCTCCCACCAATGTAAGTGCCCTAGTGCACCGACATCCTAACTCCACTGCCAGGAGGGGTGTAAGACTTATGTCCATGTAGTTAGGGCAACACAGTGCCTGTGTAGACGCAGCTGTTGGCTGTCTCGTCAATTTCAGGTCAGGAGAAGCCCCAGCAACTTCCCAGGGCTCCCAGCTGGAGCCCTGAAATTGAGGAGGTTTCTGGGCTCCAGGCAGAGAGCGGACAGGGGAGAAGCCCTGGGCAGGGAATGGGAAGCGGGGAGGGCAGCCCGCCAGGAGCCAGTGGGGCAGCCAGGCTCCTGGCAGGGAGCAGCCAATGGAGTTGAGAACCCAGGCTTTCAGCTCCCCACACTGCCCTTCTTAGCTAGGTGCAAGCACTCCTGGTGAGGACATGCACCACCAACCTTAGGAGGGTAGTGTGAACAGTACTTGCCTATATTAGGGCAAGGCAGAAGGTTTCGCTTTATCCTAACACACACACACACACACACACACACCCCATGCTTTGATTGCATGGCTCAGTCAGCCCTGGGTCTCTCTGCCGAGTGTAATAACCAAGGGTCACAATAAACACAATCTATGCTGGCGGGTTTTACATTATAGGTACATGGCCACTGAGGCCATCTCACGAAAGGAGCAACATACGAAGTTGGTGGTGGTGGTGGTTACATTTTTTTAAAAATTGCAGAAACTTAAGAGGTTCTGAAGTGGTTTCCCTTTTGCAAGATTCAAAACCACAGGCGTGTTTTTCATGACATTTTTTTAATCATAAAGGTCAGAACTGGTCCTAAAAAAACCACCGTTGTTGAAATTTCTTGATTAACCAAAAACAAGCGAAAAATGTGAGTAACAGTTCTGAGAATGATGTAGGTAAAGATGTTGATCAAATTGTTCCAGGGAGCAGGGGGGAAACATATTTAGAAAGTCAGCAGGTTTTCAGGAGGTTTTTTTTATTTTAGAAAATAAGGCAGGTTTTTTTCAGCTGCAAAACCCCTTTGCGTCCTAAAAATTTCAGCTCTAATCCTATGGTACCCATCTTTTTCTCACTGACCCAGGTGGGATGGGAATAAGAAACACTGCATATCCCATTCCCATTCACCAGTTCTAGCCAACTGGTGTATTGTCACCAGTTCACTGCTACCATGAGCAGGAGAGCTGCTACACAGAGGTTATACACTGCAGTGAACTAATTAATGTTTATATGCTCTGCTGCCCCCTACTGGATGGAATCAGAAAGACACAGCTGTGTGTCATGAGCCCTACAGTGCTTCTCATGTGGGTCAAGTGGCAGAAGCCAGTGCTTGTGGAGCAGAAGCTGAAATTCTATCCCTGATGTGACCATAAAGTGCCCAGTGACGTCCTAGGTGCCCAGGGATTTATTAAAAGATGGTGTAGATACAGCAGTACAGTAGGTAGATTCTGCTGAGGGACAGATCTGGTGTAGAGAGAACAGGAAGAGGGGCAGAGCTGCTTAGATACATATTGTAGATAGATGGCTGATAAAGGCAGAGATGCTGTTGTCTGATCGAGATCAGACATGCAGTGGAAGGGAGGCATTAGTGAGCATGTGAAGCAGATAAATACTGCAGCCAGGAAGGGAAGAGGTCGGGTGGAGAGGTGGCAGATAAACAGACCTATTCTGGGGAGCAGAGTTGAGTCTGCTGAGAGCTTCTCCTTCCACTGCTGAAATCAGCCACCTTTGGTTCCTGTGTATAATCAACGGAGGCCCCTCTTCACAGCCCAGCTGGGCACCTGCACCTGGCATCAGAGGCTGGAGTGCTGTTTCGTGCCCCGTGATGGCGAACTGGGGACGGGGACAGGGACACATCCTAGCACAGCTGACCTGGCTGCCAGGATCCTAGGGGTTCATCGCCCATCGGGACACATCTCTGGCTCTTGTCACAGTGTCAATAATCCACATGGGATACTGAACAGCCTTAGTAAGCACTAGGGGAGAGTCCTTTGCACAGCCTCTCACAGGCATTGCCCGCAGGGGTCAGCATGCTAGTGCCACGCTAACTAACCCTGTCCATGCCCCGGAGAGGGAGGCTAGCACTGGGTCAATCTGCAGGCACACAGACCACCCTGCTTTTCTCTAGGCTGCATGCCATGGACAGTCCAGACTTCATGGTGGCAGAGGGGATATAACTCAGACACTCCTGCTACAGAAGCGCAGGGCCCTGCCCCTTGAGCTGAAGTAGGATGTCTGGTAGCATGATAAATACTCTGACACACGGAGCCATTCTGATTCCTTCCAGCAGAGAGCAGTGGTTACGCCCATCCCAGCTCATTACAGTAACACTATACCCATTTTACAAACAGGTAAAATGAGGCACAGAGAGGGGAATGAGACTTGCCCCAGCCAGTGCCAGACCTAGGACCAGATCCCAGAAGAGCAGATTCCCAGAGCCCCGCTCTAACTCCTAGACACCCATTCACGGCTGAACCTGACAGCTGTAGAAAAGAAATTCTGTATGAAGATGTTGAGCAGGGAAGCTACAATAACCCCACTTATCTGTCTGAAGTTGTATATGCAAAACCCTCAATCTCCATTGCCCTCTGGGTTGGGACTTCAGGAAATGTCAAACTTCAGGGAGTTTGAAAGCCCCATTTTGGAAGCTTGACTCCACCTCTAAAAGTTGGGGTACTCAGCTGGTCTTTCCAGGAAGCAGATGGTCCCAAACCAACCCCTCCATGAATTCGGGGGAAGCTGGATCTGATGCTGAACTTGGTGGTTTGGACCATCTCTCCCAGGGATGGCAGGCGATTGTGTAGGGCAGGAGCGAGGGGCTTTGGCAGAGTTGTGGGGTGGGCCAGGACTGGACTAGCTGCAGAGGGATGCTCAGGCCCAGATTAACCCATCACAGGGTCCTAGGCAAACATGCAGTTCTTGGCTCTGACCTTCTAAACAGAGATTCTCAACCTGGGGGGCACACCCCTGTGGGGGCATGTTGGACTTTCAGGGGGGTTGTGAGCATTCTGATGGTTCAGAATGGCCGGGGGGAGCACCAGATCACAGTGCCACTCACTCAGGTTTGGCCTAGCCACACTGCCCCCACCCCAAGCCCCCCCCCACACACACACACAAATTTGGATCCAAGGCATTTTAATGGCCTCCACAAATCTGGGCCCCAGGCATGCGCCTAGTTTGCTGACGTATGAATCTGGCCCTGGGGTGCTGCCGGTGAGGAGTGAGGGGCACCAGCAGAGCTGTGTGGGTGCCCAGGGCTGGCAGAGCAGAGGTCTGTCCCATGTTACCTCAGTCAGTCCCTTTTCTCCACAACACCCCGATGATGGATCACTGTCCTTAGTAGCCTCATGCAGGAACGCCCACCCCAGTACCCCCCCAGCCCTGCGATGGTATCAGGGGACAGTCACGGGCTGCCAGTCGGGTGCTAGCCCCTTGACCTGCATTCATGTCCTCAGGCCCCATCAGCGTCTCCAGAGGGTAACAAGAAAGAACAGGGGTGTCTGCCATTTTCCAGCCTAGTTACCATCGCCACAAGGTCAGTGAATCGAAGTCCTTGGGTGGCATTTTCGACTCTTGTTACCATCCTCAGATTCTTATACCAGTTGATTTGTTCAGCAGCCATTTTCTCTTCTTGTTAAAATCATCATCACAATGGAAAGGGGGGGGGTGTGCAATGGGGCAGGGGGAGCTGGGCACATCCAGGGGGCATTAGAAGGGAAAGACAGGTGCAAAGGGGACAGGGAGAAAACTATCCCCTCTTAGGACACAGGCCTGGGATGAAGAGGGAAACGCCATGAGGAGGGGGCTAGGACAGACCCAGGGGAGGATTTCTCTAGATTTCAGAAGCAAAGAAGGCTGAACCAGTTTGGATAAACTCAGAACTGAGCCCCACCCCGAACCTTTGTCGCAAACCTGCGCCCCTGTACCATCACCTCCAACCAACCTGCCCCTGAGCCTCTGCCCCAAACTCAGACAGATACCCCTCCTCAGAAGCCTTCGCCCCAGGCCAAACCTTTGGGCCACGGGATACATTCTGACGCAGAAGGGAGAGTGCCCCCTGCTGCATCACCGGCACCCGTCTCTGGAGCACCCACAAGCAGTGCAAAGGTGCAAGAACCTGCTCCCCTGCATGGGTGCCTGGCCACCTTCCGTGCTAGCTGACGCTTCCGACTGCCTTCAAACCCAGCCCCGCGTAGACCATCCAGAGAGGCCAGCCCCAAGGTAGCAAACAGACCATTGACTGGCAGGACCCTCGTCTGCAAGGAAGGGACGCGATCCTTTGGCCAGCTGGAGATGGTGAAGGACACTGATGGCTCCACTAAGGCCCTGAGACTGGAGACAAAGGGTGGTTAGAGCCATTGGTATCTGTGGTTGATTGAAGGTGGCTCCACTCACCCTTTGTCACCAGTCACAGGGTCCTGTTGCTGGGCACTGGGGCAAGCAGACCCCTGCCTGCTCTGCTTTGAGGCTGGGGTGAGAGTGGGGGCAGATCTGGACATCGTGCTGAGGTTAAAGTCGCCTTGTGTTCTAACCCCCATCGCAGGTGGGACTTCACCTCCGTCAGCTCCCTGCTGGTACTGATATGCAGGTGGAAGTGGCTGGTCCTAGCTCTGAAATCATTTGTGGTTAGGGATGGAGGAATGTCCTCGGAGGAATGTCCTTCAACGCCAATAGCCAGAGGCTGCAGAAGCTATTCGAGGCACTCAGCTGTCAGGATCTAATGATCACTTCCAAAACTTCGCACTCACGGGTTGTTCCAGGCCTTGCTCTGAATGCCCTGGGGCTGTCCCCAGAGAAAGCAGCAGTCAGAGCTGTACCTGATACTGCTGGCCCCGAAGGGTCTGATGCCAGTTCTCCTGACAAGACTGGTCACTAGGCCGATACCCTGGTGATGGGCAAGGCTGGGCAGGAAATGGTTTTCCCACCCTGGGAGATTTTCCCATCCCGAATCAGGAGAAAAAGTCAAAATCTAAAGAATTTTCGCAAAGTGACAAATATGCAAACGAGTCTGTTCAGTCCAGGCCGAACGGTTCATTTGTATTTTGACTTTTTTAAACCTTTTTTTTTTTTTTTGGTTGTCTCAATTTACTAAACTTTCAAGGCGTAAAGTCACTTTGATGCCAAAATCCCACAATGTTTTGTGCTGAAAATGTCAAAAGGGGCCGTTTTGACCTTTTTTTTCACAAAAATGTTTCAAGTTGGGAGATCTGTTGAAGCTGACCCTCTTCCAGGAATGGGGCAGCCCCATCCCCACCCCCACCAAATTATACAGACCTGACCAACCCCCGCCCAAAGCTTGGCAGAGGGGGCGCCAGTGAGTTCAAGCAACGTCACTCACACCTCTCCAGGGGTAGCCTTCCCCATAGGAGCCCCGGGGTGTGTTCCACACAGATCAGCCCATTTCCTGCTGCAAAGAGCTCCCACCTGTCTGGAGATGTCCCTGTCTCAGCATCCTCCCCACTGAGATCTCAGGTCCAGACACTGAGCCCCTGGCCGGTGGCCCTTACACCACCGGTGCCGTGCAATGGAATAACATTCAAGGGGGAACCAACTTCCTGGTGTAACTGCTGGGAAATGTGGGGATTAGTCAGTGCCCCCGCTGCATTAACGCGGGCTCCTCCTGAGCCTGCCTTGCCGTCACCCCCATCTCCCATTAGTGGGGGCTCCAACGTTCAGGCGGGTGCAAGGGAGTTGGGACCCCACCTGGCCTGTCACCCAGCATGGCACCATAGAATCGTAGGACGGGAAGGGACCTCGAGAGGTCAGCTGGTCCAGCCCCCTGCACTCCTGGCAGGACTCAGTATTATCTAGACCAGCCCTGGCAGGTGTTTGTCTTACCTGCTCTTGAAAACCTCCAATGATGGAAATTGTCCTTATTGTCCTTAACTGCTGGCCATAGATAACCTAAGGGCCGAGGTAGCAGGAAGCATTTTTCAAATGCGTCAAGTTGAATGGGGTGGCCTCTATCTGAGCCCATCCCCCTGTCCCCAGGTGGCATGTGTGCGTTCACACACGCATGTACACACACACACGTACACACACACACAAGCGCATACTCCTGCCCGTGCAGAATGTATGAACGTGAGCACCCAAAGCACACATACTCAGGCGTGCACACACACACACGTGGGCATACATGCACACAGGCCCACAGACATGAGTGGCGTGACCCACAGCGTGTGGGTGGGCAGCACCCGTCGAGCGGAAGGGGCAGCCATGGCTGGCTCGCTGCCCAGTGAGTCGGGGTCCCGAGCCGTCTCGGGGTCAGACCCAGTTTCCCCAGCTCCAATGGGCTTCTGGCTCAGCTCACAACGAACTCCACCATGTCTGTCCTGCCCGCCACGGGCTCCTGCAGTTTAGTGACACTGGGTGACAGCTGCATGGCTAAACATAGATGCCCGGGGCTTTCCGTAGCCACTTAGCATCCCCTCCTCTCCCTCTCGTGACCACGCCACGCGGCAGCTTGGGAAGGCCAGCCAGGCCGGCATCCCCCAGAGGAGCGCGCCGATGACCTAGCGTGAAGTCTCACTGAGATCTAAGGCGTCTAGAGCACAGGCCTAGAGCTAGAAGGCACCATGCTCGCTCCCACTCCCTCCCGTTGCATCGCCACTACCAATAGATAAATTGCCTATTACACAGCGAGCAAAGCTGGCAGCTTCCCGATTGGCACTAGCCCCAACCTGCCAGTGCTCACATTCCCCAGCTTTCGTCTCCCCTGCCTTGAATATTCTGCTCACAGACAATGAGGAGAAGCAAAGAGGTTTTTAAACACAAAGCTGCTTATAAACCAGAGGTGGAGGGATGGAGTTTCTCCCCCATCAGCAGCATAATTGATTCCCCGGCATTCAAATTCCTGCAGTCGCGGCCCCTAAAATAGCATGTTTCCGTGCTGGCGAAGGGCGTGGGACGGACGGCCTGGGAGAGTCGCAGCCTCTGTTGATCAGCGCTGGGCGCAGCCGAGGCTGTGTGCTTCAGGCCTATCCCAGAGTGCCCACCTCCAAGGTGGATGAGCCACCCGGGGCCCATGCCCGCTTTGACCTCTCTGCTGGGCCTGGCAAGGAGGGCTGGTTCATGCCAGTTTCCAACAGGACTTAGCGAGCCTGCTAACTTCCAGTCCTTAACTCGTGTTGGTTTCAATGGAAGTTAGGCGCCTAAAGACCTTTGCAGTTCTGGGCCTTAAGGCCAGGTTTTCAGAGGTCATCAGGAGCCTAAAGCTACAGACAGGAGGCAGAAATCAGTGGGAGCTGGGTGCTTGGGCGTTTTTGAAAATCCCACTGGGGCTAGCGTCACAAAGAAACGTGGGCGAGGAACGCCCACACTGGGCTCTCCCATGGCCTGGTGGGTAGGGCGCTCCCCTGAGAGGGGGAAGAGGCTGCTTCAAAGCCTTTGTCCCGCTCCGGTGGAGGGGGGCTGTGAACTGGGGCGGTCTCCCAGGTGAGTGCTGTACCCAGTGGGTTACAGGCGATAAGGTTGCTCTTCCTCCTCTGAGCACACTTCCTGGCTTGAGCCCTGCAGGCATGTGGGTGCATTGTTCTGGGCCTTGGGCGTCTGGTCTCCAGGCGTGGGGCTGCAGGGCACATGCTCAGAGGCGGAAATATAGGCACTAAGGGACCTTTTACTGCAAAACTGTAGGCACCCAGTGGTTTTAGGCACCTATGGGGGGGCAGCTGAGCAGGGCTTTTGCAGAGCCCAGTGGGGGGGGGGGGGCGATTCTGGGATTTAGGCTCTTAAAGTGGCAGTTAGGTGCATACAGCAATTTGTGACTTGCTCAAGGTACGGCTCTGCAGCTTTAGGTGCCTAAGTACCTTGAAACTCTGGGTCTATGTCCCTTTTGCAAATGGGCTCCTAAGTCAGATAGGTGCTTTTGACAATGCTGCCCACATGCACTCACCCTCTGGGGCCTGGCCCGAGACACTGCCCCTCCCCCCAGCTCGTGTCACACAGAGGGAAAAGAGCTGAAATCCTTTTGAATGAAGGGTTCGGGTGGGATTCTGCTCTCAGTTGCGCCGGTGTAAATGCAGAGTAGCTCTTCAGAGCCGCTGGGCTGCGGGCAGACGCTGCCCCTTTATTCGCCGAAGAGCAGCAGCACTTGGCTACTGATGCACGGTTGACGAGTTTTGCAATGATGTGCCGTGGGGGGGGGTCCGCCCCGGGTACAAGATTTTTAATGTGTGACTTCCGCACAGTCGTGACTCCACAGCACTCCTGGGTCTTAAACCCCCCGCCCACCCCCACCCCCTGACATATTAACCCTTAGGGTACCAGACGTGCTGGGAGAGAGGCAGATTAGACAGTCAGGACCCAACCCAGAGTGGGATCACTTGGGTCCCTGGCCCAAAGCTGCCTTTTGAGGTTCAGGTTCAAGTGACCCCCGAATGCTGAGTCACACAACTCAAGCCCTCCCGCTGCACCAGGCCCACGGATTGACGCCAGCTTTGCGCCATACCAGAGCGCTCAGGGATGCTCTGGGGACCTCTAGCTGGACGTGGCGCTCAAAGCACAATCTGTAAGTACACGTCTCCTGGGGGGTCCCAGTGAACACCCCCCCCCCGCCCCAGCTACCAGTGTCGTCAAACTCTCAGTACTCCGCTTGGCCTCGCTCCTGCCACGTGGTGTCTCGCTCTCGACCCGAACGGCTGTGTGACTCATGAGGCCAGATCCGGCCCTGGTGTAACTCCACGGCAGTGACCGGGGCCCCGTCCCTGTCGCCATCAGATAACCACAGTGAGTGGTACCACGGTGGCCGGCGAGTGGAGGAGTCGGCCCAGCTACGCGATGTGGCAGATCCCGGGTATTTACTGCCTTGGGAGCTCAATGCTGCCCGAATCGAATGGTGCGGCCCACAGCCCTACAACTCTGGCACGCAGAAACGGGGACGGCTCATTAAGGGACTGCCAGCAGGAGCTGGGAAAGCCAGTTAGAGAAGGAGGGCCTGTTAATAGGAAATGACTGAAAGAGACAAGAGGAGTAAGCCAGGCAGACAGGCTCATAAGCCAGATGTCAGCAGAGAAAGGAGTGACTGGATCTGTCAGGGCTCCCAGGAGAGGAGGGTGGAGAGTCAGGTTGGACCCCACGTGCTCCCCACAGCTCCAGGCAATGCGGCTTTTGGGAGACCCCCTGGCCAGGGAGGGAGGGTATAACGTAGGGTGACCAGATGGCCCGTTTTTAAAGGGCCAGGCCCATTTGGGGGGACTTTTTCGTATATAGGCTCCTATTACCCCCCCACCCTCTGTCCCGTTTTTTCACACTTGCTGTCAGTTCACCCTAGTATAACGTGAACCCTGCAACGGTTCATTCGAGTCTCTGGCAAGCACAGAGTCCCAGCCTGCCCTCGCGTCCATTGAAGGTGTTTAGTTAGATTGTCACAGCTCCGAGCTGTCAGGTCCATTGACCCTAACAATAAATAGAGTGTAAACTACTTCGATGGGTAGCCGCCATCTGGGACAGGGCTGTCTTTTCACTCTGTGTTTGTACAGCACCTAGATATAAAATATCATAGCATATAATTAATTCTGCACCAATGTAAAATTAGGCTCATCACAATAGCAACAATAATATAAGCCAGAACCACATAGCAAATTCTCTTACACCCTCCTCCCTCCCCCATCACTCCATTACCTCCCACAAGCGCTCAGGGGAGCTTTGCCTTGTGTCCAGAAGGTTCACAAACTCCATCTCTGGTGACCTGGCCAACAAGGGATTAGCCAGTGACCACTAAACTCATATGAACGGAGGGGAAAGCATGGCCTAGTAGGTAGTGAAGGACATGGCTGACTGCTAAGTTAGGGGCCTGCCCCAGCCAGGGATTCAGCATATCCTTTGGCGCGTCATTCCAGCCTTCTGCACCTCACTTCCCCGGGCTGTAAAATGGGGCTAATAACACCTGCCTAGTGTGAGGTGTCATTACTGTGTGTAAAGCATTGTGAGATAGACAGATGGACGCTGGCAGAGAAAGGGCAAAGGATCTGGAAGTGAGGGAGGGCGAAAGACTGCAAGGGGGTTGGGGAGGATGCAGGGCAGTGCAGAGAAAAATTAAGTTGATAGAAAAATTCTAATCCCTGCAAAACGAGGACAGTTTCATCAGCTGGAGGGCGGATGGAGGAGGCTAAGGCCCGTGCATTATAATTCAGGGGTCAGAGGTCGGCAGTAATCTATAATCTACAAAGAATGAATTGTACAATCTGCAGACTTCCTAATCCAAACTCTGACAAGGACGCCTCTGATCCTCACTGTGCGAACAGCCTGTGCACCCAGGTCGTGCAGCTGCGAGAATGCTGTGTCTGGCAGGATGTCACACACACCCCTCTCGGGCAGGGCAGGGCTACATCACAATGGGAGTGCTGCGGGACCACGGTGGGGCAGGAGGGCAGAGCCATTCAGTGCACCAGTTACAACTTACACACACACACACAACATTCACTCCCTCTGTGTTAAGATAATCACAGGCTGCGTCTACACTATGGGTGCTGAGCAGCACAGATATGGAGTTGTAGCAGTGCTCCTGTCGCACCATAGTGTAGACGCTTCTTCCAGTGATGGAAGTTTTTTTTCCTCATCTCTGAGCGGTGGTAGCTAGATCAACAGCGTCTACACCAGGGGTTAGGCCAGCATAGCTACAGCGCTCCGGAGGTGTGAATTTTGACCCCTGAGCATCGTAGCTATGTTGACCTAGCTGTTAAGTTTGGACCAGGACACAGACCCAAAAGCATGCACCTGAAAACACTTACGTCTACTCTACACACACAAGCTGTGTCAATTTAACTGAAGGTGAGATGTTCACTCAGCATGGGTACCCTGGTGCAACTTTGTGTGTGGACACCGTCACATGGGTTTAAACCTGGCTTGCATCAGTTTAGCTTGCCCTTCTGAAATGAACTTTGGGTAAAATTGATATAAGAACATCCACACGCAAAGTTATACTGGTTTAACTGAATTGGCTTCACAGCAAACGATTTGCTAAACCCGTGCAACCTATGTGTAGACGAGGCCTGATTCCAAAGGGGATCTTGATAACAAGGGCTTGAAGGCTTCTGGGCCCCTGAGAATCACGACTTGGGACATACCCCATTAAGGGCCAGACTCAGTTACTTGAGTTATTCCATTAAATCAACAGTTATCCTGATGTGTACCAACTCAACGGCCAGCCCTGCCAGAGGCAGAATGGTCTGAATTAGGAATCAGTGCAGACTTGGTGGGGACAGGTGGTCCTGAGTGCTAATCCTGCCTCTGCTGGGTGACCTTTTGCAAGTCGCTTTGCCTCCCCATGCCTCAGTTTCCCCATCTTCAAAATAGTACTGACGTTTCACAGGGGGTTGTAAGGCTTATTTAATTCATGTGTGCACAGAGCTTTGAATTCCTTAAGGGCTAAGTTTTTTTATTTTCCCTCTAGGCCGCTTGATAGTGCGCTGAGGAGAGCATTAGAAGCCCTTGAGTGAAAAGTGCAAAAGCAGAGTGAAGTGTTGTTAAAGTACAAGAGTGCGCAAAGCTGCCAGTCAACCAGGCCTGCAGCTTCACAGGACCTTGTTAGCATCTCATGTGTTCAGTCGGTTAACACTGCTTCTGTCTTTCTCTTCCAGGTGCATGGGAGAATGGTAGTGCGACCATAAGATCATGCTCTACACAATGACATGTTGGCTTCCAGTCCTGGGCCTCCATTGGATTCTTCTGAGCACAGCCCGGGTGGCGGCCTGCCCGGCTCGCTGCGAGTGCGCTCCTCAGATCAAGTCCGTGGTGTGTCATCGCAAACGCCTCAGTTCCATCCCCGAGGGGATCCCCACCGAGACCAAGATCCTGGAGCTCAGCAAGAACCGGATCCGCTGCCTGAACCCGGGGGACCTGTCCCCTTACCCTTTGCTGGAGGAACTCGATTTAAGCGAGAACATCATCGTCAGTGTGGAGCCTGGGGCCTTCAGCAACCTGTTTAACCTTCAGATCTTGCGGCTCCGAGGCAACCAGCTCAAGCTGATCCCTTCTGGAGTCTTCACCAAGCTGACCAATCTCACCCTCCTGGACATCAGCGAGAACAAAATAGTCATCCTGCTGGACTACATGTTCCAGGACCTGAGGAACCTGAAGAACCTGGAGGTGGGAGACAACGACTTGGTGTACATCTCCCAAAGGGCTTTCTCTGGCCTCCTAGGCCTGGAGCAGCTGACCATAGAGAAATGCAACCTGACGGCCATCTCAGCCGAATCCCTCTCCTACCTCCAAAACCTGGAGGTCCTGCGGCTCCGACACCTCAGCATCTCCACGGTGGAAGATGGGAACTTCAAGAAGCTCTACAATCTCCTGCAGCTGGAGATCGACAACTGGCCGCTGCTGGAGGACATCTCGCCCACCAGTTTCCAGGGCCTGAACCTCACCTCGCTCTCCATCACCTACACCAACATCACGGCAGTGCCCACGGCCGCCTTGAAGAACCTGGTGTACCTCATGTACCTGAACTTGTCTTATAACCCCATCAGCACTGTGCCCAAGGGCTCCTTCAAGGACCTCATCAGGCTGCGAGAGCTCCACATGGTGGGGGCCTTCTTGGTCTCCGTGGAGCCTCAAGCGTTCTCTGGTTTGAGGCAAATCCGCCTCCTCAACCTCTCCAACAATTTCCTTTCCACCCTGGAGGAGAGCACCTTCCATTCAGTGAACACTCTGGAGACGCTGCGCGTGGACAGGAACCCGCTGGCCTGTGACTGCCGCCTCCTCTGGATCCTACAGCGCCGCAAGACGCTCAACTTCGACGGGCAGCAGCCCATGTGCTCCTCACCCCCTGAGATCCAGGGCAACGCCCTGCGTGACTTCCCGGACTCCATACTCTTTGAGTACTTCACCTGCCAAAAGCCCAAAATCAGGGACCGAAAGTTGCAGCACATAACAGCCCGTGAAGGGCAGTCTGTCTCCTTCCTCTGCCGTGCAGACGGAGAGCCCGTTCCTGCCATCGTCTGGGTCTCCCCTCAGCACAGGATGATCACCACCAAGAGCACTGGACGAGCCACCGTCCTGCCCGGGGGCACGTTGCAAATCCGCTTTGCCCAGGTCCAAGACAGTGGCACCTACATTTGCATCGCTAGCAATGCCGGAGGCAATGACACCTACTTTGCCACCTTGACGGTCAAGGGGCATCCCGTGGACGGCTCCCTTTATGCAAACCGGACCTTGTACCTCAGCGAGTTCAACGACACCTTCCACAACAACACGCAAGTCTTCTTAAAGTTTACATTGGACCTCAAGACCATCCTGGTCTCCACGGCCATGGGCTGCATCACCTTCCTTGGGGTCGTGCTCTTCTGCTTCCTGCTCCTCTTTGTGTGGAGCCGGGGGCGGGGACAGCACAAAAACAACTTCACCGTGGAATACTCCTTCCGCAAAGTGGATGGCCCCACCACCACCGCCGGGCAGGGCAGTGCCAGGAAGTTCAACATGAAGATGATCTGAGCGGCCCCAGGAGGAGGGTGGTTGCTAGTCCACTGCCTGCCGCCAAATGGGGCCCTCCAAGAGCCCGGCAGGGGGTAGGAGCATCCTTCCTTTGTTTTCCAAGTGACCACTTCGTCTGGTCATGTGGCTTCACTCCTCCGAGGATCGAGGCAGTAAAACTCGCGGAGGAACCTGGCTGGGACATTGGCTCGGTTCGACCACAAGGGCTTGGAGGTGACTGGGAGGAGCGAGCGGTTTTCCTCGTTGGCCTTGAACTGAGCAGAAGCATCACTGGAAACGGCCCCAGGGGCCTCCCAGCGGCTTATTCCCATTTCTGAGCACACCCCACCTTCTTTGAACAGTGAGATCCCCCCCCACCCAGGTCCCAGAGGGCAAGAGCGGGCCAAGGAGGCATGCACAGCCCTTGTGGGTCAGGGCCTCGCGATGTAGCTAACATTCTTTTGTATCAACTATGCATTTTTCAGACCTTGAGCAAGCAGTGTCTGGGCCCGGAAAACCTGCTTCCTTTTTTAAGAGACCATCTGGAACCTTTTCTCGGTTGTTGTTTATGGTTCGTTTTTAATTTGTTGGGTTTTTTTTTTTAAATGAATTTCCAACAGACGTCTTCCTGGGCGACAAAGGACTCCGGCAGAGCAGCTCCCGGCTGCCCTGGCATGCGCTCCAACCAGCCTGGGCGGCTCAATCCAACGCAGGGGAGGTGCTGTGCTCAGAGGAGTTCCTCTCGGCATTCGGAAGAAGGGGCGGCAAACCCCGGCGCCTGGGGAGGGAATCCCCCTGCACAAGCAATAATAACCCAACCCGACAGTCCCTTCCAGACATACGGGTCTGTGCAGGCATGAATGCCACCCCATTGGCGCTGAGCGGTATTTCCCCAAAGCACACTGGCATTTGAAGCCAGCGAGCAGGCTGCTGGTTGTGGTAGCAGCAGAAACGGGAAGCGCAGCCCCTGTGAGTAATGGTCAGGCCTCGGCAGGCTCAGGGCCGAGCTAGCTGGCCCGCTCGCAGAGGAAATCACCACGGTAAAAAAAATGACACTGTCTCGACTGTGTCTCTCGCTGCTGCTGGCCTCTCCGCTCTGTTCCGTCCCTGCCCCTCCCTCTGGCTCCACCTCCACTCCATCCTTTCTCTCGAGGCCCCGCCTCTTCCCCGCCCCCTCCCTGAGGCCCCACCCTCATTCCGGCTCTTCCTGCCCACGCTCCACCCCCTCCCCGAGGCCCCTGCCAGCCTGCCGCTCTCCGCCCTCCCCCAAGTCCCTCCCCAAGCCACCAAACAGCTGTTTGGTGGCGGCCACACGGCAGAACAGCTCTTCGGCAGCGGCGCCGTCCCAGAGCTGTGGCTGGTGGGTGTTGAGCATCCATTATTTTCCCCATGGGTGCTCCAGTTCCGGAGTACCCACAGAGTCGGCGCCTACATGGGGAGAATCCCCCATCCCTGTTCTCGGTGGAGCTGCTCCCAGAGGACAGCAGGGTGGAGCTGGGCACACAGTGGGGAGGGATGATGAGGAGCTGCTCTGGCTCCCCTGTGGGAATGGAGGATACTCAGCCCCTGATCCTGTTGGGGGTAAAGAGGCCCTGTCACCCATCCTGGATGAAAGGGGAATGTTTTGTCTGGCCGTGCATCTAACTGCCCAGCTGATGAGTAGTTACCCAGTTTGCCTCGATTGCCATGGCACTTGTGTGTGCAAATTAGGTGTGCGCTTATGCTTGCACTAATGGGCATGCAGAAATGCACGGGCAGTTTGGAGACCCTGACTCTCTGAGAGGGCACCCCCAAATCAAAAGAGGCAGCCACCAGTGTAAAAAGAGAAGTCCTGACCTGTGGAGCGAGAGAGTGAGCCAGACTCATTGAAACAGAGAGTCAGACCCAGGCCGCAAGAGAGAGCACCTGAGCTATGCAATCAGAGCCAGATCCAAAGCCTGAGCCATGTAAAGAAAGGGTCACCCCAAAAACCAGCTGGTCTTTTCTCGAAGCGATCTCCATTTAACCCACAAGCTGGTCTGGTCCTTTGGCTTGCAAGGTCTGCCAGGTCTTCAGAGACCAGCGAGGCAGTGGAAAAAACCATACCAGATGTTCCGTGCCTGTAGGGCTGTAACAAGGCTGGAAAATAAACAGCTATTTAAACAATAGCATAACAAAGGCACGCTCCCGCCCCTCCAACCCGCAGAGAAACGCAGGCAGAACCGTTAAGCACAGCAAACGCCACTGCGGCGTTAGCCTCCTCAATTAACCCTTCCACCCGCGGCCACCGAGGGGCCGAAGGTCCCAGCCGTGTGAGCGCGCCTGGCCCAGACGCGGATAATAATTCTTCTTGCTGCTCCATTTGTGCCACGGCATTTTCTGTTCACAACTTTGAGTTGCAGGGAAAACAGGGATCATGTCAGACAAAGCGGGTCCATATAGCAGGAGATTTTTTTTTTTAAAGGAACCCCGGGGAGGGGGCAGGGCGGCAAGTGACTATCCCAGGTGGGCATGAACTGGATTCGGGATTTGCCCAGGATCTGTGGGTGTTTCACAGTTTTCCCTCTCCAGCCCCACAGAGCGATGCTAACAAGTCACACTGCTGCACCTCTTCCCCGCTGAAGGCCATGTTTAGAGGGACGGCATTTCTTTACAGTGCAGCCGGCTCATCAAGCCCGTTTCACCGGGAAGGTGCCGCTTCTGTTTTATTATCCTCCCGGCCCCTGGCTGTTATGACGCAGAGCTGGCTGGATATCAGTCTCTGACCACATTACTCAGCCCATAATGTACCCAGCAAAATCGTTCTGCTGGATGGTTCTACTATTAAAGTCATTTGGGAGGGACCCCAGGGCAAGCCATGGCCCCGCTCTTTGCCCCATTTTACTCATATGTAATCATCCGTGCTTGTTAATGCTAATTCGGCACCCTCAATGTGTAGGTCCCTTACAGAGCAGCTCGTAGGGGTGCTGTTGCACCTTAATTCAGGATTTAGTGGGTGCAAAGCACTTTGAGCTCCATGGAGGAAAGGCCCAAAATAAGAGCATTATAACATAATATACTGGTTAGTGTGTGCGCATGCACAGCACTGTCCTCTACTGGATGGAATGGGAACTGCTCCACTGAGTGTCATAGGCCCTATACTGCTAATGGAGATTTGCATTTAGCTTGAGTGGCAGGAGTCTGTGCTTCCGAAGCAGAAGCAGCTGGGGTCTAGCTCCGCTGCGGTCTGAAGTCTTAAGTAGAGCAGTGCAAATAATGGGTTGGTTTTTTTGGTTCACTGGCAGTTCTGAATGGTGGGGAGGTGGGGGGGGCGGAATTAATTTCAAATCAAATCAAAAACAAATTTTTTAAAAAAACGTTACCAAATCAAAATAGCAAAAACCATGGTTTGGGTCAAAACAAAACATTTCATTTCGACTGTGTGAGGGGTTTGGGGTGTTTTTTTTACAATCCCTTTTAAGGCAGTTTTCAAACAAAACATCATTTTGAACTGCAGAAGTTTAAACCTTTTGACTTTCGCTGAATTTTTTTCCCAACACAATCTAACTATGCGCTTTGGTGTTGCCAAATCTGCAATTTTTTTTCCCCACCGAAAAAACAAAACAAAAACGTTTTGGCTGAAAAGTTTCACCCAATGCTACCCTTAAGTAGCCACAACGTGCAGCATCAGGAGCCGTATTTATCAGCTCCGACGGTTTTATCCCACATTGGACGTCCCAGGCCTCCTCGATCTGTGATATCATTTTCCCCACAGACAGAAAATCTTCACTTCACATGGGGAACGAGCAGGAGGCAAAGGTCTTGAATGCATGCAAAGAAAGTGTCCTCACTAATGAGGAACAAGGGGAGCGGGAGGGGGACTATATAGCTGATGGGCCTGATCCTGCTGCTTTGAAGTCAACAGCACCAGAGGCATCAGAGGAAGCAGGACTGGGCCCAGAATCCCATGCTGGCATGAGTCATCTGTGCAATATTTTTCAGTTTCACTTTGCAGAGTTCCTGCAGATTTTGTCTTTGATTCCCATCCAGAGAGGATCCACCAGGCAGCTCAGCGAATGGTTGCTCCCCTGCTCACTGTGGGTAGAGGGGGTGAAGGACTGGAGCCCATCTCTTCCTTTGTTTTTAAATCATGTCATTTCCCCTTAGTTTTTGAAAAAAATGGAAAAATAAAAAGGTCAAATCTTTCAGAGCAAATTTGCAAACCCGGCTACTCCCCATCAGCATAGCCCCGGTTCTCTAACCCCCGAGCCAGAGGCTGTGCATTGCACTGGGGAATCTCAGCTCCCTCTGCTGCACTCCAACTCATCTGGCCCACAATATGTGCCTTGCAGTGTGCAGACTGGCACAATCATTTTCACTAGCATGGGTCCGTGCAAACCATTCCTAAGGGCAGCAGGAGTAACTGTGAACAGGACTGGGGATCAGGCACCCTGGGTTGTTGCTGGGTAACTTTGGTGAATCTATGTCCGCTGTGTGTGTGTGTGTGTGTGTGTGTCCCAGGGATCTTGACACCACTCCGGGGTATCTGGGACAAGCAGAACTGCTTGCATGTTTTGGGCTGAATTTTATAATGGCTGTTGGAGAAAACCAAAAATCGTGAATCGTCTGTGCCTCACGGGCACAAGAACAGGACAACAGGTCTCCTCGAGTTGTCGCCTCCATCCAAGAGCTGAAGTGCGGAGTGGTGTTATTATTACGTTCAGCCCCATGAATGGCTCCCGGGGGAGGTGTTAACATAGCCCATGATAAATTGTAGGCATGAATATACATGCAGATTAACATGCGTGCTTGGCATACAGATACCAGCCTCTGCACGAGCACCTGCTCCCATCCCCGCTGCTCTGCACCAAGGACCTCAAGAGACGCTATCCTCCCCCCGCCCACCCTCCACCATCTCCTCCCCCGCCTCCTCCCCCGCCTCTGGCACCATCACGGACTTTCTCTGCGAACGTTCACACGGGAGATGTTAGTTTCTTGGCTCCCCTGGTGGATTAAAACAGGTCTCAGATGCTGAGACGCCCCCAGGAAGGAGACTGGGAGGCCTGACACCCTCTCCCCTGGGGCAGGTGGGTGGCTTTTTGCCCCCGCCCCCCCTCCTTTATTTTCACAGGTTTTTTCCTCTCCACTTTCTCTTAAGCCCTTATGTGTTTTCTCCCCCTCCCTTTGTTCTTGATGCTGCGTCCCCTGCGCCATGACACACCTGCCGGGCAGCAGCTACCCCAGCTGCAAGGCCTGGGAATGGGAAGACAGCCCTCCTGACTGACTCAGACCCTCCAGCCCAAACACGTTGGCCAAGGGGTTGGTGAACCGGGAGTAGGTCAGGGCAGGCAGCAGACCCCGGCACTGCGTGCTCAGGGGCACCAGGACCCTGCCCGGATGTTATTTTGTGAATGTGTTTTAGGCACAAGGGGTTTGACAATTTAATCCTAAAAGGCACAAGGCCAAATTCCTTCCTGGATGAAATCCACTGGCCTGGGTGAAGTTACAGCCGGGATGAGTCTGCCCGTTCACGTAGCCCACACGGAGGATGTTATGGAACCCGAAAGGGTCACAGCAGCAATTCAGGTCGAGCCAGAGAATCAAATGGCCTGACTGGTTCATCGGAGACACTGAGATCAGAGATGGACCAGACCTAGGTCATCTAGTCTATCTCCTGCACCCCGTGGGCTTTAGGGCCTCTGCTCCAGAGCTTTGGCCAGCCCCGGGTCAAATGACTCACGCAATGTGGCTTCTGACCCCTGCCTGGGGAGCCTGTGTGTTCCCCATTGCTCACCCTGTGTCCCGTTCCCCCCGGCCTCTCCCAGTGCTGCCCCAGTGGGAGGAAGCTCAGGAAGGGGAACCAGCCCTGAGGAGTGCCCACAAGCAGCTGGAAAGGCAGGCATCACTAGGACCCGGAAAGAGAGGGCAATATGGGGGATTGCCCCGCGATCCGGCAGCTGCTCTCTGGGACCATGTCCTTCCTCAGGGCCTGCAGTCCTCGGAGACTGGGCCATCAGCATCAGAGCCTCCCAAAGGTGAGCGGGATCCACCTTCAGGCCGTCCCGAATGACTTACCCTGCTAGAAAGTAAACATTCCACCTCTGTACGTGACGCTTTGTCATCGTCCCTCTCTGGGGCTTGCCCTGGCACCAGGGGCGAGCCCACGTCTCTGCTGAGGCCATATGGCCTGCAGCCGGTTAGCACACAGGCGACCCGCAGAGCTTGGGTGGGGGGGGTCTTTCTTCAGCTGCCAGCACAGTGGCATGGAACTGGTCAGGCCAGGCTCTGTCTGCCAGGCTCCACAGACAGACATAGGCACCATTGGGGTCTAGCCCTGACTCTGAGCCCGCCCCACCATGCCTTGGCACAGCTGGGCTCACATGGGTGCCAGGCCTCACCCTGCGAACGAGTGCGGCCCTACATGTTGAAACAGACCCTTTAGTTCAAACCAGGTCAGGGGGATCATCCCCAACAGAAGCCCCCACCCTCCACGTAGCCGCATCACCCCCTACTCAGCCGCTGCCGGCAGGCACCAGGGATGCCGGGGCGCCCCTGTTTGTGAGGCTCCGTGGCCCTGCCTGGATTGAGAAGCCAGAAGCGTGGGGCAGGGAGGGAATTCAGTCCCAGATGGGACTGGGGCTGGGTAACCAGGGCGGGGGCCGTAACTGAATGGCAGAAGACATGAAGGAGATGGACGGGCTATGCACGAGCCCCTCGACCAATTCCCCCTGGCCACGCCACCTCTTCACACACGCAGCCCCAACGGCCTAACCAAAGGCAGCAGCGCCCAGAGACCAACCTGCCCATGTCACAGGGACAAGCAGAAGAGCGGGGCTGACCCCGCACCCACACTGAATTGGGGGGCAGCACCCAAACATTGTGGCTTGAGTCCCTCTCTGCAAGGGTCTAATGAACACGCCCCATCCAAACAGCCGCAAGCTGTGACATTCAGATCCTACCCCAGAGCTGCCCGCCTGGCCTCTGATGTCAACGCGGCTCTCTTTCCTTTGCCCCGATTCATTCATCCACTGCTGAAAATGCCAACATGTCTGCCCTCGGACTGCCAGCAGCTGGGAGCCACCTGCAAGCTTTTCCTCCCCACCAATGCCACCGCTGATCCCTCCTCCAGCCCCCAGCCCACCCCCAGAGAGCTATGCATGCCACGTTGTGTCAGGAGTCCAAGTGGTGTCGTCCACGCAGTTAGCAAGTCCATGGTCAGTGTCCGGGGTTTTTTGGGGGAGGGGCGGTGAAAACTTAAGAGCTGGGAAGCCCCGGATGGTTCCTATGGAAGGCCTTGTCCGCACAGAACATGTCCGGTTTCCTATGTAACAAGCATGTGAAATATACCTGAGAAAAGCAACGCGCCTCCCGTGTCGTTTTTCTTCCTCCCCCTCTGCGGAGCGACGCAGGAGAAAAGGCAGAATCGGTGACTGACGGCCTGGAAAGAGGAGAAGTGGGGCGTAGCCACAACCGGCCAGGTGCTCCCAAGTCAGGGTCTGAAATCTGCACTGTCACACCAGCGTGAATCTGAGTCTGGGCCTCTCTCGCTCTGGCTATCAGGAGTCGTTCACGCCATGGACTTGCTCCAGTCTAAAGCTGGGGTAAGTGAGACGAATGGGTACGTCTACACGCCACACTAAGCTCAAGCTCTGACTCAGGTTTGAGACAGAGCCCCTTTTCTGGCTCTCAGGACCCAGGACCTAAGACCCTGCTAGAGGTGTGGGTCGGAGCCCAAGTCCCACTCTGACTTGGGTCCAAGCCCTGTCATTATGCGGTGTGGATGCAGGTCAAGTTGCAGTCGCAAGTCAGAAGGGCTGGGTAGTACAATATGGACCTGTTAGCACGGCTGGTAGACCCAGGTCCAGCAATTGTAAGCCCCGGTTCACAATGCAGTGTGAGCTTGGAAAGACTGAGTCCACAAGCCCAGGTTCCACAGAACTGGGCTTAGAGTGCAGTGTAGACATACTCTGACTCCAATGGAGTGACTCCAGAGACACCGCCCTGGCTGACAGCAGGACCTGCACCCCCGACAGAGCCATTAGGGCCCAGATCCCCAAAGGTACTGAGGCGTCTAATGCCCACTGATCTCAATGGACTAGGGCACCTCAACACCTTGGAGGACCTGGGCCTAACACCCTAACTTTGGTGATTGGCACACAGCCAAGCATTTCTCCGTTGGGTCACACACATTTGTGATGAGTCTGGGGAAAGGGATTGCTCTGCATTGGCTCTCCCCAGAACCAGGAGATGGTCTCAGGGAGTGCCTCACAGATCGGCATCTGCATTGCAAGCAGCACCCCACAGGGCAGGCTAAGGATTCAGAGGGACGTGGAGACAGTTGTCTCTGCACCTCGTGTGATCCAGATCATCCCGTCTGAACTGCCAGGCCTAGTATCCAATTATTCAGCTGCTGCAGTGTCAGCTGCTAAACATTACTGCAAACAAGAGACATCCCAAACTCTCTTGGTTATTATTATGTGCGCTGCGGTAGCATCCAGGAGCCCCAGGAGCCCACTGTGCTAGGCGCTGTACAAACACAGACGAAGATGGTCCCTGCCCCAGACAGATTCCAATCTCAGTAAATCTCTTGATTTAAATCCATTGCTAGCTGGAAACAAACAAATAATGAAGCATGAGAACTTCATTATTCAGGTTGGCATGAGTACTTCTTTTCGGGTGGGACACAGAGCTTAAGAAAGAGTTAACAGGCCCACTTTATATTAACATGGCACCTACAGAGAGTTTGCTAAGATTCCTGGTGGATTAATAAATTGCTATCAATTAAGAAGTAATTATGCATGTCGGGTTTTTTAAATACTTAATAGATGATGCTAAAACAACCTGTGGAGGGTCACTGATGCAGCACCTGCCCCGTGGCCCTCTCACAGCACTGAACAAAGGCGGGTCAGTGTCATGATCACTGCTTGACAAATGGGGACACTGAGGCACAGAAAGGCGAAGTGACTTGACCAAAGTCACACAGCAAGTTATTGGCACGGAAGAGAAACCAAAAGTCCAATTGCCCAGCCCTAGTGCCCTAGTGTTCTCATCACTAGATGGCCCTGTCTCTGCTACATATATACCTGGACACCTGGTCAGTTATCCAACCACATTCAGTCACGGCCCCATCCCTGGTTCCCCAGTCCCCCCACCCAGCCGTTTGCACAAGGAACTCAAGAAGTGCAGGGGCAGCAGCAGTTATTACCTGGTGGAAAGTCAATTACTGACCCTGCCAAGGAACAGCTTGGAGGTCGCCTGGAGAGCCCTGAGCCAAATGGGGACTTATTTAAAGGGCTCTTGGGTTACCAGGTGCTTTGCACCAGTCGCCCACCCCAGTCCTCGTGAATGAGGAACAATGCGGCGACAAATAATCGTGAACTGGACTTGATGCTTCCGTTGGCTTCAGCACTATGACATAGCTCGCTGCCCCCCCCCCAGC
The DNA here is from genome assembly GCF_965140235.1 of Caretta caretta. NCBI lineage: Eukaryota > Metazoa > Chordata > Testudines > Cheloniidae > Caretta > Caretta caretta. The sequence goes on along the minus strand of NC_134230.1, from coordinate 9,836,117 downwards.
AGCCCCCCCAGCAGCAGGTCAAATTGGGAACACAGGCAAGATCAGAGCCAGCATGAAGGAGAATTGGGCAGGGGGAGGATGACGTTTGTGGAGGGGGGGGAACGTGATCAACAACTCACTTGACAGGAGAGGTGGGTCTGATGCTTTGCAGGGGGGCTAGTGAGGCAGGGGTGGGGGGAGGTGACACAGGCTCCTGTGAAGCATTCTTGGGGTGAACAGAGACGGTGGGTCCTTGCGACACAGAAAGTCCATCATCCCACCCCACCTCTGAGCCCCACCTGACCCACGCCTCACCTTCACCTACAAACACCCCATCAGCAGCCTTGCAACTGCTTTCCCACTCCCCCCATACCCCTCCCTGCTGAGCTGCAAGGGGTGCTGTCCTTTGCCCTCCCCCACCCGCCCCCAGTGCAACCTGAGTGTTACATCATGACCCAAAAGGCGCCCTTAGATGTTGCTGGGATCGTTAATCTGGCCCTGCCTTAAGATCGTTCCATGTTTTCAGGACCAGTGTGACTCCAGCATCCGATTCCCTCAAGGAAAGGAAAGTTGTGGGGTGAGCAGGAAGGACATTAGGACACACGGGGCCTGCAACCAGCGGAGAGGACCTCGTATGGGGAATAAGAAATAGAGGGGAAGGGGACAGGTCCCATCCCAGCCTCCCTCCCCCCCACCCCCAATTTGGGCCTTTCCTAAAGAACCGGTCGCCCCTAGAACCCCTGGGCAGCAAATCGAGGTAGAGTCGAATTAGTGGCAACGCTGCCCTCTGCTGGGAAGAAGCAGCACTGATGATGGAAAAACTACCAGCCATCCCACTCCCCCACGCCCCATAATACATGGGCCGTGATGTGAAACAAGCGCCAGTCAGTCCTGGAGCTGGGTCAGGTGTGAAGTCACATGGCAAATTAACATCACACAGGGTAACGGTATGGGGATGAGGCACAGAATTCACTAGAGGCTTTGCCACATTTGAGTAGAGTGGCCCCAATGCATCCCCAGAATACTGGACATTCTGGTACTTCCACGAATGGCATGGGCCCACCTGCATGCCCCTGCCTCCACCGGTGGGACCTGGCATGCAGTGTGCGGGGGCGGGGCGGCAAGCTCTTCAAAATGGCATCTTCCATGTGTGATACCAGAAAAAATCATGTCCAGGACTGGACAGGAGACAAACCAGAAAAAAGCAGGCTTAAAACCGGACAAACAGCCTGCCTACTTTTGATTAATTGTCCCAAAATCAACATGATTAGATAGATAGATAGATAGATAGATAGATAGATAGATAGATAGATAGATATTGGGGTGTGTATGGAGATAGATAGATAGATAGATAGATAGATAGATAGATAGATAGATAGATAGATAGATAGATAGATAGATAGATAGATAGAAGCGAATATCATGATGCAAGATCAATACATCCTTTGGGCTCAAGGTGCTATAGCTCTGTATAAATGTAAGCATGAAAGATGGAGGTTACTTACCTGTAACTGGAGGCTATTTGGTCCCTAGCTGCATTCCACACATTGGATACGCACGCACATTATGCACCTGAGTCCAGAATTTTTTGTACACTGCATCCGTTGGCGCGCACTTGCATCGTAGTTCTCCTCGTGTTCCGAGCCAAGGGCATAAAAGGAGGTGCAGGCTGAGGCCTCTCCAGTTTCCCATTCTTACCGCAGTTCAAACAGTCTGCAGCAGAGGGGATGGAGGGCAGGTAGTGGAATACACATGGGGACCACACATCTGGAAGAACCAACAGCTGCAGATCAGTAACTCCATTCCTTCTTTGAGTGACGGTCCCTATGTGTATTCCCCAGGTGGGAGATTAACAAGCAGTAGTCAGACTGGGGGTGGGGGGGAGGACGCAGAAGTGGTAACTGACTGGAGTACTGCTGTCCCCACAGCTGTAGCCACAGTTGATGACTGGACCAGAGCGTAATGTCTTCTGGAGGTACACAAAGAGCTCCAAGTAGCTGCCCTACTTATCTCCAGGAGGGTAAGTCTCTCAGACATGGAGCTGAAGTAGCTTGACTCTAATGGAATGAGCTCTCAGGACAGGGAATGTGAGCTAATTAGTAACAAAGAGTAATACAACCCAAGATCCATTTTGAAAGTCGCTGCATTGATATAGCTTGACCCCTTGATCGTTCTGCTATGGAAACAAATAGTTTAGGTATCTAACACCCTTTGTTCTTTGCAGATAAGACCTTCAGATATCTAGAAAATACAGCTGTCTCTCTTCATCTGAGGCATGTGGTTTTGGAAAAAAAAAAAAATACTGGAAAGTGGATTACCTGATTCATATGAAACTCAGAATCTACTTTAGGAACAAATCTAGTGTGGTATCGTAACAAGACCTTTTCTTTATAGAAGGTGGTACATGGTGGGTCTGCCATGAGCGCTCCCAGCTCACTGACTCTTCTGGCTGACCTTATGGCTATTAGAAAGGCCACCTTCAAGGACAGATGGGCTATAGACCATTGGCTAGATACTCAAATGGGGGTTTAAGTGAGCAAGAACAGAACAAAACTGAGGTCCTACTGAGGTGCAAACTTCACAAACGGTGGAAGGGACCTGAGAATCCCCTTCAGAAATGTAGTTGTGATAGGTGAATGAATGTGGTACCATTATCCACCAGAGGATGGAGAGCACTGATCACTGGTAAAACTGAGCATGAGACCCTAAGACTGAAGGGCAAGTAGCTACTCTAAAGATAGCAGGTTTCAGAGTAGCAGCCATGTTAGTCTGTATTCGCAAAAAGAAAAGGAGTACTTGTGGCACCTTAAAGATTAACAAATTTATTTGAGCATAAGCTTTCGTGAGACTGCTGAATTGGAATTAACTTGCAAACTGGATACAATTAACTGAGGCTTGAATAAAGACTGGGAGTGGATGTGTCATTACACAAAGTAAAACTATTTCCCCCTTGTTTATTCTGCCCCCCCCACACACACACACACACACTGTTCCTCACACGTTCTTGTCAACTGCTGGAAATGGCCCACCTTGATTAGCACTACAAAAGGTTCCTCCCCTCTCCTCCCCCTCCCCCCTCCCCCCCCCCCCCCCCCCGCTGGTAATAGTTCACCTTTCCTGATCACTCTTGTTACAGTCTGTATGGTAACACCCATTGTTTCATGTCTTCTATGTATAAAATCTCCCCACTGTATTTTCCACTACATGCATCCGATGAAGTGAGCTGTAGCTCACGAAAGCTTATGCTCAAATAAATTGGTTAGTCTCTAAGGTGCCACAAGTCCTCCTGTTCTTTTTTCTAAAGACAGCAGGGATCCTGGTGGATTCCAGAGACAAGTTGTGCTGGTGAGCCCAAGAGAGATACGCTTCCATTTTGCCCCACAACAGCTTCTCATAGAGTCCTTTCTGTTCTGGTTAAGGAGCGACTGCACCCTTTCAGAACATGCATGCTCTACTTCTGATGCCTCTGCAACTACCTGTCACTGAGTGGCAGCAGTCCCGGATTGGGGCGCTCGAACCAGACCTTGGGCTGTGTTAGAAGGCCCAGCAATGTGGGGATGTTCATGGGTGAGTGAACTGAGAGCTTCAGCAGATCCATACACCAGAGCGGTCTTGGCCAGTTGGGCGTAATCAGGATGACTCAAGCTCTGTGTCGGCGGATCTTCGGTTGTGGTATCAATGGGATGAGAGGGAAGGTTTACCCCAGAGGATCCTTCCATGACATTGGTAGGGTATCTTGCTTCAAGCCCTTGCCCAGAGCTGCTCTGGAGTTGTACCAAGGAAGTTTTGAGGTGTAAAGATCCAAAGCTTGTGTTCCCCGTTGGATGAAGATATTGTCAAGAACTGAATTGTGAATCTCCCATTTGTGGAAAAACGTCCACTCAGGCTCTCTGCTAGGGAGTTTTGCAGCCTTGGTAAATATGCTTCTGATGGGGTTATGCATGGCTGATGCAGCAGTTCCAGAGGGCGACTGCATCCATGCACAGAGGGAGAGATCTCACTTCCCACTGCTTGTTTGTATAAAATGTTGTTCTTATGATGTCCAACATTATTTGGATATGTCTGGATTGGACGAGCACGGTGAAGGCGATGCAGGCTCACTGAACCACCTGGAGTTCTAGTAAATTGATGTGCATTCGGGACTCCCGCAGGATCCAGACACCTCGTGCTCTATGATCTCCCATGTGAGCACCCCAACCCAAAAGGGAGGTGTCAGTAACGACAGCTGCCACAGGAGTCAGTGTGAGGAAAGGGATCCCCCACAAACCTTTTACAGTTTTGTCCGCCAGACCAGAGAGTCTCAAACTGTGGGCGGACTTGTAATCTTACTGTTAATGTTCCCTTCTCTGTTGAGTACATGTAGAGAAGCTAGGCTTGTAGGCAGCGAAGATGAAGCCTGGCTAATGGCGTCATGTGTGTGTGTGAGGGCATGTCGCAAGGAGGGAAGTTCTGACTGACGTCTTGGCTTTGATGTGTGAGAGCACTCATGGCCTCAAACCGCTCGAGAGGTGGATATGTCATAAATATAAAGGGAAGGGTAAACCCCTTTAAAATCCCTCCTGGCCAGAGGAAAAATCCTCTCACCTGTAAAGAGTTAAGAAGCTAAAGGTAACCTCTCTGGCACCTGACCAAAATGACCAATGAGGAGACAAGATACTTTCAAAAGCTGGGAGGAGGGAGAAAAACAAAGGGTCTGTGTCTGTCTGTATGATGCTTTTGCCGGGGACAGAACAGGAATGGAATCTTAGAACTTAGTAAGTAATCTAGCTAGGTATGTGTTAGATTATGATTTCTTTAAATGGCTGAGAAAATAGCTGTGCTGAATAGAATGAATATTCCTGTCTGTGTGTCTTTTTTGTAACTTAAGGTTTTGCCTAGAGGGATTCTTTATGTTTTGAATCTAATTACCCTGTAAAGTATTCACCATCCTGATTTTACAGAGGTGATTCTTTTTTTACTTCTATTAAAAGTCTTCTTGTAAGGAAACTGAATGCTTTTTCATTGTTCTAAGATCCAAGGGTTTGGGTCTGTGGTCACCTATGCAAATTGGTGAGGATTTTTACCAAACCTTCCCCAGGAAGTGGGTGGCAAGGGTTGGGAGGATTTGGGGTGGGGGGGAAGACGTGTCCAAACTACGTTTTCTCAGGAACCCAGATAAAGTTTGGTGGTGGCAGTGGAAGTCCAAGGGTAAAATAGTTTGTACCTTGAGGAAGTTTTAACCTAAGCTGGTAAAAGTAAGCTTAGGAGGTTTTCATGCAGGTCCCCACATCTGTACCCTAGAGTTCAGAGTGGGGAAGGAACCTTGACATACGCTCTTGCTGTGATCAGGTCCAACATCGCCCCTGTAAAATGTATGACCGTCGTGGAGTCAGTGTGGATTTTTCATGATTGATGCAGACAGGCAGCAAAAGCAGAAGGTTGAGCAGAACACTGGTTATCTGCTGGACTTCCTTGCAGGAACTGCCCATCAGAAGCCTGTCGCCAAGATAAGGGAAGACTGTAAACCCCTCTGTTCTCATCCAAGCTGCCACTACTGAAAAAACCTTTGTAAAGACCCTGGGTGCTGTGGCCAGACCAAAGGGGAGGACTCTAAACTGGTAATGGTCTTGATCAAAGCAGAACCTGAGGAACCTCTTGTGGGCTGGGTGGATGTCTATGTGAAAATTTGTCTTTCCTACCAAGAGCCACAAACCATGTGCCCTCCTTTAACGAGGGAATTATCAAGGAAATCATGTGAAATTTTAGCTTTCCCATGACTCTGTTCAGCGGCCTCAGATCAAGAATTGGTGTCTGTCCCCCATTCTTCTTGGGGTTCAGGAAGTAAAGGGAATAAAATCCCTTCCCTTGACATTGAGGTGGAACCCTTTCTGTGTCTCCAGTGAGAAGGGAGTTCACCTCTGGTAGTAGAATCTCCTTGTGAGAGTGGCCCCTGAAAAGGCACCGGGAAGGAGGCTTGTGGGTAGGAGGTCCCAGAAACTTAATCAAATAGCTGCCATGATTAATCTCCAATACCCATGTGCCTGTAGTTAGAACCCTCCCATTTTTGGCAAACTGGGTAAGACAGCAATGGCCGAGGGGGGCTGCTTTGCAGAGGAGGGGGATGAAGCAGCACTAATAAGGGGACATGAGTTTTGACAGTCCCATCCAAAGAAACTCTTAGTTTGGGGGTTAGAGTACGATGTGGTGATGGATGTTGCAGAGGCTGGGTTCCTGGCTCTATAAATTTTCTGTCTCTTGCATGGTGGCTCCCGAGGATGTTGGTGGTAAATGGTTGAGGAGGCGGTCTTGCCCTATACCCCGGTCTATGGTGTTTTCTCTTAGGGCAGGGGTATAAATGCCCAGGATGTGAAGCGTTGTCCTCCAGCGTTTAAGGGAGTGGAGAGACTCATCCTTCTTCTCGTGGAATAGGTTACTAGTATCGAAGGTCAGATCTTGGATGGTAAAGAAACCTGGAGATTGTAACCACAAGTCTCTCTTCATGACTGTGGCCGTGGCCATCCCCCTAGATGCAGTATCAGTTGCGTCCACCGCAGCTTGGAGGGAAGGTCTGGCCACCAATATGCCCTCATCCGCTGAGGCCTGGAAGCAGGCCCTGTCCTCCTCAGGAAGCTTGTCCTTAAATTCCAAAAACATATTATAATTAGTAACATCGTATTTGGCCAAGAGGGCCTGATCATTTGAGATCCTGAACTGGAGGGAGGTGGAAGAGACCTTTCTCCCCGTAGGATCAGGCTGCTGGGGTCCCTTATCCGAGGGCGTAGCCTTTGGGTGCTGTTGCTTGAACCACTCTGTAGCTGCCCACACCACCAAAGAGTTAGGTGGTGGGTGAGAGAACAAAAACTCTCCCTCCTGGGGCAGAACAAAGTAGCGCTTCTCGGTCCTCTTAGGGTGAGAGCACAAGAAACAGGAAGGTGCCAAACCATCTTTGCCAGGTCTGTGATGGCCTCATTAATGGGGACGGGCCACTTGATGGGGACCAGAAGGCTGCAGAATGTCTAGGAAGTTGGGCCGAGATTCCTGGACTTCCTCAAGCTGAATCTGCAGCACTGCGGCCACCCTGCGCATGAGCTCTTGGTATTGTTTGAAGTCGTCTGGCGGAAACAAGGAAGACAGAGTAAGCACCTCATCCAGTGAGGACAATGAGATTGCTCCCAGAACGAGCAGAACCGGCTCACCTTCCTCTTCTGAATATTCCAACTCGGCTGGTTGTGGGGGTCCATGTGATGGCAAATAGAGACACCTGGGATTGGTGCTGGAGTCTTACTAGGGCTCCCATGATCCCCAATGTTGCTGGCAGAGGAACCCTATGGCATAGATGTCTCTTGGACAACTGTACCCGGTTGGAGGCCAAAATCCTGATCCTCTGAGGCGCCTGTCTCGTGCCACCTCTGCCCGATTCTGCAGAGATGCCTCAGGGGCCTCAGACTCATCCAAAGAGAAAGCCGATCTCTTATGTCCAGCGGAACTGGTGGCACTGATGGTTGTGGCTCAAGACTGGCAGGTGGGATGGGAGAATGAATCTGCATCATCGGGATAGCCTCTTCCTCTGATGTATCAGCATCCCAGAATAGAGACAGCCTCAGTAGGAGGAGTTAATGCGGATAGGAAAGAGCAAAGATGTCCTCTGGGGAGACATAGGTCTCTGATCGCCCTGGGGCATGAGGAGAGTCCATCGGCAGAGCTGTCGGACTGGAGATTCCCTGATCACTGTGGAAGTCAGCTCTCCCGGTGCAGCTACTGGTATCGCATCATCTCTAGAGCTGGATGGGAGCACCAGGATGAAGTCAAGGTGGGAGTGTTTGATGACTGTCAGTGAGGTGACGGCTTCTCCTCTGTCCCCTCTTTGCCACGGGCGTGTTCTGCTGAGTCATTAAGTTTGTATGTCACAAACGTGGCTGTGTCAAGACAAAGCAGTGTAACATGATGGCACCCTTCTGAAACCTAGTCAGATTGCATCAGAATATAATCACGTCCCAACACAACGTTGTGACCCAGTGACATGTCACGGGTCCCATGGCCAGTTAACATCCTGCAAGGCAGGCTCCCAAGACATGGGATCAATCTGTCCCCGTCAGGAGGGTCCCAGAAATACTGGAAAGGAAGCAGCCCTGACCCCACTCCAGTGAGACAAATGGCCTCTTTGAAAATGATTAGGCTGATCCCTGCAGCTCGAATCTTGATTCTTCCAGAGCTGAACTTCTGCAAAGCTGGAGGGGTTCTGGGTCACATCTGGGCTCATCTCTAACTGCCACTGAAAATGCTTTACTGCAGGTACCCCACAAAGAGCCCATGAAGATGTGGGGTGCTGCTGCAAAGGGCCCATCAGTACAGTGTCCGAGTGCCTCAACACAAAGCCAATCAAAATCACATTGTCTGTGTATAGATCTGGATCAGAGAGTGAAGTGTGGCACTCACGTCAACAAAGTTCTACTAGGAACTAGCTCAAGACCACTACTTCCCCTTCCACATGAGAGGAAGTGAGCGGGCCTCAGATGGGACTGGCCCGCAAAAGCGAATTGCAAACCGGCTGTGAAATCAGCATGACTTACTTCCTTTTTGAATGGGCCTTTAATTCCTGTGTGGAGCTTCCATTGCCTACTCAAAGCAACAAGATCGCTCAGCAAAGCCATGCTAATGAGCAGCAATGCTCTAAATAACCCACTGATCTCCACCAGAGGAGGGGCTCAAGAGTCTTCCCAGTGGCATAGTATTTAAAAAAATGACCAAAAAATAAGACAATTAGAAAATGCAATTTTCCAGCTGGTGCATTTAAAGATCTTATCTCCCACTGGGAGGAAAAACCAATTTCCTTAGAAATTAAGAAGCCTTCACAGTTAGCTAGAAGAGTTTGCTGCTTCAGTTCCTGGAATCCGAGGCCTGTAGAGCTTAGAGAAGTAGTAAAGGATTGTGTGGAGCTTTTCACCTCTAGGTTATTGCTCTGAGTCCAGGGGTGAAAGTAACTTAAAGGACTTACCAGTACTCCGGAGTCCTGAGCAGCGGGGCATGGCCTTGACCAGAAGAGGCAGGGCCTTTAAATACCCAGCCCCTTTAAATCAAGATTTAAAGGCCCCAGGGCTCCGGCTGTGGCTGGGAGCCCCTGGGCCTTTAAATCACCCCGGAACCTACCAGCTGCAGAGGCAGCTGGGAGCCCCGGGGCTCAGGGGCAATTTAAAGGACCCCGGGCTCCAGCCACCACTACCACAGCAGAGCTCCAGGCCCTTTAAATCAGAGCCGGAGCCCTCCTACCACTATCCCAGGGGCTCCGGCAGTGGGGCTCAAGCCGTGCTTTAAAGGGCCCGGGGCTCCGGCCACTGCGGGGAGCCCGGGGCCCTTTAAAGCGCCAGCCTGGGGAAGCCGGTCCGGTCCGGCAGGGCATACCAGCTTACTTTCACCTCTGTCTGAGTCCAACTCAGGACAGCAGTGACCAGAAGCTGTGACAGACTCATGTCAGTTTGGTGGCCCGTGTGAAAGAGTTGACAGCTTTCAATCTAGTTCTTAGTGGTAAGCTGATTGTATTTCAAAACCCGCTATCACCAGCGCAGGCCGTCTCTGGGGATCATCCCCTGTGAACCATTCAGCAGCCTGATTCTCCTGGGCTGGGATATGGGCAACACCCATCAACTTCATGAGGGCTTTGTCTCGGATTTTATCTTAGTTCAAACTTCCTGAACTTCAGTTAAGGGCAGAGAAAGCCCCTAGCCTACACCTGAGTCATCCAAGGAGTCCTACAAACCAGGGGAAATACACTTTGACAGCCATGATATTTCTCAGGTAAAAACAGGCAGCAAAATCCCTCAGGCCTTCTTCATGTAAACTCCCAGGGGAATTCCTCCCTGGCTCAGGGACAGAGGGAGGTGACATGTGCTTCCCTCTCCAGTGCTCTTGAGATCCAGCCCAGCTCCCAACATAAGGATGTCCTGGCCACTCCCCACTCCCCATTTGTCCCCACCCACCCCAGGACACCCCCTGAACAGGGACCTCCACTGAGGCACTGAGGGCGGTGGCTTGACATTCATGTGACCGCTGGGCATTCATGTGACCGCTTTGTGGTGCAGAGAGGTTATAGGGGTCAATCAAGCCAATTTTTCCCTCTGGCCAGGTTACCTTTAACGGTCTTTAGTATTTCAAAGGACCTTCTTCAATGTTCCTTCCCATTGTGCAGCCAGTTCTAAAGGAGGATGCATACAAAACCACAGTTACATCAGATAAAGCAAACTAACACCAAAACCCGACCCTGACATGGGTGGGGCATAAACAAACCACTAGCTGACTTCCCCTCTGATTAGGTTCTTCCATAACTCTCCTCTTGGGTTGAAACACCTTCCTCTGTAACATCTGCTCCTGGCCACTGGACTATGAGGAGCCAGGGGAGGCGAGGCAAGGGTCTGACCCAGGATGGCCATCCCTTTGTTCCAGTTCAGGAGCACAGGGTCAGAATTGTTTCCCTTTCTCCCCAGTGCTTTTTCCTACTGAGGTAGGAGTCCCTTGAGATTAGGGTGCTGGTATCCTGTTTTAGGCCTTTTTTCTTAACAGAGGCCAGGATGGATGCTCAACGCACACTCCTTGCTCACCTTGCTGAGGAAAAGCAATGGTGAGGTGATTTGGGGCCTCTGCAGTGAAATAGGGGTGGGTTTGAAGGGTCAGGGACCGAGGTGAGCAGCTCCCAATGTTCCATCAGCCACCCACCGCTGCCCAAGCAAAGGGCCGCCTGGTGTACTTTGTGTGAACATCAACAGCCGCGGCTTCGCTTTTGGGTCTTAGGCTGCGGGGATGGTCATCAAAGGGGTTGTCGAAAGCTAGCATGAAGAAAGGGGAAATGATCCGTTAAAGGAGAACTACGCAGATAATAACCCACATCACAGACAACCCCAGTGACCAGCTGCCTGGAACGAGAGCTGGGCATGAAATGGTTTTCCCACCCTGTGGAAATTATCGAGATTTCAAATACTGTCCTGTTCTGCACCAGAATGAAACTGAGACGGGTCAAAGTTTTGGTTTCGGTTTTCTTTTGGCGGAGCTGGAGAGACTTTGGCTTTTAAAACACTTTGAATAATGTCAGTACAGCAAGACAGTAAAAACAAAAAGATAAATTACACATTCAAAAACAGTTGCCCATCCCACACAGTACAGAAGCGCATTTCCCAGAGCCCACCTCTGAATAAATTGATATAAAAATACAATATCTAAACTCCAAATGAAGGCGTAAAACCACTAAATAGCTAAAAAACCACTAAATATCTAAAAAATTGAAGATCACCAGCAACCCCAGTATCATCATTTACATTGTCTACTTTTGAAAATGGCCTTCTTTGCTTGACCCAAAATAAAATTTTCAGGGCTTATCCCAGATCTACTTGTGAGCCTATCCTTAACAGTAAAAATAAACACAGTAGGAGAAAAAATGAAGGGACAATAACTAAAAAATACCCTGAAGTAAAGCAAATAATGGCTGCAACCTGGAACAAGGAGGAAACATATGAAAAACCGTCTCCTCCGTGTCACAAAAGGACATGATATGGAGATCTGCAGAGTCAAATGATGCATAAGCACATTTGTGGCAGTAGCCCCGTGAAGAATTCCCCGTTGGAGATTGCCTGCCCTCTTTGCAATTGGAGGCTCGTACGAAGTTTGCCTAGTTGGATGGTTGGAGTTCACCACCGAAGCTGTCTTCTCCATGTCATATCAGGATGATCAATAAGCGTTTGAAAAGGACAAATCTTCACCGCAAGCACCTACAATGAATTATGCCCGAAGCTATTAAAAGTAAATTGAGAAGACTCATTGAAGGCAAGCAAGCTGCAGGCTTGTCACCATCACAATCCACAGCAGGAGCAACAGGCTGGAAAATAGAAACCTGAGTATAATCAGGAAGGGCTCATTCAAGGAGGCACCAGGCCACACAGGCAATACTGCCCCTAGGAAGAGTTGATTCCACCTCTGATAAAAACCGAGAAACCCAGTGAAAGAGAATGAATCCAGCTTGGCAGCCAAGAGATCCACTGAGACCCACGTAAAACTAGTAACACCAAGTGAATGAACCGGTTTTGTGACACCTGCTGCAATAAAAGGCGAGACAAGACTCCTAGAAACAAGATTAGGAATTCTCACACGGCAGGGTTATAAACAAGGGGTTCAGCAAGCAGCCCTGGGAACTCCAGCCGCCGATCCTGCAGCCTTCACTTTAAAAATCTCCAAGCATTAAAAAGACTTTAATAAAAACCTGGTAACACCTCAGTACCCCCAGTGTCCAAGAAAAAAAGTTCCCCGTCAAAATCCAAACCCCCTACCCACCGAAGAAAAGCAAAGGCCAGTTGCTTTCAAGGAACAGGCTCTTCCCCAAACAATAGCTGCTGCAGAGACTAAAATCAAAAACTACCAACTCTCCTCAAAAGACAAATGAGACCTCGACCCTCTTCCACAACGGACAGATACAAAACACTCTGCTTCAGTCAGTGATGGATGTCTCAGAAAAAGTCCAAAAGAACCTTCTGAACTTTTTCTAAATAGAGCAGAGGGGGATCCAGAACAAAATTCAATAATAATGGGGGATTTCAACTCTCCCTATATTGACTGGGTACATGTCACCTCAGGGTGGGATGCAGAGATGAAGTTTCTTGACACTTTAAATGACTGCTTCTTGGAGCAGCTAATCCTGGAACCCACAAGAGGAGAGGCAATTCTTGATTTAGTCCTAAGTGGAGCACAGGATCTGGTCCAAGAGGTGAATATAGCTGGACCACTTGGTAATAGTGACCATAATATATTAAAGTTAACATCCCTGTGGCGGGGAAAACACCACAGCAGCCCAACAGTGTAGCATTTAATTTCAGAAAGGGGAACTACACAAAAATGAGGAAGTCAGTTAAACAAAAATTAAAATGTACAGTGCCAAAAGTGAAATCCCTGCAAGCTGCATGGAAACTTTTTAAAGAAACCGTAATAGAGGCTCAACTTAAATGTAGACCCCAAATTAAAAAACAGAGAACCAAAAAAGTGCCACTGTGGCTAAACAACAAAGTAAAAGAAGCAGTGAGTGACAAAAAGGCACCCTTTAAAAAGCGGAAGTTAAATCCTAGTGAGGAAAATAGAAAGGAGCATAAACTCTGGCAAATGAAGTTTAAAAATATAATGAGGAAGGCCAAAAAAGAATTTGAAGAACGGCTAGCCAAAGACTCAAAAAGTAATAGCAAAAAAAAGTTAAGTACATCAGAAGCAGGAAGCCTGCTAAACAACCAGCGGGGCCACTGGACAATCGAGATGCTAAAGGAGCATTCAAGGCAGACAAGGCCATTGCAGAGAAGCTAACTGAATTCTTTGCATCAGTCTTCATAGCTGCGAATGTGAGGGAGATTCCCAAACCTGAGCCATTCTTTTTAGGTGACAAATCTGAGGAACTGTTCCAGATGGAGGCGTCATTAGAGGAGGTTTTGGAACAAATTGATAAACTAAACAGTAATAAGTCACCAGGCATGGGCGGCGGGTATCGAAGGCAGGGGACGGCTGAGCCTCCCCAAACATCCTTGCGTGGCCCCGCCTACGCTCCGCCCGCAGGCCCTTTCCTGCTTCCCAGCGCTGTGCTGTGAGAGGCTCTTCCCCAGGGGCCGGGGTGTCATTCACCCAAGAGTTTTGAAGGAACTCAAATGTGAAATTGCAGAACTGCTAACTGTGGTATGTAACCTATCATTTAAATCAGCTTCTGTACCAGATGACTGAAGGACAGCTAATGTGACGCCAATTTTTAAAAAAGGCTCCGGAGGTGATCCCGGCAATTATAGGCCGGTAAGCCTGACTTCAGTACCGGGCAAACTGGTTGAAACTATAGTAAAGAATTATCGGACACATAGATGAACATGATTTGTTGGGGAAGAGTCAACATGGTTTTTGTAAAGGGAAATCATGCCTCACCAATCTACTAGAATTCTTTGAGGGGGGTCAACAAGCATGTGGACAAGGGGGACCCAGTGGATATAGTGTACTTAGATTTTCAAAAAGTGTTTGACAAGATCCCTCACAAAAGGCTCTTAAGCAAAGTAAGCTGTCATGGGATAAGAGGGAAGGTCCTCTCATGGATCAATAACTGGTTAAAAGATAGGAAACAAAGGGTAGGAATAAATGGTCAGTTTTCAGAGTAAAGAGAGGTAAATAGTGGTATGCCCCAGGGGTCTGTATGGGGACCAGTCCTATTCAACATATTCATAAATTATCTGAAAAAAGGGGCAAACACTTAGGTGGCAAAATTTGCAGATGATACAAAATTACTCAAGATAGTTAAATCCAAAGCAGACTGCGAAGAGTTACAAAGGGATCTCACAAAACTGGGTGACTGGGCAACAAAATGGCAAATGAAATTCAATGTTGATAAATGCAAAGTAATGCATATTGGAAAACATCATCCCAACTATACTTATAAAACGATGGGGTCTAAATTAGCTGTTACCACTCAGGAAAGAGATCTTGGAGTCTGTGGATAGTTCTCTGAAAACATCCACTCAGCGTGCAGCGGCAGTCAACAAAACTCACGGAATGCTGGGAATCATTAAGAAAGGGATAGATAAGAAGACAGAAAATATCATATTGCCTTTATATAAATCCATGGTACACCCACATCTTGAATACTGTGTGCAGATGTGGTCACCCTGTCCTAAAAAAGATGTATTTGAATGGAAAAAGGTTCAGAAAATGGCAACAAAAATGATTAGGGGTATGGAACAGCTTCCATATGAGGAGAGATTAATAAGACTAGGACTTTTCAGCTTGGAAAAGAGACGACTAAGGAGGAATATGATAGAGGTCTACAAAATCATGACAGGTCTGGAGAAAGTAAATAAGGCAGTGTTATTTATTCCTTCTCATAACACAATTCCCTCTGAATCACCTGGCACCGGCCACTGTCAGACGACAGGATACTGGGCTACATGGACCTTTGGTCTGACCCAGTATGGTCGTTCTTATGTTCTATGCCACAGCACAGAGACAATTAAATAACACCAACCGTCAGAAGGAGAGTCAAGGCTAACACCACTTCTCATCCAGAAACCTACCAATAGCATCCGGGATGCATTCCGACTCAGGGAGTCCAGGACCCAAAGACTCTGAGTTTGTCCTCCCCCACACTCTCAGACTCAGCATCACTACCAACCTGGAGGGGGGACTCTCAGAGAGACCAGAGGGAGGGTGCTGCTGGGACTGAATGGTCAAAACTACTACCTGAGAACACCCCCCACCTCCAACCAAAGACCCACCCTCAGCAGTAAACTAGCCCACTTTGCAGCATCCTCAGAAACCTGGGGCCCCCTCTGTCTTCAATGGCCATTTTTCACTTTGGGGCTTTCCCCACACATGAGAATTTTTCACCCAGGCCATAGATTCCACTGCAACAGGCTCAACCTCCATGTCGCAGTCAGGCTCCTGCCAAGAGGCCACTGAATCAGAAGCCACAGAACCAGGAGTGCCATATCCCCCAGCTCACAAAGGGGGCACTAACCCGTCCCCCCCCCGTCCCCATTTCAACACCCCCAGGAACATCTGCAGCCCATGGAAGCAGGATGGGCGAGACCCCTCACATCACCTCTCTGTCCTTACCTCTGCCGGCATAGGATTGTTCCCGACAGTGCATTCGTGAAGGCTTTGCCCAGTCTAGTTTTAAACCCTGGGGCTCCCACCACTTCCCTTGGGAGACTGTTTCATGGCCCCATAGAGTTCACCGATAGGTGAGAATATCTTCCGATATTCCACCCAAATTCAGTGCCTGCCTATCAGCCCAGTGCCACTGTCCTGGAGCCCCCGAGGAAATTCCTCCCCCTCCTTGGAGGGGGGACGGATAGCTCAGTGGTTTGAGCATTGGCCTGCTAAACCCAGGGTTGTGAGTTCAATCCTTGAGGGGGCCATTTAGGGATCGGGGCAAAAATTGGGGATTGGTCCTGCTTTGAGCAGGGGGTTGGACTAGATGACCTCCTGAGGTCCCTTCCAACCCTGATATTCTATGATTCTTGGCATTTACACTTGTCACTTCCTTGCACCCAGACCCCACAGCACCATACCCCTCTGCAGGCAAGGGAGACATATTTAGCTCTGTTATGCTTTCCTCCTGTGGCCACATCCGGGTCCACACCTCTCACCAGGTGCAGCAAGGGGAGGGGTGGGAAACTGTGCCTGCCAGATTCTGGGCTACTCTGACACCCCAGACTGCCAGAGCACAGATCTCTCCGGCCAGCAGCACACTCCCCCTCCCACCCAGCCCCACCTCAGCCTGCCTCTCTATCTAGGGCTGCAGACCATAGGCACTGAGCTTTATTTTTCCCCAGGGGTGCTCCACCCCTGCTCCACCCTAAGGCCCCACCCCCACTCCGCCCCCTCCCCTGAGGCCACACCCTCACTCTGCCTCTTCCTGCCCCCGCTCCGCCCTTCTCCCAAGGCCTCTTCCTGCCCTGCTCCAACTCTTCCCCCGAGGCCTCCACCCACCCGCCTCTCGCTGCTCTCTACCCTCCCCCAAGCGCCTCCTCCAGCCACCAAACAGCTGATCGGACCTGCCACCAAACTGTGGCTGGTTTCCATGCGTGCTTGAGCCCCAGAGCACGCCCAGCGTCGGCGCTGTATACCCCAGGCCTATTCCGTCTCTATATTAGGAGAAATTTCCCCAAGGCCACTCTGCCTCCTCTGTCCTTAGTGCTCGTTGTTGTTCTCTCTTGACCACCGTTTCCACATTCATGCTTCTGGATGTCAATGCGTGGCCGCATCTGGAGGAGAAGAGAGAGACAGATGCACTCGCAGATACACAGAGTCTGCATCTCTTCTCGCCTCCACCGGGGTAAAGCGGGAATAAATCCACTGAAGTCGATGGACAGCCCTTTAGCAACCAGCTTTGGAACAGTGCGTTCTGTCCAAGGCCTCTTACCACCAGAAAGATATTGACAAATTGGAGGCAGTTCAGAGATGCGCAATAACACTGGCCCGGGGCTGGAGGCATTGATTCATGTAGAAAGATTAAGAGCTAAATACGTCTTGGTTGGCTTAGCAATGACTGCCAGGGGCACATGACAATAGCCTAGAAGGGTAGAGATATCAAGGCAGGAGAGGAATTGTTCAGTGTGGTGCATGGGAGGGATAGCCGGGGTGAAGGGAGGAAATTACATAAGGGAAAATTTAAGCTGACGCTAGAAAAACCCCTTCCCAAGCCTGTCGGGTTCAGAGCAAGGAAGCTGCCAAGCAATGAGCAAGGAAAGATGCTGCAGTTTCCAAGTTACACATCAGGCCTGATTCCAAGCTGCTTTCAGACCAATTGCTGACACAGCCCTGGGAGGGCAACGGGGGTGGTGAAGGGTGGATGAGACACGTTTCAGAACTTCCAGCTGCAAGCGTTCAGGAATCACAAGCCAGGCCTTACAAATCAGGAGCGTGGCTTAAAAATCGCCAGGTTTTGTTGTTGTTGATTTTTTAATAAAAAGGACAAGAGTTGGGCTCTCTCCGTTTGCCTGCTGGGTTTTAACCATTAGGGTCATGCTCAGGTCATGTTTTCAATCTGTCCTCTGCAACCCTGAGGACTAGAAACGTATTTTTAAAACTAAAGCAGAGATTCTCCTGTATTACATGATCCAGGAGCTGGGGTTTTAAGAAAACCACCAAGTATCATGAGACTGGCACTAAAAACATCAGAGTTGGCAACACTCAGCTTTGCCCACTGTTCCAACTGCAGCATTGCCAACTCTTGCAAATTTATCACAAGTTACGTGATTTTGCGGAGCTGTAGACCTGGCCTTGTAAAGGCAGAGCTGGGAAACCCCACCCACAGGAGGCTGGGGATTCCCTCTGGGGTAGCCCCACACACTGAGAAAAAGCTATCCCTGGGGTCAGGAGAGCAGGGGCAGGAGCGCAGGCCCCAAAAACGTCAGGTGTCACTAACTGACTTTGGGGGGAAAAGGCTCCCTAGGAATTGACTTTTGGGGGGAAAGTGAAGTTTTGTGCAGTTCCATGTGTGACAAGTTTTAATGTCCTTCCTGTGATGTGTCCATCCCCCGCCATCCCCCCAAGCAATGGCAGGGAACCATATAGGGGAGACTAGTGACTTTTTCACACTGGCAAGAAATGTCACACACGTGGAGCTATGGGACGGCTATGGGAACAGTTGGCTCCCAAAGCTTGGGAAGGTCTATGTTTTTATATACTGCCTTTGTTTGCATCAATTTTCTGCCTTCACTAGAGTTTGCAGCTCCTCCCAATCTGCATAGATACATCCCTGATGTGCTACTAATGCCCCACCTAAATTTGTTAGTCTCTAAGGTGCCACAAGTCCTCCTTTTCTTTTTGCGAATACAGACTAACACGGCTGCTACTCTGAAACCCACCTTCCTAAATCACTAATGAAGGTGCTAAATAAAATGACTCCTAGCACTAATTCCTGCAGTACCCCCCACAAGATGCCTCCCACAGTCCAGTATGCTGCCTTTGAGCATTCCCTTTCTATTAGTCTTTCTACCAATTTCCAGGCTACATGACAATACACAGACATATCCAAGCCCATTTGAGTTAACTGAAGAGTAAGATTTTATGACACTGTATCACATGCTTTATTAAAATACAAATATAAAACATCCATTCTGTTACCTCACCCACTGTTTTTTTCTATGGAAAAAAACCCACCAAAGCAATCAGGTTTGTCTCGCAATCAGGTTTATTTGGCCCCAATACCAAGCTGCATTCAAACTCAACTCATTATAGATTTTGAGGCTGGGGGCAAGGTGGCTGTATGCCACTTTCATGGCTTCCTGAGTGGTTCCAAGCAAAAACTAGAGCCATTATGGTAACTAGGTCTCAGCCAGACACAGTGGAGCCCTGAACACACCTCACCTGGGGCCAAGAGGGGTGCAGGGTGTTGCTCTCCGCTTTACACAACCCAGGGATTTTGCCTACAGAAACTGGATTGCCTGGATTTCTGGCTGCTTTGCACTGCTTGAGTGGATCCATGAATCAGGCCCTGTGTTTTGAAACAGGGTCTTAATGACTAGATTCAAATTAGCCAGCATCATTGTTTCATCGAGGGGAACTGAAGTGAAATGTGGTTCTCTGTGGCAGCCTCTGGCTAGTCCAGGTCCACACACCCAGACCTCTTTAAAACACCTCTGAGATATGATGGTTATATTCCTCTCACTCGCACGCTGGTTTTCTCATCTTGGGTATAATGTAAAAACCCCACACGTAGCTAAGTTCCCGATGTTCTAGCTGCACATCAAGAGGAGGACACGGTTTGGAGGAGGAGAAAGGAAAACAAAAAGAAATGACTGTGGACAGTTTTGTTTTTACAATGAAATTAAGAAGCCACATTCCAAAGCAAATGAACGGCATCTAAGTGCAAACTGAGCAAGACACGATTCTCCGTTCCAGCAGACGCACAGGGCTGCAGGAAGGGAGTCAGGGATAGACATGATGCTGCTGAAATAATAGTTCTTATTATAATACTCAGCATTTCCCGTGGCAGAATTCTGCAGGAAAGGTGTAACGTACATCAGGAGCATTGTCAGCAACTAGTGTCTACTGGGCTGAGCATAGGTCTGGGAATCTAGATCTCTGGCTTCTATACCTGATCTCTTGGGCAAGTCCCTCTCTTTCTTTATATCTGAGTTTTCCCACCTATGTAACAGGGATAACAAGGTCAGTCCTCTGTGGCTTTGAGCTCTACAGAACAAAAGCGCTAAGTATTATAAGCTGTATTTGTGGCCATCAAAGGAGGACACTGTAATAGAGAGCTTTATATTTTCAAGGTGATCTCCCAAGGTGGCACATTTAAAACTAGCCAGCACCAAAAACTAAAACATGTACAATATGAAGATAAGGAACAATCCTGCATAGGTTGAGGGAAAATTGCCTGCATTATTATTATTCATTAATTTGTATTACCACAGCACCTGGAAGCCTCATTGTCACAGTCCATTGTGCTAACTTCTGTTCAAATGCAGAACACAAAGACAGTCCTTTACCCTAAAGGCCTTATGGTCCAACTATAAGCTAGTAAATCATCCCCCCAATAAGTCTGTGTTTTACAAATGTTAACTAACTAATCAATCCAAAATTGTTTCCCTAAAAAAGAAGGATTGTGAATGGAGAAGGGTTTAGGGACTGAAGGGCAGTTCTCTGCCTTTCTGTGCTTGCACAGCAGCTGGGTACTTTTGAGAGGATCTCTTACATCTCCTTGGAAGTTCTAGCTTGCAGCAGTGACAATGAAGGTTGACAGAGGGACAATCCAGGGAGCTGCCTCAAGCAAGGCAGCAACCTCCCAAAAGATCTCAGCAAGGGCTGGAGGAGAGAAAAGGGGGATGTCTTCAGCCTGTCATCCAAGGCACCAAAAGCTGGCTTGACATATGAAAAGCATATGGCTCAGCTCTGTTTTCTCTACAAGAGACCAAGCCCACCCCAGATCAGAACCTTCAGCCCCTACCATTCGTGAAGGATGGGAGGCAAAAGAGACTAGCTGAGGGGAGTGCAGTACAGAAATCTCTCTGTGTGATTGATCTCACCCAGGGCAAGGGGGAGACACTGATTGAGAGCAGGTGTCAGGCATCCAACACAAAAGGAAGAGATGGAGAGGCTTCCAAACAGGAGTCGTGGGTGTATGGGGAAATGTAACCATCTGGACTAGTTGGGATTGCAGTGTATGCATATTGCCTGCGGACTGCTGGGTGTAAAACTATGCCTAGACAGGGACATATTAATATGAGAAATGGGTGAAATTTACTGGAAATACCTGACATGTCCAAGACACCTGTTGGCACAGGAGATTTAAAAAAAAAAAACACAGGAAAACCTGATTCTTCAGGGAACAAACAAAAGACTCTGTCAGGGCTGGAGATCACTACAAACCTCAGCTCCACCATGCTGCTAGGTCTGGTCAAAGTCAAAACAGGCCGGAATATGTCATGACAGCGGTCATGCCCTGAGAAAGCCTGTCAACTACCTAAGTGTTGAAATAGACTATCACTAATTTAAGTTGTTTCAGGATCTACTGACCAATTCTGTTAGGCTATTTCCATGGCAAATCTATTTTCTTACCAGAATTAACATAAGTGGAAAGGGTACATGTGTAAAGAGATGTATCAGGCAATGAGTTTGGCAATGCCTGTGTTAAACCTATGAGCATCCTCAATGTACAGAATAGGGCTAGTTGGAAGTTTTCCATTGAAACGGTTTTTCTGTGGACAGTAAAGCTGGTTCCATTCCACAGGAAATTTGCTGATCTTGGGGGGGAAAACATTCCAAATTGGACTTTATCATTTCAGTTCAGTTCATTTTGACTATTATAGTAAAATATGAACTATAATATTCTATACACAATATTAAATATATACAAATATGAAAACATAAAAGTCACAATTAAATTAATTAAAATGTTTAGGACTTTTTTCCCCTAGCCCTTGCAGTGCTGGGGAAAAGCTTGGAAATTTGACACAACCCCACCACCTCATGCCAGAAAGGCACAAATAAACAGAATTCCAATTGTATTGTATTTTTTATCTCATGAGTTTAAGCCAAAGTCATGATCGTTGGGGCCTGACTCATGAATTTTGGCGCCCTTGGGGTGGTCAGTACTGCAGCCCCTCCCTAGCAACCTGATCCAAAGCCCAAAGAAGTCAGTGGAAAAGGCCAAAACATGCCTGACCTTCCAGAATATTCTGCAACCCCCCCCCCCCCCGCCCCATGCTGTTTCCTGTGATATTCCTGATTAATTGCCACACTTCCAGAACCTTTTCCATCCTTCCACTTCCACGCTGTTGTGATATCCCTGGCTCACGGCCCATCTTCCCCTTCCTCACTAACAGCCCTGCCCTTCCAGAATCTTCTCCCCACTCCTCGCAGGTCATAGAATCATAGAATATCAGGGTTGGAAGGGACCTCAGGAGGTCATCTAGTCCAACCCCCTGCTCAAAGCAGGACCAATCCCCAACTAAATCATCCCAGCCAGGATTTGTCAAGCCTGACCTTAAAAACCTCAAAGGAAGGAGATTCCGCCACCTCCCTACGTAACCCATTCCAGTGCTTCACCACCCTCCTAATGAAAAAGTTTTTCCTAATATCAAACCTAAATCTCCCCCACTGCAACTTGAGACCATTACTCCTCGTTCTGTCATCTGCTACCACTGAGAACAGCCAAGCTCCATCCTCTTTGGAAGCCCCTTTCAAGTAGTTGAAAGCAGCTATCAAATCCCCCCTCATTCTTCTCTTCTGCAGACTAAATAATCCCAGTTCCCTCAGTCTCTCCTCATAAGTCATGTGTTCCAGTCCCCTAATCATTTTTGTTGACCTCAGCTGGACGCTTTCCAATTTTTCCACATCCTTCGTGTAGTGTGGGGCTCAAAACTCCCACAGTACTCCCGAGGAGGCCTCACCAATGTTGAATAGAGGGGAATGATCACATCCCTCAATCTGCTGGCAATGCCCCTACTTATACAGCCCAAAATGCCCTTAGCCTTCTTGGCAACAAGGGCACACTGTTGACTCATATCCAGCTTTTCATCCACTGTAACCCCTAGATCCTTTTCTGCAGAACTGCTGCCTAGCCATTCGGTCCCTAGTCTGTAGCGGTGCACGGGATTCTTCCGTCCTAAGTGCAGGACTTTGCACTTGTCCTTGTTGAACCTCATCAGATTTCTTTTGGCCCAATCCTCTAATTTGTCTAGGTCCCTCTGTATCCTATCCCTACCCTCCAGCATATCTACCACTCCTCCCAGTTTAGTGTCATCTGCAAACTTGCTGAGGGTGCAATCCACACCATCCTCCAGATCATTAATGAAGATCTTGAACAAAACCGGCCCCAGGACTGACCCTTGGGGCACTCCGCTTGATACCGGCTGCCAACTAGACATGGAGCCATTGATCGCTACCCATTGAGCCCAACGATCTAGCCAGCTTTCTATCCACGTTACAGTCCATTCATCCAACCCATACTTCTTTAACTTGCTGGTAACTGTGAGAGACCGTATCAAAAGCTTTGCTAAAATCAAGGAATAACATGTCCACTGCTTTCCCCTCATCCACAGAGCCAGTTATCTCATCATAGAAGGCAATTAGATTAGTCAGGCCTGACTTGCCCTTGGTGAATCCATGCTCACTGTTCCTGATCACTTTCCTCTCCTCTAAGTGCTTCAGAATTGATTCCTTGAGGACCTGCTCCATGATTTTTCCAGGGGCTGAGGTGAGGCTGACTGGCCTGTAGTTCCCTGGTTCCTCTTTCTTCCCTTTTTTAAAGATGGGCACTACATTAACTTTTCCAGTCATCTGGGACCTCCCCGGGTCGCCATGAGTTTTCAAAGATAATGGCCAATGGCTCTGCAATCACATCCGCCAGCTCTTTTAGCACCCTCAGATGCAGCGCATCCAGCCCCATGGACTTATGCTTGTCCAGCTTTTCTAAATAGTCCTGAACCACTTCTTTCTCCACAGAGGGTTCGTCATCTCCTCCCCATGCTGTGCTGCCCAGTGCAGTAGTCTGGGAGCTGACCTTGTTCGTGAAGACAGAGGCAAAAACAGCATTGAGTACATTAGCTTTTTCCACATCCTCTGTCACTAGGTTGCCTCCCTCGTTCAGTAAGGGGCCCACACTTTCCTTGACTTTCTTCTTGTTGCTAACATGCCTGAAGAAACCCTTCTTGTTACTCTTAACATCTCTTGCCTTAGCTGCAACTCCAGGTGTGCTTTGGCCTTCCTGATTTCACTCCTGCATGCCCGAGCAATATCTTTATACTCCTCCCTGGTCCTTTGTCCAATCTTCCACTTCTTGTAAGCTTCTTTTTTGTGTTTAAGATCAGCAAGGATTTCACTGTGAAGCCAAGCTGGTCGCCTGCCATATTTACTATTCTTTCTGCAAGGTCACTGACACATTGCTGACTAAGCGCCAGTCTGTCCTCCCCTCACTAACTTCTCATCCCCGCCAGGCTCCCTGTGATCTGTCTTGTTCAACTGCCCCACCCTTCTGGAACTTTCTCTCTCTCCTTTTTGCCCCCTCCCCCCAGACCCCAATGGGTGGATCTACTCCGCAGCAGGGATCCTGCCTTCCAACCCGGGTAGACAGATCCACGCTAGCTCGGCTCCAGCTAGCGCGCTGAAAAGAGCCGTGTGGACATTGCGGCATGAGTACAAGCCCACCTGACCCCCGGGGGTCCACGCTCGGGTGGCTCCTGAGCCACAACGTCCACACGGCTATTTTTAGCACGTTAGCTCGACCAGAGCTAGCACGGGTCCGTCCACCCAGACCCCGCCCACCCATCCCCTGTGATATCGTTGACTTACTGCCAGTCTGTAACTGACCCACAGCCACACACTTCCAGCATCTCCTTTCCCGCCTGCCATGGATTGGGCTGCCTGCCACACCCCATCTCCTGGGCCCCCAACCTTGAAACTGCTCCTAAAACAGACTCTTGCTGGCTTTAACCTCCCAGTCCTCCCTGCTCTTTCCAAGCCCCATTCAGGAAGCTGTCTCACCCTGGAAATGTCTGTTGGTGCCTTAATCAGTTAAAAACCCATCCATCCCTCTCTGACGTCTTGCCTCCCCAAGAGGTTCATTGTAGGACTCTGTCTATAACAGAGGCAGGAAATAGGGATTGTCCGGGCCAGAACAAATACAGGCCCAAGGTCTGGACACCCACCAGAGAATGAATGTTTGCTGTCACCACCAGTTGATCTCGGTGGATCACTGACAAAGTTACTGTGACTCAGACATTTCCAGACATAGAAACCCTTTGCATTCAACATAAAACATGTTCTTAAGCAGGTGCTTTTTCTTCTGTTGTGAGTCAAATTGGGTGCCGGGTGGCTCTTGCCTGGCTAACAGGAATAGTGTGGGTACATATTAAGCCTGTGCATTTCATTTGCAGGCAAGACAGGGGAAATCAAGGCAGCGTTGGTGGAACAAACTCCCACAGGAGTGAAGTACCATCATCAGCTTCACCAAATGCCCATGAGGGGGGAGCCCTTCCAGCAAATGTCACTGAGCCAAGAAGTCCTGAGCCAAGGGTCTTATTTCCCAGTGAAACCAGCATAACCAATCCCGGGGGGAGGATGTGTGACATAAAACTGAAAAATCTGAGGTACAAATGTGACATGTCCCCCTTAGATGAGACATACACCCCACACACATGGAAGGGCTAGGCCAATCCATTTGCCTGCGTTAGGACCCATTTTACTGACTCATTGGTTTGGGGGAGGGGGAGAACAAGGAGCCATGGCTAGCACTAAAATCAGATTATTTAATCAAATTCCCTTATATTCTGTTGCTCAACAAGCCGCAAGATCCCCCAAAACAAGGGGCTATCCTGGGATCACTGAAGTCAATGGGAGTTTTGCCATTGATGCCAACAGGGGGAGATTTGACCCGGAGAATCAAATCAAACCTAGCTTTACTGCTGGACAATACACACACACTTCAGCTGATCTTAAGCCTTTTGGCTTCTTCGCTCTGTCATTCTTTCTGCCACATCACACACACTCACAGTATCTACATTAAGTGTGTACATATAATTCATTTAATCTGATCTTCCTCCATTTGGAGGAAATGCCCATGAGGGGGGCATTTCCTCCTTGGTTTGTCCCTGCAGCTAAACAATCCCCTGTGAAAAATCATTCCTCAAGATGTAAATACAAAAGAAGCCATTACTCCACTTCTGATGCTGTCATTCTTTTCAGCACTGAAAAAACCAGGGAAATGTCTCTCACACATTTCAGTTACAGGAAGCTTGACTGTTTGTTGTAACAACAGTATTTTATTATTTTAACAAGGATTCAGAAGCGTGATTTTTGGCCAAGCGTGCGGTCGCCTCACACTGACTCAATGGCATTTCCCTGTCTGGCTGTTAGGTGATAACTTTAGGACATCCCATCTGATCAATTCAAAAATATCAGGGAATGTTGTAGCCATCAATAGCCAGCAGCACCATATTAATTTGGGGGGGAAATCAAAAACCAAAATGGGTGGAAATGGGGAACGCATGAAGTCCCTGCCAGCTCTCTAGCATGGCCACAACTTCATGCACCTCTGCAGTTGTCTACAGCTCAAATAACTAGTTAATGGCATCCATTAATGCTTTCCAGAATAACAGTACTCCATCTTATCTCTGTTCGTCCTCCCCATAGCATTCAATGTGTTGATTTATCTCCCAGACAGAAAGAAGAATAATGGGGGGGGGAGAGGAAGAGGAGTATGCACACAAACCGTGGCTTGGGGAGGGAGAATGGGGGACAGACAGAGTCCCTGGCATGGATAAGAAGGGGGGAAAGATAATAATGGCATGGGAGAGGGGAAATGGGGGACCCTAGAATGTATGAAAGTAATGGGGGGGCAGTGCATGCAGAATCTCTGGTGTTGGGGGAGAGATTGGGGAACCCTAGTATGGGAAGGAGAAGGAAACGGGGGGAAGGTGGGAATGGGAACACACACAGAGCCCCCACCATGGGGGGCACACAGAACCCTGGGTGGGGAGAGACTGGGGAAACCTGATGTGGGGAATAGAGTCCCTGGCAGGATTGGGGGGAAGTGGGGGCATGGATGAATTAGAAGTGTCGAGTACACAGAGTCACTGGCATGGGGGAGAAGAATGGGGGAGCCTGGTATGGGTGGTGAGAAATGGGGGGCACCCAGAACCCCTAGCAAGGGGAAGATTGGGGGGTTGCAGGGAGTCCCTACAATAGAGGGGGATGGGAGGATGGAGATGGAGTGATGCCAGCAGCCCCTATGTGTGCAATGAGCTTGATCTACACAAACTTCTGAGGCCTGGTCTATACGTAAAACTTCAGGGGGGTGAGAACGCCTCACCCCGGGAGGTCTAGGTATGCCAACCTAAGCCCCGGTGTGGACATTGCTAGGTCGACGAAAGAATCCACACCTCTGAGCGACACATTTAAACCGACCGAACCCCCAGTGTAGACAGCGCTAGGTCGACAGGAGAATTCTCCCCAGCTACCACCTCTTGGGGAGTTAGATCACCTAGGCTGATGGGAAAGCCCCTCCAACCACCACAGGTCGTGCCTTCACTGAAGCGTTAGAGCAGCACACCTGCAGCATTTTAAGTGTAGACAAGCCCCTAGTGTAGACCCAAAGTGTGTGCCCACTTGCTCAAGGTGATAGTGTCCCTCTGAGATCTTGAATTTGGCAGCTGAATTGTTCTAGCACATTTAATTTCCTGTGACAAGAGTCAGGTTTCAGAGGAACAGCCGTGTTAGTCTGTATTCGCAAAAAGAAAAGGAGTACTTGTGGCACCTTAGAGACTAACCAATTTATTTGAGCATGAGCTTTCGTGAGCTACAGCTCACTTCATCAGATGACAAGAGTGTTATCATGGAGTTGACATTTGGGGATTTAACTCTGCAAAGTGATTTAACACTGGACCAATTTGCAAACTAATTTAGCTTTTACCTGGTGCTAGCGTACACCAGATTAATTTTCAGATAACGCTTGGGTTGGTATAGACATGAAGCAGCCAGCACTGTCAAATGTTTGCTATTTATTTATTTGCCATCGTCTTTTGAAAATCTTGAACCTAACAAGCATGCAAGATACAATTTTACCGCAAACATGGAACATTCCTATTAACAAATGAGTCTAGTGTGAGATCTACTGATGAGAAGTGCTAATGTAGGAGCTAGGTAATATTAACCTCACCCCCCCCCCCTCGTTCAGGGAGCAAGTGGTTTCCAAGATGACTGTGGACTACAAAATGGAACCGAAGCTGTTACTTTTATGATCTTCCTCGGCATTCCAAGGGATGAATGGACATTGCTATGGAAATTAACTCTCATTGCTTGCTTTTTATTACAGTGCCTACTCTGTGATATATATGTCCCAGAGTAGGCAGAGGAACTGGATCCTCCCTGGTGAGCTGCCCAGTGCCATGGCATCTGCCAAAGATAATAGTAGCCGTTGGACAGGCCCCGAGGGTTCTGCTTTCTCACAACCTTTCCCCAGGAGCATGGAAATGAAAATGTGAATCAAAGCAAGATGCCAGTACAATGGAATTTCAATACTGCCCAGGCTGTTGTACATATGTTTCTTGTCACTGCTGCAGCTGTCTTGTTTTTTAAATCAAAGAGACAGATCCTAAACTGGTGTCATTAAAGGAACAGTGACAACTGATACCAGCTGAGAACCTGTTTACTTTGTAAACAAATTGTATTTTCTTTAACTTTGAGACAAACAATTTCAGCCCTCCATAAACTCCTTCACTTTCACAAAATTCAACCTTCATAAGAAACAGCGATATATAACCCCACCCCTTGAAAAAGACCTGAATTTTCTTACAGTTAAGCATGTGCTGAAGTGGTTTGCTGAATCAGAGTCTCTGTTATCAGCTCAGACACAGAAATTGAAATGGACAGTGGTTCAGAATTTAGGTCCTGAATTTAGATTTTGTTAAGGGGAAAAGTTTTACAAAAACTCATAAGAATAGAATGTTTTCTTGAATTCTTCACATTTTATAACTTTAATTTAAGCAGTTCCCTGCAGTGCCAAAAACCCAAAGGCGACAGTACTGGCCTGGTGTAGGAAAGCCAAATAAACTGAAACTGATCAGGTTTCAGAGTAGCAGCCCTGTTAGTCTGTATTCGCAAAAAGAAAAGGAGGACTTGTGTCACCTTAGAGACTCACAAATTTATTTGAGCATAAGCTTTCGTGAGCTACAGCTCACTTCATTGGATGCATTTAAGCTTATGCTCAAATAAATTTGTGAGTCTCTGAGGTGCCACAAGTCCTCCTTTTCTTTTTGTGAAACTGATCAGTTTCTCTTTCTGTTTCCAATCCATCTACTTCTGTTGTGAAGTGTAAACAGGAAAATAGAACATCTGAGAAAAGTGAATTCGAATTTTGATTAAATTATTTTAATAATCTAAAAGGACATTGTTGTTTAAATGTTGGTTTTGGAATCTTGGCAGTAGTTCTTATTATAATAAAATAACTAATATTTGCAGTTAATATCTCTACAAAGGTCAACCCCCTCTTGCCCCTGTTGTTCTCTGAGGTCCTTTCAAATTTGGGTACCTTACTGCATTCACTTCACTCACTACTTTTGTAATTTTTTTTTTAATTGCACTCCCATTTACCTTGAAGTTAACATTATTCATTAAAGAGAAATCTGATACCTCTGATAGATTCAGTCTTATTTAAGACTAGCTTGTTGTATAGCCATTAACATAAAAGACTTATTAGGAAGAAGGAAATTTATCGACCATGTAGTTGAACACCATCAATAAAACCGGGATACTGCTAAATCTTCTACACCGCCCATTTAGATTTTGCTTATTTATGACATGATAGCCCCAGATAATGTTCCCAGAGAGAAATATAAATCCAAGTTTCACTGCTCTGCACTGATTAGTTATAATACCTTAGTCAAATAAACAGAGTCAAACTACAGCTGTGGGTACGCTGCAGGGGAAGAATGCTTCAAAAAGCAAAACCAAGAAACAGCATTTAAATCAGCCTGCAAAGCAGATCTGTAAGTGACTATTCTCTTAGCCGCACATCCAGCTCCCGTGAAAGTCAAGGGAAACAGTCCCACTGACATCATTGGGAGCAGAATCACGTCCTTGAGTAGGACCATGGAGCCTAACCAGCCAGCAGACCTGAAAATGCCTCTGTTGGATTTGGGCCTGTCTGGTCTGAAAGAGCCCAGCACTCCTGTCCTAGGCTCGTTGCGCCTCCCTGGCTGCATGGCGACCTGCGTGCTAGTCACTGCATGGGTGCAGCTTTGCTTTTGAAACATTACGCCGGGCTCAGGTTAACCAAGCAGGGGGCAGAAGTGGAAACCAGCAGCGGACAAACCGCTGGGTTCATGCACAAGTCCTGTCTGAAAAGCTCATGACTTGTTCTGGTGAATTTATTGCTGACGAAAGAGCCCTGGAGACAGGAGTCCTCCATTTACCCCCAGCACAGGGACAGAATCAACAACATTAGTGCAAGCAAAAAGAAAAGGAGGACTTGTGGCACCTTAGAGACTAACCAATTTATTTGAGCATGAGCTTTCGTGAGCTACAGCTCACTTCATCAGATGTTTACCGTGGAAACTGCAGCAGACTTTATATACACACAGAGAATATGAAACAATACCTCCTCCCACCCCACTGTCCTGCTGGTAATAGCTTATCTAAAATGATCAACAGGTGGGCCATTTCCAGCACAAATCCAGGTTTTCTCACCCTCCACCCCCCCACACAAATTCACTCTCCTGCTGGTGCTAGCCCATCCAAAGTGACAACTCTTTACATAATCAAGTCGGGCTATTTCCTGCATAGATCAAGGTTTTCTCACATCCCCCCCACCCCCATACACACACAAACTCACTCTCCTGCTGGTAATAGCTCATCTAAACTGACCACTCTCCAAGTTTAAATCCAAGTTAAACCAGAACATCTGGGGGTGGGGGGTAGGAAAAAACAAGAGGAAACAGGCTACCTTGCATAATGACTTAGCCACTCCCAGTCTCTATTTAAGCCTAAATTAATAGTATCCAATTTGCAAATGAATTCCAATTCAGCAGTTTCTCGCTGGAGTCTGGATTTGAAGTTTTTTTGTTTTAAGATAGCGACCTTCATGTCTGTGATTGCGCACTCCCCTGCTCAGATGCTTCGTCCTTGCCCTGGATGGACCACTGAGAGAGAGAGAGGGAGTCCCGTGCCCATGGCCCAGTTAGTCGTTGGTGAGTTGAGCAGATGGGCAACAAGGGAACCCCTGGTGCTTCCCTGATGCTGGAACTGATAGCTGGAGGCCCTGATCGAGGCTCCATGCTTAGGGGTGAGTTGAGTTTTACACTTGTACGTACATTTCTTTTCCTGTCACTGTTTTGCCATCAAAGGGGCAGATTCTCAACTGGTGTAATTCATGGAGCTGTTATGTATGAAGAATACAGCGTATCCTCTCCCACGTTACACCACTTACTCTCTGAATGCAGAGTGAATGAAAAATGGGACCGAGTTTACCAGCGTATGGCATATCAGCCCTACCATATGGGCTGCACGCTACGCTAATGAGCACTTTACAAAACAAAGATCGAAACAGTGGTGGGATTTAGAGAATGTACGCGCGGCAAGTACTGCGAGAAAGGCAAGCTTTTCTCCTAGCTAATGTTTGGCTTCCTCCTCAGAACTGGTTTCAGAGTAGCAGCCGTGTTAGTCTGTATTCGCAAAAAGAAAAGGAGGACTTGTGGCACCTTAGAGACTCACAAATTTACTTGAGCATAAGCTTTCGTGAGCTACACGCATCCGATGAAGTGAGCTGTAGCTCATGAAAGCTTATGCTCAAATAAATTGGTTAGTCTCTAAGGTGCCACAAGTCCTCCTTTTCTTTCTCCACAGAACTGGAAACTAATTGAACCTGAAATGAATTCCCCAAACATCTGGAGAGCGACCCCATTTCTGGGTAGGTTCCTATTTGAGGTTGGATATAGAGTGCAATCCTGGGGCACGTGGCCCAGCGCTCACAGACAGCCTGCGCTCTTCTGAAGCAGGGGTCCAACCCTCCTTTGAGGTGCTGAGTACACTCAGCTCTCCACTTCTGCTGCAGGGGTATTAACCCTTGGAGTCCTGGCCCACGTCATGTGACTTGGGACAGGAGATACATGGCCTTGTACGGCGACTCCTCAGTACCCTTGTTACAGGTGGGGCTGGGGAATCCAAATGTTTTGGAACGAAGGCTGTGAGCAGCCTTCGTTTGAACACTGAGTTACAGTCTGGGGGAAAAGTTCAGCTACTTGGGGTACAAGATCAGGCCAACCAAATCTGCCTGTCCCTAAAACCTATGAGTATTTAGGGCCCCGGGCGCCTCCTCGGGCTGTTTAATGCAGGTACGTTCCCGTTAACCAGGAAATCATCTTGTTGGTACCTTTGGGGCAGGGAACTACAGAGGTTCTCTGGGAAGCTCTGAGCAGCACAGGGACATCTTACAGTGTGACAGATTATTCTACAGCTCGCCCCCTAACACTGTTGCCAACTTACAGATCAGCCACAGCCTAGCGAGTGCTGTTCCCCTCGTTGTTGACATGGAGCGATTCATTTGGCGCACCCCGTTCCACCCATCTTGGAAATCCGGCCACACCCTGTGCACGCAATGATGCGAGAATCATAACTGGGGACGGTAATTGGTTATCTGAGTTAGTCTTCCCTACGCGAGCAAGGAGAGACGATGATGCTCGGGTGGCTGCTGTGTGGGTTACAGGGCCATTAGTGGTGCATATCGCTGTCAATCATCAACAGTCCGTGCAAGAGCAGTGCGAGGACAGATCAATGTCCCATGCAAAAAGGACAGGCCAAATCCTCCTCACTGTAATGCCACTGACTTCCCCGGAGGCCCTAACGCTAGGGATGTGTTTGGCCCAGCAGCCCGTGTCTCTGTGCCTTTCCGCTCCCCCTTGCCACGTCAGCCTGGCTGGGGGAGCGGCAGGTGCAGAGCTGGGCAGCGCCGGTGTGCAGCAACATTCACAGACTTGCCAAAGTGGATGAGACCACTGGCCCATCTCGACTGTGTCCTGCCATGGCCAGCGTGAGATGGTTCCCAATGCGAGACGGCTCCTCTGTCACAGTTCAGGGCAACGGCACCTGCATTTCCCACTTGTGGGCCAGCAAAGGGAAAAAACTAGGGGTTCTCAGCACCCACCAATCAGCTGTTCGGTGGGCCCCACTGACCCCCACCCATCAGCTGTTTGGGAGGCCCCACCGATCAGCTGTTTGGCGGCGGGTGGGAGGTGCTGGGGGAAGGAGGCGGAGCAGGTGCAGGAAGAGGCGGAGCGAGAGCTAGGTGCACTCAGGGAAGGGGACGGAGTGGGGGTTGGAAGAGGTGGGGTGGGACCTGGGGGAAGGGGCGGAGTGGGGACAGAATGGAAGCCTCGGGGCAGAGCAGGGGTAGAGCACCCCCCTTGACAGAGGACAGTCGGCACCTATGCCTTAGCCTATTGTTTAAGAGAATCCTTTGAAGTTTATAACACTTGCCAAGGTTTACATTAGTCATGCCGTCTAGACAAATTACATACAATCCCACAATAACACACAAACATCTGCATTGTTCGTACCACTGAGAGATTTAAACTTAATTCAGTAAGGTTTATCCAGGACACTGTAGGAAGTTGTCTTTAGGAAGAAGGTGAATAATAGGGGAATGAGAAAAGGGTACAAAATAGTGAGCAATACCGAGAAAGAAGATCTATTTAAATCTCTCAGAAACCAAGAAAAAGGGACATTCAATGAGGAAATTGAATTAAAACTCATGAAAGGAAAAACATTTTTAAACAAAGCCAAATTAGCCTGTGGAACTGATTGCCACAAGGTATCACTGAGGCCGAGAATTTAACAGGATCCAAAAAAAGAATTAGACTTGTGTTACAGAAAATGAAGACATCTAGGTCCACTGATAGCAGTTTGGAGGGACTATAAATGCTCATGCTTCAGGGCAGAAAGCCACCTCTAACTGTGGGGACTAGGAATAAGCTTCTTCTATGGGCCAGCTATTCCATTACCATCCCACCTTTATAATTTCTTGCACCTTCCTCTGAAGCACCTGGTATGGATCACTGTTGGAAACAGGCTGCTCGTGGGCTAGATGGACCCCTGGTCTGATCTAGCGTAGCAAGGCCCATGTTCCCACCACAGACGTTACAGGTGAAGAGAGCTAATAGACCATCCAGTCCTTGTCCCTGGGAGCAATGCAGGGATTGTTCCCTTGGGTGCATTTTCTAGTGCTGACCCCTACAACTGATCCACATCTGCACTGGGGCACAAGATCTTTATCTTCAATTGCTATTCCTGTGCCTACAATTATCCAGCCCCTTATTAAATCCAGGTGCAGCATTTGACTCACTGACCACAACTCCCTGTTGTGTGAAGAGGTAGCTAACATGTTAAAACACAATTTGTCTCGGGAGGAATTTTTAGTCAGATGTTTCTGTTGACAGCTATTTAACTCTAATAGCTGGGAACACTTGTGAGAAAGGATATCTTTGTTAAAGATTCAACACCTCCCCAAAATGCCAGTTTAGCTTCCAGTCCAGATCTCTAGTCCTCCATGGAGATCTTGTCATGAAGTGCTCTACTCACAGCTGCAGCGCCTCCTTCTGGTCGCAGCTGGGATTAGCTCTGCCTGGCGGCCGCCCCTTCCTGCAGTTGCACTCCGTCGCTCTCTCGGGACTCAGCTGCTCCCGTTTCATGGCTTGGCCCTCTGGCCAGGTCGCTGTGGTTTTCCCCTTCAGAGGAAGTCGCAGGTATCCAAGTCTCTCTGGACGCCCTGGACTGTCCCAGGCAGTCTTCTCTTTCACTTCCTGCTTAATGGTTTCACTTCCCAGTGGCTAGTAGGGATTCACAGGTGCCCTTTACACTGCTTTCCAGCCCAGGAACTCTACAACTAACAGTCAAGGTCTGCACAGTTGTATCTGGCCTACTTCCTACCTTGCCTTCTCATGCTGACAGCAACTGCTGTCTCTCTCTGCAGCCCCCTTCTTCTCTCAGCTACTGGGCTTTATACAGACCCCTCCTGTCCCTGTCCAGCTGCACTTCCTCTTTAATTAGCCCTCGTTACACCCTGGCTCCTCCTCCAGGTACAGCCTCGGGGATTAATTGACTCACCTAGCCACCTTTACCCCTTCAGGCCTTGTGCGGGGTGGACACCCCATCATGGATCTCCATCAAACACAGGGAAGACAAAACTCGATATTCCTAACATAAGAAAAAAACATGCAGAATTTTTTAAAATAACGTATTAAAAACCATTAAGTCTTCCCCTGCAGTGCTGGGAACCGCTACTGTGAGAGAATCAGAAACAGAAACTAACCAGCTGGCTTCCACTGTCCACAGCGAGTGAAAGCCAAGCAATAAACAAACTGCCCTCCTATACAGTAGCTTTGTAACACTGTCCGTTTATAACAGCGTATGGTGTCGCAGGGAACACAGATAAGGAAGGAAATGTAAACCAGTGGGGACATATTTGTTCCTGGTGTAATTCCGTCACCCTCACAGCGACACCAAGGTTGAGTTTAACTCACGGCTTAGTTTAGCCCTGCAAGAGGTTTTGAAAGCTAGTTTGAAAGAACATCCTCCTGGAAGCGCTGTGGTTACACGAAGTGCTGTGAGAGCCCCTTCCCCACTGCTGCCCCAGCCTCCAGGGCCACCTCTCCCTGCACTGAGGGTTCTGTCACAGCTGGAAAACCCTCCCGATGTCTGATAGCCCCACGGCCCCTCTCCTGCTCCCCCAGCAAACGAGTCACAAGCCCGTGGCTGGCCCAGGAAGAGAAAGTGATGGGAATCAGAGCACTGGCCGACGAGATGATGCACTCAGTACGAGGATGGTTTTGGAAAGGAAGGACATGCCGGAGTCTGAACCAGTAGCACCCCCGCCTCTCCCAGGGAAAACACAAAGGTAACAGACTTTCCTACTGTACTAATGCTTCTGAGGCCCAGGTCCCAAAGTTGATTTGTAGATTTTCAAGGCCAGAGGGGACCGTTATGATAATCTAGTCTGATCTCCCACATAGCAACGCCCTGGGAATTTCCCCTGATCACTGCATTCGGAATAACTTCACGAATCAATAACAGCAGAGAAGCAGAAGGAAGGGAGAAGAAAGGTATTTGCAGTGAGATCACAAAGGATTAGAGATGGAAAAGACCAGAGAGGGGTGTGCACCAGAACCTCAGACTCAAATATCCCTAAACTTTGGGGTTGTCAAATTCCAGCTCCCACCCTTTATCCAAATGTTAGGACTAGCACCTCTCTCTGTAAAAGACCAAATCTGAACCCCACATCTGGGCACCAGTGAACTCCAAATCTGTTCCACGGGCTAACTGATCTCACTGTCAAGACAATGGGAAGCTGAGGCACAAAGAGGTTAAGTGACTTACTGAGGATCACAAAGCAAGTCAGTGGCGGAGGCAGGCATAGATCCCAGGAGACAACTCGCCTCCTTTTGCACAAGTGCACTTACAGAAGTTTTGGGTTGCATATTAGCTATGATTTGTGTGATGGGGCTGAACTGAATCCCTGAATCTAGGTGCTGTATAACTCAGGCTTGCTGAGTTCAGCAGGGAAGTTTTGTGATGTGGTCACACATCCACTGGGGGGGCAACCCCCCAAATTCACATCACAGAGCTCTTGGAGCAGCTACCTTTGGACACTGCCAACTCAGCCTGGATTGAAATCGGCGAGCTAGAGGCTCATGACTAAGCCCTGAGTCCCTGGTCTACCGTCGAGTTTGAACAGTCGGGGTGGGGGGGAGTTTCTAAGAGCCTTTGAGATCGTCCTTCCCAGCTTCGCCAGCCCTGCCCACTGTTGCACAGGACACGAGGGACCTAAGGATCCGTTAGGAGACTGAAAAATCACTGCCACATTCTTTTGACTCCAGGGACATGAGTTTGATCCTAGAATGAACGTGGTTAATGGGAGCTCCTTATCAGCTCACGAGGTGGTGGCAACCCCCATAAACTAGGAGCAGGTTGCTGTCTCCAGCAGCATCCTCCTCAGGCAAGCTCTGAGGCCTGCCTGGTTCTGCAAAGCCCCCCCAAGGAATCTGCAGGGCTAATATTTCCCAGAAAGCACCCTCCCCTCCTGTCCCAGGCCCTGAGCATCCTGCTCAGCAGCCTCTGGAGGTTAAACACCTGGGATGAAATGGAGGTAGGGTGACCAGATGTCCCGATTTTATACGGACAGTCCTGATTTGTGGGTCTTTTTCTTATATAGGCTTCTATTACCTCCAACCCCCTGTCCCGATTTTTCACATTTGTTGTCTGGTCACCCTAAATGGAGGTGAAGGGCTAAGCTGCTGAGGGACATGCACAGCTAAAACAGGAGAGAAATGTTTTCAGAGGAAATCTGGTAGCACGCAGGAACAGGGCACGGATGAGGTGCGTGTGCACAGGCCTGTCGTATACACACACGTGCACAGAGGTATCCATGAATGTTTGCAAATCCAGGAGTGCTGCCGTACCACTGTATATGGCCCTCAGACACTAGCCTGCCCACATGCAGGCAGGCACACGGACCAACAGGAGCCTGCCCAGATAATGCTGTACACCGGGGGGGTCTCAACCTTTCCCTTTCTGAGCCCCCTCCCTTCCCCTCCCCCCCCCCGCAGCATGCTACAAAAACTCCCCGGCCCACCTGTGTCACAACAACTGGTTTCTGCATGTAACGGCCAGAGCCAGCGTGAAGGGGTGGCAAGCAGGGCAATTGCCAGGGGCCCCACGGCACAGGGGGCCCTGTAAAGCGAAGTTGCTCAGGCTTCTGCTTCAGCCCCGGGTGGCAGGGCTCAGGGCCCCGGGTTCAGCCCTGCGCAGCAGGGCTTAGGCTTTCTACGCTGGGCCTCAGCGAATCTAACACTCGTCCCGCTTGGCGGACCCCCTGAATCCTGCTCACGGACCCCTGGTTGAGAACCCCTGCTCTGCCCCATTCTACTAACCTTCAGCAATTCTCCCAAGCACCCCCCCGGGGGTAGGGCAGGTATCCACCCCACCATTTCACAGATGGGGGGGGGGGGTCATGGCAGGGAAGAAGAGAAGGGGAGAGATTTGTCCAAGATCATGCTTCAAGTTAATGGCTCCCCGTCCCACACTCTCCCCTTTAGACAAACTGCCCCAAAGTGTGCATCCACCACGACACCTGCCCCTTTCCCCACACAGAGCATTTTCAGAAAGAGGACTGGGTAATGTGCAGGGAGCCTCAGCCCCATGGGGAGCCGGTGGCTGCTAAAAGCGCCATTGCCCTCTGTGGTTTAACAGCCCTGACCGCACTTCCCCTGCTCTAGGAAAGCATCTCGCTTCAATTCCTCTCTCGAAACTTCCCCCTGTGGGAGCTGTTTGCACAAAACGCTCAGACCGTGCAGGGTCAGCAGCAATTACCTGACGGAAAGTCAATTCCTGAGCTGGTCAGGGACCAGCTTGGAGGTGGCCTGGTGAGCCCTGAGTCAAACAGAGACTCATTTAAAAGGCTCTTCCGTCATCAGGTGCTTCAGAAAAACCTGATCCCTGGTGGAATTCCCTGGGCTCCCCTGGGGGGGTGGATCTGGCCCAGCACGTAGAGAAATGTTTGCAGGGTTTAGGGTTTATTTAAAAACAAACAAAACCCAACGAACTGCTAGTTTCCTTGATAAGGCCCCAATTATAAACACAGCCACAGCAGGGTGGGGCTAGGAACTGAAACCGCCAGAGACTCTGGCTCTGATCCAGGGAAGCGATCTGGCCCCTTGTATATCGCTCACTTTAGCAACCTCCTGAAGAGCCTGGACTCTCTCAGCCCAGATCGCTCCTTCCTCTTCTTCGCCCTACTCCTCCCCAGGCTGCAGAGGGCCCCCTCCTCTCGCACTCTGATTTTCTATAGCCGGGTTCCCCTCCAAACCTGGGTATTTTGTTGGGACATTGAGAGCCCTCTAGATTTCTCTGGTCCCCAGGATCCAGGTGTGAATTTGGGTGTGACACACACAGGAAGGCTGATGAGGGCCTGTCCCCAGTCACATGTTGTTTCAGGGCTCCAATCCGATCTTGGTCCCCCCTCCCTATGGCAGGAGTTCGACTCGCACACTGACTCCAGGTGCTGCTGTAACGGTGTGGACGAGACTGGGTCTTCCCATGTGTCCACCTTCAGTACGCTCCCAGCCTGCGACACCCACATAGTGTCCCTCCATGGGAGGGGGCGGAGGAGAAAACAAGGTCACCCATCCAGGGTCTGCTAATGGCCTGGATTCAACCCTGGATATGCACACAATTATCCCCTGCACAGTGGGGGGAGAGGGGAACAGAACCGTGGATCAGGACGCACAAGTGCAGCGCCCTATGGAGGGAGTACGAGCGAGAGAGCAAAGAGCTGCGTGGGAGAACGTCCCGCCCCAGCCCCAGCCTTTAAGCAGAGTTGTTGGAGCCATGGATGTTAGCAGGAAAGACAGGTGGGGCAATATCTGTTATTAGACCAACTTCCCTTACTCCAGCGTGGCAGCTTGTCTCTTCCACCGGCACAGGTTGGTCCTGGGTGAGGTGCGGTGGCCCGCGATGTGCAGGAGGTCAGAGAAGAGATGATCCTGATGGTCCCTTACTGACCTTAAGGTCTCCTGAGTCAGAGAGATTCCCTCTCCCACCTTGGCGTTGGGGCAATGCTGCCATCTACTGCAGAGAAGCAGCACAGACAATGGGCAAAGCTAGCAAACTTCCCAGGTCCCTTTGCAAATTGGAGGCCCCCAAGCATCCCCACATCTCCTTTTCCTTTATTTCTCTTTCGCTGGCAGAGAATGGAGGAAACTTTGCTGGGAATTTGGCCTAACCTCCCTCTTCCCTCCCTACAGGGGGATCATCCCAGCCAGAAGAACGAGAAGCTCCAGCTCTCAGCTCAACTGTCCTGGCTCTGCTGAGCCACCCTCAGCAATGCAGGGCGCAGGGGCGGGCAGCCCTGCCCAGCACGGCGCCCAGGGAAATCTCATTTACAGCAACGTGGGTGAGTGGCCTCCAGCAGAGCTCAGAGGGAGCTGGGCCACCGACTTACTGACGCAAAGCTGGGTGCAGCTGGCAGCTGTTGGCCAGTTTTTGCAAAGAGCTTGGCCCAGTGGGTGAACGTGGGGTGCTGTGTGTAATGGCCACCCTCTTGGCTGACATGGTGGGGATTGAACCGGGGACCTCGCGAGAGAAATACATGCATTGCTATAGCCTGAGCCGAAGCTGTTTAGTTAGGGCCTGTCAGCGACTCGTGTCCCCTGTGGGTCAGGCACAGAGGGCTCATAACACACACCAAGTACTGGATTACACCGAGCACTTGACAATCTGGCCTCCCGTGCAGTGGTGGTTCTTCCCTCTCACTCCAGCCCTCCAGCTCTGAGTCCTGGTCAGTTCTTCAGTGACGTCCAGGGGAAAAGCTCAGGGTGGGGCTGGTGATTGCGCAGGGGGAGTTAGGCCTTGTGTACCCAGAGAGGTGCAGAGGGGTGAACAATAACTGCTCTCCCAGGGTCAGTGGAACAACAATGGGGGCAAGTTAACCCCCCGATTTGTACAACCAAAACCCACTGGACACAGGCTCAGTCGGCTGGATGTCAACATGGACACAACATGCTGGCCCTAACTGTGAGAGGTCCTGCAAGCTGAGTGTCGCCTCCCAATCCCCCTCCCTGGAAATGGCCCCCGCCAGTTCCACAGCTCCTCCATCCCCCATCTGAACCCTGGCCCTCCCCTCCCCTCCCCTCCCCTCCCATGGCTTGTAGGCTAGAGGGCAGCAGTGAGCGTGGAGGATGGATTTGAAGGTGGTGGAGATGAGATGGGCAGTTGCTCTGGAGGGTGCATTGCAGACGGAAGGGGCAGTGTGGAAGAAGGTGCAGAGATGCGTCCAGGTGAAGGACTAGTGGGGTTGGGGGATAGTGGGTGACTAGGCCAGGGATGTAGACAGGAGCTGCCCAGTGTAGGTCCTTGCAGACTCACTGAGCACCTAGGAAGCATCTTGAGGCTGGAGGTGGTGGCTGCGTAAGCGTGTAATTGTTATTCCCTTGCAGAAGAAATGCGAGCACACTTGGTGCCAGCCAAGACATGCCGAGGGGAGTCACCTGAAAAGCTCCCCTCTGAGGCCAGCAGTGATCCTCTCCCTCCACCCCTGCCAAAAAAGCAGCTCAGCAGAACCAGGTCCTTGCCCGAGATGCAGACTCATCACTACTACCCGTGCAAGAGTGCCCCCTTCCCCACGCCGCATTATGTCTACAACACCCTGTATGAGGTCTCCACACACAGCAAGGGAGGCAGCCGCAGCTACTCTGAGTCAACGGAAGGAGCTCTCTGTGGCCCTAAAAGATACTTGTCTAAGTCCGAAAGCCTGGGTGCATCTGAGCCCTGGGACGCCCTGTGTGAAGCTCACCCTGTCCCTGTCCCTGTCCCTGTCCCTGTCCCAAGGCACATCACCACAGAAGAACTGACGTTCACTACTCCTGATGGAGAGCTCGTCTACTTTTTCGAGGACCTGGAGAGCACAACCAACGTCTATGAGAAGGTGATGGGGTGCCACCTGGTGTCTTTGATCCATCTCACGGCAAGGGCACAGAAGATCCTGGGCGGAAAGGAGGAGGAGCAGCAGCTGATGAGAGCAGAGCTTGCAGGAAAGAAGAAGTGGGCAGATTTCACGCTCTTAGACAAGCAGCCATGTTGTGAAACAGGAGACGCCTGGTATTACCGTGTTTCCTGTTCCTCTGAGCAAGCCCAGCAAATATTCGCAGCCAAGGTAACCATAAATATTAGAGATGGGGAAAGATCTGAGTCAGGGCAGCCTGCCTGTAGCCCTGATCCGTGCGGCTCACCACCACCCCAAAGTCTGAGAATCTCAACAAAAAACAGATTTCTGGTCCCAAGGAGCCCATCCTTTGCTGCTCCTTACTAGTGAGGTGTGGGGATTAGGCAGTATGGTCTACTGGGTTAGACGTAGGCCTAGGTATCAGGAAAGTTGGGTTCTGATGCACTGGGTGACCTTGGGCAAATCTCTGCCTCTCTGGGCCTCAGTTTCCCCCTCTCTAAAATGGAGGTTACGATTCTGACCCCACCCTAGTGCAAGTGCTTTGCGATCCGTGGGGAAAGGGTGATTGTTTGATTTTATGGTGAAAATCCGCTATTAGTGACTTCATCAGCCTTGCCATGGCAGTCAGCTGTGATGGGGCCTGGCAGCGGTTTGTCACTGGGGGGGGGCAGCAGGAGCCGATGAACCACGCTCCACTTGTCATGCAGCCGCCCCTAGTACGGAAGAACAACAGATCAGCTGGAGCAATCGGAAGCTCGTGTTGTATCAGCAAGACCCAGTGAGATGCTCCCCGGAGCTTTCGGGGAGGCATCAGTGGTTCTTTACACAGTTCTCAAAAGGATCCTAAAAACCATGGACGCTTTTCCCTCATAATGAGTGGATGGATGGTCCTGATTTTCAACTTTGGAACATGAAGGAGTCCGTACTGCTTGGCAAAGGTGCCCCGGGAAGGCCTCTACCCCCAGAATAGGTCCAGCCCAGGCAGCAAGGCTAGCTTCTTCCACCGTCCCCAGTGGCAGTTTTACCTGAGTAAGGAGTGCAGGGTGAGTTTCGGTTACAAAACTGGCCTGGGCTGGAGTTGAACTAGAGATGAAAGGGTGCTGAGCCAAATCCCCACGCTCCTCAGGCATACAGCCCCCTCGACAGACTTTCTTTGTCCACTGTTGTCTGTGTTGTGTTATCCAGCCCATTGTTTTTGGCCTCCAAGGGGCATCAGAGGGTGTTAAGAGTGAAGAGTAGAGGGGTGTGGCTTGTCGGTTCCTCCCAGCAAAGACAGGCTGATCCAGCTTGGGCTGGGAGGGGGAAATCCCATAGCACTTAACAGCCATCCTGGGGGACAGTGGTGTCTTTCACCACTGCAGCCCCATGTCAGCCTGAGTGAGCATCACCCAGGATAACGGGGGGTTCCAGGCAAAGCAGAGACTGGCACCAAGATGACTAGACTTGGGGCTCAGTGCGGGGACTCTGGGGTTAGCCGAGAGGAGCTGCAACTCAGAACTCAGCAGATGATGGGCCAGTTTTCAGGGTGTAGAGCCCCAATTCTGGACACTGAGCACTTGAAAACCTGGCCTGACAGGCTGCAGTGATACAAGCCAGCAGCAGGAGCTGGAAGGCAGCCTGGACCAATGGTAGTCAGGGTG
Organism: Caretta caretta; assembly: GCF_965140235.1. Lineage (NCBI taxonomy): Eukaryota > Metazoa > Chordata > Testudines > Cheloniidae > Caretta > Caretta caretta. The sequence goes on along the minus strand of NC_134230.1, from coordinate 9,793,532 downwards.
TGTTTACACTGCAATTGGGAGGCATGACTGCAGCACGGTTAGACGTATCCCAGCTAGCTCTAGCCTAGCCACGGTGACATGGGTTGTAGCCCAGGTTAGCCCCCAGTACATGCCCAGGGTCCTAGGTGGCATCCTCCTTGGGCAGCTACCCTGCTAACGTTAGCGAGCTAGCACGATCCGACTAGCTTGGGTACGTCCACACACACTGCAGTCACACCTCCTGCCTGCAGGCTGACGGGAGAAAACGGGGTCGCAGCCTGGTCTAACAGTACGAGGGAGCAGCGTAGAGTAAGACCGAGTGCAGCCTCCATCACCCACTGAACACCCCAGGGCTGGGAATATCAGCCCATGGTTTGCTAGCCAGCGTTAATGGCCAAGCCAAGTCGCAGGTTCTCAGCAGCCCAGTAGAAACAACCAGGAAGGTTTCACAAGCATCCATCACGCTCCCCAAGGCTGGGATCAGGGCAGTGGGGCAGGCGGGAGCTCCTGCAGTGTGATTTCACCCTGCTGCGTCTCATGCACCCTGCCAGCTACCATCTGACTTAGCTGCCTCAAGCCAAGTTCATCCCTGGAGGAACAACACTGGCTTCCACCAGGGAGAGATCAGACCCCGGGAATCTGTGGCACCTGTTGAGGCCACAAGTTTATAGCCCTGAAATGAAGTGAACTCGGTTCACGTGCCCTCCCTGCCCCACCCCCCCAATACTTCTTCCTCTTCTCCATTAAGCTCAGAGAAGGAACAGGGAAGGGCTAGATGGGATTTCACTGCGGGAACAGGCACCGGAAATTCCAGATCGGAATCAACAGACTGACAGGCTCAGCAGCTGCCATCACACCCCCATGCTCTGCTGGAGTTGTTAACAGAGCCAGAGGCTGGACTGGGGACCTCCAACCTTTGCCTGACCACGAGCTGCGCTGGCAACTTTGCCAGGGGCTTGGAGCCAACAGAGCAGGTCACAGTGGGCAATATTAGCCTTCCCATAAGGCAAGTTTCTTCCAAGCCCAATATTATTAGAGATGAGGGTGGTAGCTGGCCATGTGCTGCATCTTATCATCATCATCTTATCATCATCATCCCTTTGGAGGCCCCCTGGTGCTAGGCCTGTACACACTCAGTGAGAGAGATTCCTTGCCCCAAAGAGCTTGAGCACCAGGACCTAAAGGTATTTAGGCAGCCAAGGCCCCTGGATTTCGCTGAATTCTGCAGTGGACCGGGAATTGCACAGCAACGTTGATTGATTACAACACTGCATTGGCTGATGTGACCTTGCAACATTTCTAGCCTGCGCTGGTTGATTTTGTTCTCTGATGTGTACACACAATTCGTCCACTAAAACCCATGATCTGATTGGAGTCATTCCATTCACCCGCCCTCGCCCCATCTATTTGCTTCTCTCCCTGTGACTACTTGTCCATTTAGTCTGTAAGGCCCAGATCTCATAGACTTTAAGATCAGCAGGGACCATCGTAGTCATCTAGTCTGACCTCTTACACACTGCAGGCCACACTTAGCCAGAGGTTATGGGTCTGTTTCAGGAGTGGGTGAGTTACTGAAGTCCTCAAATCATGGTTTAAAGACTCCAAGTCACAGAGGATTCACCATTCACTCGTTTAAACCTGCAAGTGGCCTGTGCTCCATGCTGCAGAGGAAGGCGAAACTCCACCAGGTATTTGGGCACCCAACTGCCATTGAAATCAGAGAACAAAAAAGCCCAAAGCAATCAGTACAAGCTAGAAATATTCCAGGGTCACATCAATTAACACTGTTGTGCAATTCCTAATCCCCTGCCAAATTCAGCCACACCGGTGGGAGTTAGGTGCCTAAATACCATTGAGGATCTGGGCCTTGCAGACTAAGTGGGCAAGTAGGAATAGGGAGAAGCAGCAACTAGAAGGGGCTGAGGGAGTGTGGATGGAGTGACTCTAAGGGGATGTCTACACTGCAGTGAAACACGTGGGGCTGGCTTGGGTGAGCTGACTCAGGCTCGGGTGAGCTGACTCAGGCTCATAAGGCTCAGGCTGCAGGACTGTGAGATTGCTGCACAGATGTTTGGGCTCAGGCTAGAGCTGCAGCTCTGGGACCGCATGAGAGGGGAGTGTCCCAGAGCCAGGACTCCAGCCCAAACATCTACACTAGATTTTTACAGCCCCGTGAGCCAGAGTCAACTGACCCAGGCCAGCCACGCTCCTGCCATGGGTCTTGTATTCCAGTGTAGACATACCCTCAGATCACAGTTTAGTAGACTCCCCGTGTGCATTTTTTGTTTGTTAGGTAATGGATAAGCAGATCAGGAGCAGTCACCTCAGCTTGCCCCTGCCTAACCATTATTAGCTGGCTACGCTCTAAAGGTACCCCTGTGGAAGGAAGCCTTGAGCAGGGATTTGAAGAATAGGTTAGTGGCTGCAAATGCCTTTGAATCACCACTGGACTAGAGGGTAACATCTTTACGATTGATCAAGGCCCCTGTAATGGTGTGGGAATGGGCACCCCCTTGTGTCAGGGTGTAACATTGCCTTTAACCTTGGCTCCAGCACCTCCTGCCGGCTGGCTCACTGGATCTTCCATGGCTTGGCCCTCCACCAGGTCAGATACATGTTTAAAAACTTCCAGGGGATCCAGAAGTTCCTACTGAAAGTTCACAAAATGTCCCCATACAAAGGAACCTTCAGTTCCCCTTCTCAGGCTATTCCTTGGCCCTTCCTTTGGACCAAGGCTTCAGGCCCACCTTGGGTTCAATATTCCTTACACTGGGCTTGCATGCCCCCTTCCTCAGGGGCTGGTAGAGGAACCCAGGCTTCCCCCACTCTACTGTGGATTCCCCACCTGGGAACCTGCCTGTATTAAGCAGTTGGGTGTGCTTCTTCAGACATGCTGCTATTTCCTTGGGACACTTCCTTCCTCTCAAGCACTTCTCCACAGCTGGTGCTTAACACAGCCTCCCTTTAGAGTTCCCAAACCTCTGGCTTCTCCCTTCTGGACTGAACTAATAACTCTTCCTGTCCTTTCAGGTTCTGCCTTTCCTGTCCCTACCTCAGGCCCTTCCCCAGAGGAGCCAAACCTGCTCCTGCAGAGCTCCTTCTCTGTTGTTCCTTGTCTTAGGAGGCTTTCCCTCACTGCCTTCCCTCCTCAAGGACTCTGGCAGCTTCCCCTAGGGATCTTCCCTGCTCCTTGTAGGCTCTAGGTCAGGACTTCCCCGACAGGAGCCTATAGCTGCTACTCTCTGTGGGTCCACCCGCCTGTTTAAGTCCTATCTCAAGGTCCCCAGCCACAGGACCCTGAGCTACTTATTCCCTGTGTTTCTCTCTACAGAGAAGTCTGGCCTTCCTCAGAGAGTGGCAACACTCCTTCCTCCTCTCAACAGAGCTCCTTGAAAGGCCCAAGTGCCAAAGGGATCTTAGCTAGCTCCACCCCTCTGGCCAGAAGTCAAATTAGTTAATCACCCTCCAGCTGCAGAGCATGACTAATTGTTTTTTTTCCATTTCTAGCTGGAGACAGGAGTCCCCCCATCATAGTCCCCCTGTGTTATTCAGCATGTCAGACCTAATTTGTGCCCCAAGGTGTCTCCAATGTGTGTAACAGATCTGCCCCAAATTCTGTAGCAAACTGGGAATCACACAACTGTGTTAAGTGACTGCAACAGTCACTTGGCTGGTGTGACCCTGGAAATGTTCTAGCCTGCACTGATTGATTGTGTTCTCTTTATCACATCCAGCTGACTATGTGTTGCTGGTTCTTGCCCTAACAGGTCCATAAATCCTATCCCTGCAGTCTCTCGGTACAGATGTCTGTAGAAGCTCATTTCAACATTCAGCAAGTGTTTAGCTACTTCCTTGATTCCCGCCCTAAGGACCTCATGCCTGTGGAAAGGCCTCAGAAGCTAGATCAGTTCTGTCCTGGAGAATGTGAGGAAGCTGTTTCCAACAGTGCATCCCCTCCTCTTACCCAGGTGGCCATCTCTCCTGAGGTTCCTTATCAAACCCTGGCTGATTTTGTGAAGGGATCACAAGATCTCCACAGCTCCAGGCCCGGGCACTATGAACGCCTGGCTTGCCTCCTCATGCTGCAGTTGTGTACAGGGCTAGAGCATCTCAAGCAGCAGAAGGTTGCTCACTACAACATTCACATGGAGAACCTGCTCTTGGTGCACTGTCCATCTCCTCACCAGGGCCAGCAGGACAAAGATTCATCTGCAGAGCTGTCGCTTCCAAGGTTGGTCATCAGCAACTTCTCTAAAGCTACAGGAAAGAAGACATCTACTTCTGCGGCCCAAGATCCAGACCGAGTCAGCATGGCCCCCAAATGGCTCTCTGTGGCTCACTTCCAAAATGCAGAGGGGTTCCAGGTAGGCATATTGGTCTATGAGATCTTGCATCAGCCCAGCCCCTTGGAGAAGCCCTCAGGACTCAGGATTGGTGACCTCCCTGCCATCCCAGCCCTGTCCATCTATTCGGGGGGGCTCCAGAACCTGGCCACCCTGCTTCTTCACCCAGATCCGCACAGGAGTGTGTCCATCGAACAAGCAAAGAACATGCTGCAGGTCTTGCTGTGGGGACCACGCCAGGAGCTCTTTGCCAGGAACCAAATCACTCCGGTCTTGCTCCGGAACTGGGCGGCCATTAAAAGGGTGCTGTTGCTGCTGAAGTTTGCAGAGAAGGCGTCTGAGGCAGAGGTGACCATACGGCTGGAAGAGTGGCTGTGCTGTTTGTACTTCACAGAGACCCCCGAGCACACGCTCCTCCACACCCTCAGCATTCTGCTTGCTTTAGAAAGCCCGGGGGCACATTAGACTTAACAGCTTATGCATCAGTTATGAAATACCTAGATTCTCTGGGCCCTAAGATTCATCTCAGCTCTTCATTCTTCAGAAGAAGACACCCTGAGTTTTATGCAGCTAACTGGGGGGGGGGTGGGAGGGGGGAGAGAGTAGACTTTTAAGACTTGGGTCCTGTTTACTCTAAAGTTTGTGGCACTTTGACTAAGAATAGGGCCAGAGAGGCCAGGTACAGCTGGACTGCCGCAGGTGGAGTTCTGGGGTGGAATGTACCTCCCCGCTCCCTGACACACAGAGGGACTGAGCAGCTTGCTCAGCATCTTGCATCCATTAGGGACCCAGTCCTACTCCCGTTGACTCACACAGCCAGCTCCTAAATATCTGCCATGGGGTATTTCTCATGTGTGTTTCCAGGATAAACCTCATGCTGTTTACTACTCCTATCCCTGCCCTTTCCAGGTCCCCTTTGTGCAATCTCTCCATCCTCTTCCCTTCAGGTTCACGCCTTCTTCCTGTTCCTGGGAACTTCATAAACATACTGTTTACACCTCTAACCTGCCCCTCCAACTCTTTAGTGATTGTTCAAAATAAGATGGAGCCAAACTCCCTAGTAGACCAATCCCCACAACTGTGCACTCTGCAGTGTATTCTACCCTTGGTTTAGGCTCCTTCTGCCAGTTTTCAGTCCATGATGCAATGTTTTGTACCAAATTCCCTGGAGTTTTTCTGGGAAGACTTTCTTCCTGAGGGCCAAATGTTCCAATACATACTCACCAGGTCATCTGAGTAAGGGTTACAGGAGTTGACCTTTAGACACAAAATCTTCCTGGAAGCATCCTCCTCCCCACCCCATATCTGCATCCACTAATTCTGTCATTTTGTTTAAAAAATAGACTCCAGTTTGTCTTAAAGGTAATGTTATTAAGGAGAAATATGATACATCTGATAGACTTACTCTTATTAAAAACTGATTGTTACATAATCATTACCATGGAGGATGTATTTCAAAGGGAGAAATTTATCAACCCTGTAGCAGAAACCTTCAATAAAAACAGGATCCTGCTGAATCTTAAATGCTGTCCATTCAAATTCTTACTTTTTATGACATTAGCACTCTGCATGACATGTCCAGGGAAAAACATAAAGCCAAGCTTCACTGCTCTGTGCGTAGGTCTAATAGCATAGATAGTATGATGAACAGTTTGGATCTGTTTGTGGCTACCCCATGTGGGTGCACTGATGGAGACGGACTTCAGAAAACCAACCAACCAACCCAGAGCTCACCATCAGAATCAGCCTGCAAAGCATATCTGTGGGTGATTATGAAGGCCAGTGAAGCTGGCCACCCAGCAGCAACTGCATGTGAATTGTAAATCCCTACTTTGGGTGTGAGGTCTGTCTTTGGACTCGCTAGGCCTCCTAGACTATCCTTGACAGGTGTTTGTCCAATCCCTTCTTAAAAACCTCCAGTGACAGGAATTCCACAAACTCCCTTTGAAACCTATTCCAGAGCTTAACTATCCTGATGGTTATAAAGTCTTTCCTAATATCTAACCTAAATCTCCCTTGCTGCAAATTAAGCCTATCCGTTCTTTTCCTATCTTCAATGGACATGAAGAACAATTGATCGTGGTCTTCTTTATAACAGTTCTTAACATATTTGAAGAGTGATCAGGTCCCCACAATCTTTTCTCAAGATTAAATCATGATTGGATATAGCAAATTTTTGCTTCAATGAAGTATACAAATATTGTCAACACTGTAGTCAATGGAAGCTACATATGTTAAGCACCTTTGATAATTATGCCAATCTTATTAGCTTTCTAACTGTGGATTTAGGAACCTAACTTTAGGCCTGGCTGTGCAAGACTAATCAGGTTTACAGCATAGTAGAAGCTTAATTTGTTTCTGACCCCTCAAATTCATTGTCAGATAGATAGGCTTCTGAGAGGTAGGTCATCAAGAAAGAATGGGTTTGTGGGCGGACCGCACCCTTCCAACACAGGCTTCACCTGGACAATGCTTTCTTTTACACAAGATGCTTACTTCCAAAGTGTCTGCTTGCTAACACAGTGAGCCAAAGAACATTTTAGTCTGGTTTTGGCTTATGCTGAGCCATGTCAGTTACACACATACATGCCTATCTGGTAGATTATAATGTCTGGGAATTTTCATAGAAAGGACTGTCTTGTGGTTAAAGCACAGCCCTAGGAGTTAGGATATCTGGGGTCTATACTCAGCTCTGCCACTGATTTTCTGGGTGACCTTGTTAGCCTTTTCTCAGTGATCTCCTGCAATACTTTGCCTGGGTGCGAGATGGCAGTACAACGCCTAGCACTAGCAGCAGCAAAACAAAGAAACAAAATTATCGGTTATGCTTGCTCCAGTCTAATCATGCTCCTGTTTATTTACCACAGGCCTAAGTGGGCTCTCAGTTACACTGACACAAATCCAGAAGAACTGCAGCAATGTGAATGCAATTACTTTGGGTTCACATCAGGGACCCACATTATTTTAATCTATTTATTCGTTCGTACACTGTCCAAATCACTGCCGTACCTGAGTGCCTCACAGTCTTTAATGTGTTTATCCTCTCAACACACCTGTGACGTAGGTCAGGATTGTCCCCATTTTAAAGATGGAGAACAAAGCACAGAGCAATTTAGCAATTTGCCCAAGGTCGTACAGAATGTCTGCAGAGGAACAAGGACATGAAGCCTTGTCACCCAAATTCTGGGCTTGTGCCCTAACCACGGGAACGTCTTTTATTCTCTTTTAAAATTATAATCCTTTGACTTTTATCCTGCGATGCTATCACCTTAAAAATGACACTTCTGTCTGCAATTTGTCTGAGACACAAGGTGGGAGAGGTAATATCTTTTATTGGACCGACTTCGAGCTTGGAAGCTTCTCTCTTTCACCAACAGAAGTTGGTCCAATAAAAGATATTCCCTCCCCGACCTTGTCTCTCTCTCATCCTGCAACCAACACAGCTACAACACTGCAATTTGTATGTAATATTGCTACAAATGAGAGTCAATGACCATCATTGAAAGTTACACTCCAGCCACTCGCAAGGTTACACACAGTCAATCTAATGCCTTTATGCATTTGAGAGCACTTCCTGTTACAGTCCATCGGACATCTTGTTGTTTATGTGGGTCTTTCACACAGCAAGAGAGGAGAGATTAACATTTTTAAAAGTAGGCAAATGTGACTGCAAAATGACAAAATCTTGGCAAAGGACATAGGCAGCAGTATCATTATAATTGATCATTTGGAGCGTGGAAGCACCCAGGAGCCCCAGTCATGGACGAAAACTCCATTGTGCAAGGCGCTGTACAACACAGAACGGTCCCTGCTCCAAAGAGCTCTCAATTTTTAATTCCTTTTGTCACTAGACTAAATCAATTTCAGTGTAATGGCATCCCCTTTAAAGCCCTCAATATTACTGCTGACTGGAATCTGTACCATTCCTGGCTGACTCCCTGTACATTACTGCAACAGAAAAGAGTTAAACCTTAAGCAGTTAGTTAGTGGTTTATTCCAAGCTTAATACTTCCTTTAAATAAATTCAATTTTAAGCGATTATTTTAACTGTATTATGCAATACGGCAGCATTGTTTAGCAGCTAAAAGCTAAGCTTGGAATCCAGCCAAGGAGGAGTCGTATAAATTGAGTTCTATACAGCATGTGTCCTTAAAAGCCAAGCTCCTAAGTGGATGTTAAAAGTCACTGTCGATGCTAAAAGTATATGCTATAATGAATGATTGACAGAAGGCAGTTCAGGTGCTCTTATTTACCCTAGCTTGCAATACAAGGACAAAGATCTAAGTGGGATCACTCAAAACTGACGAAAGGAAATGCTTTTCCACACAGCACAGTCCATCTGTGGAGCTCTTCCCCCCAAGCTCTCAACGAGGCCAAGAGCTGAGCAGGATTAAACAAACACATTATAGAAGAGACCATCCACGTTACAAGAGCAAATCTTAAAGACTGTTGAGTTTGGGAAGAAATATAAAGCTCAAAGTTCAGGGCATAAACTGACCTTTAACTACATGAATCCAGAGGAAAGCGCCACTGCAGGGCCTCTTCCTCCAAAGCAGCTGATGCTGACCACCGTGGAAGAGACAGTATGGAACCAGATGGGCCACCACTCTGATACAGTCCCTTGATTTTCTGTGCTTCTAACAAGCTTCTGGTGAAATTAACAAAATCCAATTAAATGCATCTCGAGAAGCTGGATTCGCTTTGAGTTTGTTTGTTTTTATTTTAAATAACCATTTTCCTGAGTTGGGCTTTTTTTTTTTCTCTTCCACCTCTTGGTGTGGGTATCCCAACAGCCAGCAGGGGGGGCATATGTTGGCTCACTAGCAGGCATTGCTTGCTACGTGCAGGTACCGAGTCCCTTTCCGTGCACATAGGTCACCACCAACCTTGTCTCAGATGGGCCATAAGCCCTGTGTGCCCTCTGCTGATACCATCCATCACCCAACCGCTTCACGGGGGCCAGCCTTCCCGACAACACTCATCCTGGTGCATCTCACACTGTCTCCACACTATTTTTCTCCTGAATTTCCTCTCGGTTGCTAACCACTTGTGGAAGCAATGGTGGGGGTATTAACATAACAGATTTCCAGGCAGCTGCCAACATTTAAGCCAGTGCCTACATTTGCCCAGACCAGGGTTAAGTGACAGGATAGCAAAGTCACCTGGACTCCACTAGCGCTCTCACCCTCACTAGCATGAGTAGTACCGGTGAGAAATTTTAGGGGAGGCTATCTTCATGCCAGCTGGACCAGGGAGAGCACCTGGCAGGGATTCACTTGTCCCTGCTCTCTTCCCCCTTCCTCTGTGCAGAGGATTCAGTGGCTGGGTACCTACTTATTTGTCAGCTCAGCAGAGAAGAGTCTGTCAAACCCTAATGACAAGCTCCCAGCCCCAAGGAGGGGAATGCAGTGACAAAATAAACAGCATGTCTCAGCTGCAGGTGACATGGGGTTTCTGCTCCCTTTGAGACATGCCTCTGCTCTTTCTAGTGCTTCCCAGCTATAAATAGGGCAGCAAGGCCTCCCCTCCAGGCCCCGGCTCACCTACACGTCTAGACTGGTTTATTGACCTTTGTTACTCAAGCTGACTTCACTGGCGTCTACAAGGGCTGCAGTGAGCAGAAGGCCCAGTGTCCAAATATAGTCTTTGGAAAGAGCTAGCTTCCGTAAACTAGAACCATTTAATGATTTCGTTAGCAATAAATGACCCAGTATGCAAAACCAAACACTCCTACCAGGAAACTTAAGTCTCAAGGGATTCTATGACATCATCCAATGCTCCAACTGTCACCAAAGAGGCAGTACCCATGTAGAGGAAGGAGATATGGAACACCTCCAGTCATCGCAACCAGAGATTGTTTAAGATGTATTAGAAAATGGATATGCTTGAAGGGCACAGAGGAATTCCCTTTATATTAAATATACTGCCTAGTAAATCATCACTCATCATTTAAGGCATCAGTGGAGAATTATTGATTCACTGCTAATGTACTAGTCAAAGTGTGGATGACGCTCCAAGCAAATGGTGAATAACCTACCACCCATTATGAATGCTCTTATCTCAGACCAGCCATTAAATCACCTAATGCTGCCTGAAAGTTTACTGGGATGTGTTCAACATCTATGCCTCATCCCCATTTTAGTGTGCCAGGGAATCAGGTTTTAGGTATGGACTACATAATAGCAGGAGAGGGTTTATCACTGGCAATCTGCTACCAGCAGGAGGTCAAACAGTAAGACTCCAAGGATTTAATCCTGGACATGGAGGTTAAAGTAAACGCTGGCAGATTATGATCATATGACACCATATAAACATCCAGATTTTACATTACAGATCAAAAAGAGGTGGAATTGTGCTCTGTATTCAAAGTATCCAACTCAATTTTTACTGAAACTAAACAAACCCAAAAAGGCTACAAGGTAAAGCAAGTAGCCAAGTCAGAGACCTATTTCTACACCTAGACTGTTTACTGACAGAGTCCTGAGGTTTTCATGTCCATCTTCCTTTCACACCAAGGCAATATCTTTTTATGCATCCTGTAAAACCACTACAGAACAGGGACTGTGGCTTTGTAAACGTTCAGGCTCCACAAGCAGTTCTAAGACTCTTCTTCCTTACAAGCCACTGATCACCCATGAAATATTAACAGGTCTAGCTGAACACATCATTGGTGCTGAAAAAAGCTGGCTCAGATCAATGTAAAATTGTGTACCACTGAAATGTGAGTGCAAGGTACACTTGACGTAAGTGATTAATACAGGGGTGGCCAACCTGAGCCTGAGAAGGAGCCAGAATTTACCAATGTGCATTACCAAAGAGCCACAGTAACACATCAGCAGCCCCCCATCAGTTTCCCCCTTTGCCACCTGCACCTCCTGCCCACCAGCAGCCCGGATCAGCACCTCCCAATCAGCTATTTCATGGCATGCAGGAAGCTGGGGGGGGAGGGGGAGGAGCAAGGAAGCCAGCTAGGCTCAGGGAGGGGGTGGGAAGGGGTGGAGTGGGGGCAGCGCCTGTGGCAGAGCCAGGGGTTGAGCAGTGAGCACCCCCGGCACATTGGAAAGTTGGCGCCTGTAGCTCCAGCCCCAGAGTCGGTGCCTAGACAAGGAGCCCCAGGTTGGCCACACCTGGATTAATACATCCAGACAGGTCACATTACAAAGTCAGCAACGAGGGTGGACTAAAGTTAGTCTCGCAGCCCTTACCTACCATTTTGATTCAAAAGCCTGGGATACACCTTCCCAGCCAGAGGGAAGTCTTAAACATCTTAAACCAGCAATAAAAAGTAAAATATAAATTTTTATTTAGAATTAAAGCAAATACTTCAGTATCACAAACACAATATTAAACTTCAAGAAATATACTGCTAATTTGGAGTGAGCATTTATTTGCACAATCACAACATGCGCACAAATTCAGAAAAGATGAAGTTTGAAATTTTCAACATCCCACCACCAAAGCAGTTGGTCACAATATTTTGTACAAAGAACAAACAATTATATGTACTGTATAATAGATGTTGACAAAATTTCTACAGTTTCATCTTTATAGACAACAAGAAAGCTCTAAGAGGCAAACATTGCAATCTATTCTTCTTCTGAAGTCTCTCTCTCAAACGTATAGGCCATGAAGCAAGCATCTGGTCTCTTGGGGACAAGGGGATGCCCTGGTCTCACAATCTCAAAGCCCAAAAAGCTGAAAGTACGGAGCAATGCAGCTGCAAAAAGTAGAAAGAATACAAGTTTAATCTGATATTCATGTCACTAGACAATCCCTACTGGCCAACAGAGCAGTAAGGAGACATCTGAAGAGACCAATTTCTATAGATATATTGCAGTTACATTTATATGAAGCTACCTTTCTAGGTTAGTGAAGTCACATGGTGAAAGCAATTTAACAGGCTTCAATTTACACCCACCTCTGTCATCTCTGTTCTTGTGGAAGCAAATGAAAACGTGATCAACTTGAAGCTGTTCTTCAGCAAACTCAAGAAGAACTGCAAAACTAAAGTGGAATATCAGTGAGACGGACAATTCCTCCCACAACGTTGTGGAGGCAAATTTTCAAGCAAGTGAACTCACGGGCACATCTGCACCTGCAAATGCGTGTGCCTGAATCAGGCAGCAGTGTAAGTACCCAGGTTCACACTGACAGCTAACAAAGGCTGTGCCTCAGCCCTCTTCAGATTTACCCTTGAAGTCACACAGCCCAATTAGACTTCCAGCATTACGCTCCGAATTAGCATATAACACTTACAGTGATAGGTGCCACTGCACTTTAAGGCCCACATACCAACAGAAGTTAGTTAAGGGTTGAGGAATAAAAGTGGAATATCTGGAGTTCTTTTACTTGTAAGAGCACAAATCAGCCCTGTAATCTTTCACTATTAATAAGTTAAGATTGTCATTTAAGGAGGAAAGTTAAGTCAGACTAAACCTTTCCACAACTAAAAAAGGCAAGTATGTTTATGCTGCTTTAGAGCTAGCTTCCATCTCTGAAGACTCAGGATCACAGTGTGAATGAAAAGTGAGATTTAGATTATATTCTCACTAACATTTAGGGATCTGGGGCAAATTGGGGATTGGTCCTGCTTTGAGCAGGGGGTTGGACTAGATGACCTCCTGAGGTCCCTTCCAACCCTGATATTCTATGATTCTAACACATGCCCAAAATAGGAACAATATTTAGCACTGTTATAGCACTTTACAAATCATCAGACGTGTGTCATGATTGGAACAGAAGAAATTCTATAGCCAAGGAAGCCTGCATGATAAACCCATCATCAGCTGTAAGTGGATGTAGCCAATACAGAACTATCACTCTTCGGGAGTACTGAAGGTAATTCCTATTTAGGAAAGAGAAGTTAAAGAGCAGATTACACTCTATCCTGCATACCTGTCTTTGCTCCCTTCAGGCAGAGCACCACTGGGAATTTCAATATACAGGTTGTTGTTGTTCAGCACTGCCCTCCAGTTAACATGTTTGGCATCTGTAAGCCTTGACTGGACATTGAGAATTCTTGTCCTGTTATTAGATGTTAGTTCCTCTGTTACATTCAGCCGATTATCCTGTTACAGCAAGATGGGAAGTTACTTCTAATTCATCACAAATTTGAAATTAAACTCATGGAAGTGCACAAAGTTCTTGAACACTGCCATCAGGTTTTGTATTATAGCCTTCACCATATGAAAAGCCATTAATACACTAAGAAAACGAAGCAAAGACTGCATATACTTACAGAATAAAATAAATTAGCTGAAAGATTGTGATCCCTCTGACTATTCCCTCGCCCACCTGGGATCTTCAGGGGTGGGTGAGGGACATCAGGAGCACCACCGAGGCCCCGGACCCAGGTTACTACAGCAATTGAAAGAAACCCTGGAACTAAAGAAAATCATAATTTCAGTTAAACTACATAAAACCTAGATAAAGACAAGAAGCAGCATTCACGTTTTATATCACATTTTAAACAGGAAACACACTGAAAACATGCTATTAGCCTGAGCTTATGAAAGCAAAATTAAGTCTTAACTTGCATTTATACAGCAAAGGGAAAGGAGTGCCTTGACATAGAATAAAAACATGTAGGTTGCAAGGGGCCTCTGTTCACAAAAACAAGAGACATTAAATGTACACCCATGATGCTCAAGCTATCAAGTCCACAAAAGTCAGGAAAGCTAAGCATTTGGTGACATTTAAAGTGAAGGCTGAAAAAAACCACAAATGATATCTAAGAACTTAATTATGAATTTTACAGTTAAATTAACCTGTAAACATTATCATCAGGCATGACAAATGAAACATTTCTAAATTATGAAATAGCCTCCATGTCCTATCTCACAATTTTAATGAGTAATTCCCACTAAAGCCAATAAAAGTTCTGCACAGGCAAGAACTGAAACTTGACATTCTTCTTCCCTCTTGACCAGTTTGTAGTTTATGTATGAACATTCTGATCACAGCAGCACCGGTACTATAATTCCCAATTCTAAGGTTAACTACAGTTTTAGTTATAACTGATTTTAGAATTTATTTTAGTTTTATGTGAAACAGTGTTTCCTTGGCAGATGTCCTATGCCCCTGTGCATACAGATCAGACCTGGTGCTGAGTTTGTTACGGAAGTACTCACATTGTTTCTCTACATTCTGGAGAGTTTAAGTAGATTCTACTTGTTTTTTGGTATCTCCAGATTGCTTTCACCATTCAAACCTCACGAGGAAGGAGTAAGTTTGTGATATTAAATACTTTAAAATGTCTATTAAGTAAAAAATTGAAGACTGTTCCCTTAAAATATCACTAATCTGAAAACCTACTTCAAGTTTTCATATTGAGCGTCTTTAAAAAAAATTTCCAATGCAGAGCATTTATACTGCTCTGCTAAGTTTAATACTGATCATTACTACAGAACCCTCTATTTAAAGCATTCCAGCCTCTTGAAACTACTATTAAACCTAATTTTTCTCCACACATTGTTTCATACTATCAGTAAGACTGCTTGCCTGATCAGCTTTATACTGTAACAAGAATGACTGCTGTGCCCATTAGCCCCTCCCTCTGCACCATCTTTCACCCTGCAGGCTTACACTTTGGTTGCGTCATCTCAGCAGATGCAGCAATCGAGGCCCTTAGGGAAATTTTCACAATCGTCCTATCTGTGAGTGCCAGCAGCCATTTGCAAATCGGTATAAACATGTACAAAATAATCCACCATTTTGCTCAGTCCAAATGCATTTGAGATTTCCAAATCAGACAGAAAATTGTGGGGAGACAAACAGACCACTGATTAGAAAGCCTCTGAACAGCTATATATTGACAGGTACAGTATCATATGCTGAAAGTGATCAATAAAGGGGACCATTGTGAAGCTATAATATGAATGTATTATACTGCATAAAGTTAAAAGAGTCCAGGACCAACTGATATCAATTGTATCTGATCCCTCAGTTCTATTCATTTCCAAAGTGCAGCCGTTTTACAGTAAAGAATTCAACTGGTTCTCTAATACATGCATTAAACATTTATTTTAATATTCCTTTTCAGTTTAATTATAGAGCAGTGTAGCTCACTGTCCTCGTGTGATAAGAACCACATTTTTATTTATTAAGCAGTTGTATAGAACTGCATATATAGGAGGTTTTAAATACAAATTTCCTGAGTTCTTTCATCTAGTGGTATTTCATCTTTTTTCAGTAAACAGTTTTGTAGCATAACAAAGGCTGATTTAGCTTTGGGAGTTACTTTTAATACCCCATTTTAAAGTTGTGCTCATTGTGTGGTCTTTATATGGCCTTCCTTTTGGACTGTAATGTTCTTTAAACAAAAATGGCTTCTTAAAATAGTCCCTGAAAAGGGAAAGCCAGTCTTATAATGCATAACTGGTTTGATAGCTACTTTCTGTTGCTCGCAGAAGTCTTAGTAATTTTCAGATGTTTTCATCCGCAGCAATTGTTTAAACTGCATCAGAGGATTAAGCAACCAGCTTTTATAACACTCTTACCTTCTACTTTAGGCTAAGCACCTTGATTCGTTTCCATGCACATAAATACACCCTTCCATAAAGGCTCTCACATTTCCCACTCTCCTGCCATTCTGAACTAATCATGTTCCAACTATCAGACGAAAAGCTTTCATACCAGCAGCAGTCTATTGCTTTGAGGCAGATCATTTCTATTCGGTCTTTCTTTATTGAGGATTTTTACTGAGAAGTAGCCACAAGTGACCAGCAAAATACATTCATGCCTCTGCTAATCGGTTAGTTATTCTGGCAATTTCAGCAGCAAGTGATGTGGCTGCTGTTTACATCTAACTGCTCTTTAACTGTCACGTGGCAGGTTAAGGCTCGGTGTTATTTTAATAAAAAGAAAAGGAGTACTTGTGGCACCTTAGAGACTCGAAGCCGCTGAGCTTGGGTAGTGTCCTCCGACTCTTGTCTGTGGGGAAACTAAGGTGCCACAAGTACTCCTTTTCTTTTTGCGAATACAGACTAACACGGCTGTTCCTCTGAAACCTGTTATTTTAATGGTTGCATTACGGTGTGCTAGCATTGAACAGTGCTCTGGGGACGGCAACGTTCCTCAGCCCAGCTGCTGCTCTGCGGGGCTGGAGACGAATTTAACGCAGCCCAGCAACGTGTTTGTCCAGGGGGCCACCGATGGCCTCGGACAGGACCCGGAGAATCAGGCGGGGGAGGGGACTCACCTGCTCGGAGGGGAAGCAGGAACCAGGCCTGTGGGGGGAGAAAGGGGGCGACGACTCCCACGTGCGCGAGAGTGGGGTGGGGTGGGGGGGTTTAAAGGACCTCATAACGCCCGCGCCCTGGCGGGGGGGAATCCCCCAAAGGGGCTAAGCCACCGCCCAGCCCCTCCAGCCAACCCATGGGCCCCTCCACGTCACCCAAGTGATCCCCAGTCCCGCCCCCCCCCTTCCTGGGTGGCCAGGACGCCCGCGAGATGAGCCTGGCACCCACACCCAGGGCGCTGTCCTCAAAGGGCACAAGGCTGGGCCCGGAGGACCGACGCAGCGCCGGGGGCAGATGGGAGCGGCCCGGGCTGACGGGCTGGGCACGGCGGGGGGTGAGGGCTGAGGCGGGCCCGGCCCCTCACCTGCTCTGTCCGGCACTGAGGCTCAGCACGGCGGGCATGATGATGATGGTGCTTTTATTCCCCTCTTTCTCTCTGGCGAAGCAGTGACTGTTGAGTATCCGCTGCAGGGAGGATTTCACCATCCGGCCGCTCTGGTCCGAACCCCGAAACCCTCCGCCGCCTCCCCCCGGCCCACACTCTGCCGTACAAAATGGCGCCTGCCCGCCCAGCGGCCCCTCTTGTAGCCGCTCCGGGAGACTGGCCACGCCCCTCCGGGGGCCACGCCCAATCAACGGCGCCCACGCCCTCTGGAGGGTGACGGCCCCTGTGCGGTAAACGGCCAACTGTCCGCCAGGGAGACTGGCTCCCCATTGGCTGAGGACATTAACGGGGTGGGAGGGGGGAGCGATGAGTTCTCTTCCTATTGGCTGGTAAGAGGATGACGCTAAAACGAGGCCTGGAGCGGGCTCTTCAGTGGCTCGGCGGTTCTGATTGGCTGCGGACGGAGGGGCTTGAGCAGCGTTTGATGTGCTGGCCTCCTATTGGGGGAAGGCTGACGGCGGCGCCAACGTTCACGCCCCGCGCCGAGCTCGTTTCGTGTCCCGAGTTCGCCTCCCACTGCCTGAGGGAAGGGGGCCGGAGGCGCTGTGCGCATGCGCTGGTCTCGAAGCCGCTGAACTTGGGTAGTGTCCTCCGACTCTTGTCTGTGGGGAAACCGACCTGGTCCCTCGTTATCTCCGCAGCCTCGGTGCCGGGAGCCCCTCGGCCTCCCCTCCTGCTCCCCAGCTCCCACACCGAGTCCTCTCCCTCCCACACCCACCGACTCCTCTCCCTCCCCTCCCCCTCCCTGGCTAGCCCTAGCTCCCACACCGAGTCATCTCCCTCCCTCCCTCCACCACCCACTGACTCCTTGGCCTTCCATCCCGCTCCCCGGCAAGACCCAGCTCCCACACTGAGTCCTCTCCCTCCCACACCCACAGACTCCTCAGCCTCCCCTCCCCAGCTAGCCCCAACTCCCACACTGACTCCTCTCCTCCCCCTCCCTGGCTAGCCCTAGCTCCCACACCGAGTCATCTCCCTCCCTCCACCACCCACTGACTCCTCGGCCTTCCATCCCGCTCCCCGGCAAGACCCAGCTCCCACACCGAGTCCTCTCCCTCCCACACCAACCGACTCCTCGGCCTCCCCTCCCCGGCTAGCCCCAACTCCCACACCGACTCCTCTCCCTCCCCTCCCCCTCCCTGGCTAGCCCTAGCTCCCACACCGAGTCATCTCCCTCCCTCCACCACCCACTGACTCCTCGGCCTTCCATCCCGCTCCCCGGCAAGACCCAGCTCCCACACTGAGTCCTCTCCCTCCCACACCAACCGACTCCTCGGCCTCCCCTCCCCGGCTAGCCCCAACTCCCACACCGACTCCTCTCCCTCCCCTCCCCCTCCCTGGCTAGCCATAGCTCCCACACTGAGTCATCTCCCCCCCTCCCTCCACCACCCACCAACTCCTCGGCCTCCCATCCTGCTCCCCGACAAGCCCCAGCTCCCACACCGACTCCTCTCCCTCCCCCACCTGCTCACTGACTCCTCGGCCTCCCCTCCCCAGCTAGCCCCAGCTCCCACACCAAGTCCTCTCCCTCCCTCCCTCCACCACCCACTGACTCCTCGGCCTCCCATCCCTCTCCCCGGCAAGCCCCAGCTCCCACACTGAGTCCTCTCCCTCCCCTACCCACCGACTCCTCGGCCTCCCCTCCCCGGCTAGCCCCAGCTCCCCCACTGACTCCTTTCCCTCCCCGACCTCTCCACCAACTCCTCGGCCTCCCCTCCTTCTCCACAGATGCCTCCCAACCCCCTTACCAACTACTCAGCCTTCCCCTCCCTTGCCGGAGCTCCCACACACCCTGCTCCTTGTCTCCCCCTCCCTTTCTACACAGCCAGCCCTCACACCAACCCCTCTGGCTTCCCTCCCCATGTGGGTGCAGGCTTGGAGCTACAAAGAGTCATGAATAGGGCCCTACCAAATTCATGGCCCATTTTGGTCAATTTCACTGTCATTGGATTTTTAAAATCATAAATTTCATTATTTCAACTACTTAAATCTGAAATTTCAGGGTGTTGTAATTGTAGGGGTCTTGACCTAACAAGGAGTTGGGCTGGGGAGGGTCTGCAAGGTTATTGTAGGGGGGGGCTGCGGTTCTGCTACCCTTACTTCCGTGCTGCTGCTGGCGGCGGCGCTGCCTTCAGAGCGGGGCGGCTGGAGAGCGGCGGCTGCAGACCGGGAGCCCACCTCTGAAGGCAGAGCCGCCAGCAGCAGCGCAGAAGTAAGGATGGCCTGGTACGGTCTCGCCACCCTGACTTCTGCGCTGCTCCCTGCAGAGCTGGGCCCTCAGTCAGCCACTGCCATTTTCCGGTTGCCCAGCTCTGAAGGCAGCAGCGCAGACGTAAAGTGGCATGGGATGGTATCACCACCCTTACTTCTGCGCTGCTACTGGCTGGGCGACCGGCAAACAACCGCTGCTCTCTGGCCGCTCAGCTCTGAAGGCCGCGCAGAAGTAAGGGTGGCAATACCGCCACCCCCCTAAAATAACCTTGCGATCCCCCTGCAACTCCCTTTTGGGTCAAGACCCCCAATTTGAGAAACCCTGGTCTCCTCCAGGAAATCTGTATAGTATGGGGTAAAAGCACACAAAAGACCAGATTTCACAGTGGGAGACCAGATTTCATGGTCCGTGATGCATTTTTCATGGCTGTGAATTTGGTAGGGCCCTAGTAATAAAGTAAGCTGCTGTTTTAACAAGTACAACAAAAGCAGAAAATACCCAGCAAGGTGCAGTGTGCCCACATTAACAGGGGTTGGCAGGGCCTTACATTTTACATTCCTTGGCTCTTCAATATAGTTTAGCTTACAGCCCTAATGTTGCATTAACATTGTTTTTAATGTAGCTTGGTTTTATTTCTAAGGACAGAAGGAAGGAGGGAAAGAATGAATTGGACAAAAATACTCACTGAGGTCTTGGTGCTGCAAGTTGCCCCACACAGATGAACCTCCCCACTGCACTTAGCCTTATTGAAGTCTAGAGGGCTTCACACAGACCCTGGGTGAATTTCACTGTGCCCTAGATCATGGTGCTGCAGTGATTATGCTGGCCCTGTTAAAACACTCCAGATGTTTTGAAAAAACATATCCTGAACCCAGTGCATCTTTCTAGAAGAGCAAACTCTCAGACATTTTTTTTGGCAGTGCACAATTTTTAAACATTCCTAACTTTTTACTTGTTTCTTTTAATCTTGGTCAGAGGTATAATAGTACTTCTCCGTGAGAACTATTTATTCGCACAAATTCATAGTTCAGACATTTTTTAGTTGTCCACATGTGGGGGCGGGGGGGAGTTTGGTAGTGATAGTCTAAAATGTAAAAACTAATTTTTGTGCTGTGTACCCCAATAAGGAAGTAAACAAACACTGGCCATTGTAATAGCAGAAGTTCTTCCTCCAACGGCAAATACATTACATCAGTAGGGAAACATGTTGTGCTTTTCAGCATCCAAAAGCATTTTGGAAACCAAAGCCTTGGTCCTACAATTGGATCTGTACAGGGTCTGCCTCATCTGATCTGACTGCAGAATCAGGTCCAAGTGTGGTCCAAAGGAAATGACATGGAATTGGGAGTCAAGAAACATGAGTTCTCTTGCTGACTTGCCTGGGTGGCCCTGGGCAACTCTCTTTAGGCAATATTTTCAAAACACCTTTCATCTATATTAAATGCATGTAAAAAAGAAAAGGTTAGAATAATACAGAAGCAGGGAAGGACTATTCATAGATTCATAGATTCATAGATTCATAGATATTAAGATCAGAAGGGACCATTATGATCATCTAGTCTGACCTCCTGCACAATGCAGGCCACAGAATCTCACCCACCACTCCTGTGATAAACCTATGTCTGAGCTATTGAAGTCCTCAAATCATGGTTTAAAGACTTCAAGGTGCAGAGAATCCTCCAGCAAGTGACCCGTGCCCCATGCTACAGAGGAAGGCGAAAAACCCCCAGGGCCTCTTCCAATCTGCCCTGGAGGAAAATTCCTTCCCAACCCCAAATATGGCGATCAGCTAAACCCTGAGCATATGGGCAAGATTCACCAGCCAGATACCCAGGGAAGAATTCTCTGTAGTAACTCAGATCCCACTCCATCTAACATCCCATCGCAGGCCATTGGACCTATTTACCATGAATAGTTAAAGATCCAATGACAAGGGTTTCTTTAACTGGGCCATGTGTATCCATTTTAATGTACAATCTTTCAGATCGCACAAGCCCTCTTTTCAAAACCAAACTTGGAGGCAGAAACTGGACAGCCAATCCTATTATCATAGATACAAAGGAGATCTTAAAACAAAGGTTTGCCTGGTGCTGAGTGTATCTGAATAGTGGGATTTAGTGTACTCTGTAAGTTACCATAAAGCACGTGGAGAAAGGTACATATAACAGAAAGGAACTGGCAGAAATATTTGTACAATACAATTTTCAAGGTCATTGTTTTCTGATGAATGTGAATGGCTGTTTGTCTTTTAAGACAGCTCTGGCTACGGAGAGAGTATTAGCTGCAGAGACTAGCTGGATTTTGGCCATTGTTTTTGTACATTCTTTTATTCATTGTGATTTTAAGACGTGCCCATCCAGAAACTCTGAGCACATGTAAAGAGACTTAATCAATAAAACACGCAAAATGAAACTAATGTTCAAATCTCCACTGATCTGCTATGGCCTGAAACCACCCTGGTCAAAACTATGTGGAAGATGATGACAAATACTGTTGCCAAAAATGCATTGTTCTGCTGCGAAGCTCATGTGACAGACCTCACCTAGCCAGCTGGTGACTTGTCTTCAGGGAAGGATGAGTAATGGATGTGAGGGAGAAATTCTTTGCTGGAAGCGTCTGCACTTAACCCCATGAGCACAAAACAGGTGAAAGAAACACGAGCATTTAATCTCATCCCTCTCCTTACGTTTGGCCGTTGATTTTTGAATCTGAAGCCAGTTGCAGATTACTGTGTCATACAAAAACTAACCTGAAACAATATAAGAGTGGCAGCTCCGTGATCTTATTCAGGCCAAAAGCAACACAACAGATAAGAGCTGCCAATTCTTGTTTTGTGTTTTACTGAGAAAAGTCTTCCACAGGGATGGATGTTCAGGTTGACTCCAGGACTGTTATCATAGTGACAGGAATTGCGATTGCTAGTAATATTTATTTATATATTTATCTAATAGCAGTTCTGTATAATTACGCTGACCCCCAGGGCTTCAGGTAAAATGGAACAAATTGTAGCAGCTTTCATCTTTAACTTGGTGCTTGAAGCAGTATATTTGTTAATGGCTTTTCTGGGAGCTGAGGTGACCCGCACCAGGGTCCTTTTCTTAATAAGAAAATCTTCACACCGTTGTGTTCCATTCCAGTGATGAAAACAGGAATATCAAAATATTTGTATAATCCTTGTTTCCTAAACCAGCAGAGATCAGGAATATTCCAGCAGTGACATGCCTCTGTGCCTTGAAGGAAAGATGAAACCCTAATATCCCTACAAGCACCTCTTATCTGGTTTACTGATTTGTGAACTTTAGATCCAACCTCTAGTGTTTTCCCAAGCCTCCCTTGTAGCCATTGGGAAAATGAGAATCTGAACTGGGTTGCTCAGGATAGATGATGAGGGGATACAGAGCCTTTCACCTTTTAGGTCATCAGCCAATAGGGTGACCAGATGTCCTGATTTTATAGGGACAGTCCCAATATTTGGGGTTTTGTCTTATATAGGCACCTATTACCCCCCACCCCCGTCCCCATTTTTCATACTTGCTATCTATCGGCCAACTGCAGCCCATACTCATAGTGTATCTGATAGTTGTTCATAGGTAGGGCCCTACCAAATTCACAGTCCATTTTGGTCAATTTTACAGTCAGAGGATATTAAAAATCATAAATTTCATGATTTCAGTTATTTAAATCTGAAATTTCACAGTGTTGTAATTGTAGGGGTCTTGACCCAAAAAGGAGTTGTGTATGGGGAGGGGGTTGCAAGCTTATTGTAGGGGGGCTACAGTACTGCTACCCAGATTTTGCATGAAGGCAGCACAGAAGTAAGGGTGGCAATAACACAACCTCCCTAAAATAACCTTGTGATCCCCCTGCAACTCCCTTTTGGGTCAGGACCCCAAGTTTGAGCAACACTGGTCTCCCCCCGAAATCTGTATAGTATAGGGTAAAAGCACACAAAAGATCAGATTTCACGGCGGGAGACCAGATTTCACAGTCCGTGATGCATTTTTCATGGCCATATTTGTGAGATGGATGCGCCCTACGGAGGACAATGGGCTAGATAGGTAACTCTTAGGTCTCCCCTCCCCACAATGTCTTTGTTTCTACAGGATTTGAAAGTGTTGCTGATCATATGACACAGGACCAGTGCTTAGAAACATTTACTAGCCCAGAAAGAACTGATGTTGGTTCCCCAAAACATTTCTAGCCC
The DNA here is from genome assembly GCF_965140235.1 of Caretta caretta. Taxonomy (NCBI): domain Eukaryota; kingdom Metazoa; phylum Chordata; order Testudines; family Cheloniidae; genus Caretta; species Caretta caretta. The sequence goes on along the minus strand of NC_134230.1, from coordinate 9,770,110 downwards.
TGGCAGCGTGTGGAATGTTGTGCCTGAAATCATGGCTGTCACTTTATTTATGTAAAACAAAAAAAGGTCAACTAATCAAAAAACTTAATTGAAGAGAACGTTAATGTTTCACAGGCTTCAGAGTAGCAGCCGTGTTAGTCTGTATCCACAAAAAGAAAAGGAGGACTTGTGGCACCTTAGAGACTAGCAAATTTATTTGAGCATAAGCTTTCGTGAGCTACAGCTCACTTCATCCACTGAATGCATCCGATGAAGTGAGCTGTAGCTCACAAAAGCTTATGCTCAGATAAATTTGTTAGTCTCTAAGGTGCCACAAGTCCTCCTTTTCTTTTTGTTAATATTTGAGCCTCTTCTACAGTCCTCTCTTCCAGCAAAGAGGGAAGTTGAGCCCCAGGTTGTGGAGACATTGTCAGGGGTTCCTGATTCCAAGTTCAAGAGGCGGTTCAAAGCAAATAAGAGCAGTTAATTGATATTTTGACTTAGTGGGAGGAAAATGAATAATGGCCTATATTTTCTCCACTTAGCTGAATTAGGCTATTGTAGCTCTTCTTGAATAGAAACTGCTCATTACGTTAGCAGCAGCATAGGACTCACTCCACCTCTGACTGCTGCCTAGGGAAATGCAGCAAAGAAATATTAACTCCCTCTAACAGCTGTGAAATTCTTGCATTGTTTTACAAACTCAATCCAACCAAAACAGGGGGAAAAAAACAAATTGTGAGTCCCCCTACTTTAACAATCAAGTAATTTTGATTGCCAATTTGCTGTCTCCCTTCAGCTGCAGCAAGAACTTGTTTTTATTGTTAATACTTCAATATAGATGTAATCAAGTACCAAGACAAGCAAATTTAATTTGAGACTGAAGTGTCCCCCAAGAACCTAAAACTATTATGCCATATATAACAGTGTCATATAGTTCACATAAATCAGTATGTATGATAGCTCCCTCACCCTGTAGCTTTACATTCTGTATTCCCAGGATCTCTCAAATGTCCATCCACAGTCTGTTGTTGGGGGTGGGGGAAGCAGCAAAACAAGATCTCATTAGGCATGATACCAAATCATTAAACAAACACAGCTCAAGCACAGTGAATTTCTGTTTGCAGTAGATCTTATAAGCAGAGCTCTTACGCCTACAAGTCTCCTTCCTCAGAACTTCTGGTTCATTTCCTCCCAGATTTCAGTTTAGTCAACTATCCAGTTCTACATTCCCCTTCCTCTGCTCCCTCCAAAAAAAGCTAGTTGTAGGGTTTGAACTTATCCTGAGCCTTGCGGGGTACAGAATTTACAACATCGCTGTTTTTGTCTTGAAAAGCTCTCCTCAAGTCCATTGACTCTTTCTTGTGAGAATAAATTTATTTTGAAGGTCAAATATCTTGCAAACCACCTAGGTTAGAAACAAATGCTATGTGCTACTGCAAAGCAAAGCTGGGATTCTTAGAGGCTTTCCAGCACTCAGACACATTTGTTTTCCAGGTGCTTCATGAAATATGAAACCTGAAAATAAATAGTGGCTAGCCCCCAGCTTGGGTTGCTAGCTGTACACTGTGCCAAGATTACTTACAGCAAATCCCATACCTCACCCCAAAGTAACTTTCAATCCCTGATTTCTCTCCTACAGCCAGCTGGTTTGCAGTGTTCTTGGATCCAGATCCAGTAACAGACATAGAATACTTTAAATCCCTTCCCAGTCTGTGCTTTAAGGGCCCACTCCTGCAAAGTGCTAAAGCACCTCCTGAGAAGTGCCGAGTACCCTATTCCCATAATTGTGCAGGATCAAGCACTAGGTGTGGGTTCCATATAAAAATAAACTCATAAATAAAAGGATCAGTGGAGAAAAAAATAGAACTAAGAGTAGGAAATCTGATCAGATAGACCTCACAGAAACACAGGATACTATCAAACCTCTGCTCCCTAACATTTATGGCAACTGAAATATGCCTGAATGGTTTTTTAGCTTGTGGATTTACAGTTCAGTATATTAAGATGTTCCATAAACTTTAATCTTGCATAAAAATTCCTGTTGCTGCTGAGAATTATGAATAAATGGATAGAATAAATTCACATTTAACAAACAATAAGATAGAAGATATTGCAATGTCCTTATCATGCTATACCATCTGCCCGTTTAAGAGAGTGTTTTCATTCACTTAGGGCCTGATCCTGCTTGCACGGATTTCATTGTGATTGCTTTCATGTAATGTAATGGGAGCAAGATGAGGTCCTTAGAAAGTGTCCAGTCCTGTGAGGTGCTGGGTCCCTCCTGAGTGGTGTTGAATGCCCTTAATTCCCACTGAATTTGTGGAGAAAACGAAGGGGTGCAGAGCCCCTTACAGAATCAGATCCTAAGAAAACAAGTCCCTGCTTGAGTGTGAGTAATTAGTATTTGTGATGCGCAGTGGCTTTGTGGAATTCCTTCGTGAACATTTTCAGTCACTGTGGACCCCTTCACCCAGCTGCATGCTGGATCATTTGTGCGCTGGGTTTAGTTGTTTGTTTTTTGCTCAGCTTCCCTTTTATTTTACAGAAGTGTTCAGCAACTAGGATGATTCTTTACAGCATGAGCTATTCTTACTCCACCCTTGTTTGTTGTTTTTTGGGTTCTCTGTAGCATTGGCTGTTCTTGTTTAATTCCTGTTGGGCCTGGAACAGTCAGTTTTAGGGACGAGGAAGTGCATAGTGTGGAGCTGCTTTTGTAACTCATAATTTGGTCTGAAAATGTTATCAAAACAAACGGATGCCAGCAGTGCGAATGTTAAGACCCATGCAAAATCTGCTCTGTCAGGAATCAGTTCAGAGTCAGTTCTCCTGCCTAAACGTTTTGCCAAACAGTTAATTAGAATAGATTTAGTCAGAGGAGACTTTTCCCCAATTATATCATTCTTGTGATATTATTAACTAGTATACTCTCCCATATATAAAATGAAGACTTCTGGGCAGGGTAGGCAATTTATCCTGGAATAAATTGTGTGTGTGTCACACTCTCCTTCAGAAAGGCACTACCATTAGAACGGTAGCTCACTAGCCATTGCTAAAACATTGGTCATGGTTGGGGCCAAGTCCTGCAGACCTAATGGGTAGCAGAAGTGGCATGATGGGGGAGTAACCCAGTTGCAAAAATACCATGATGATCCTGCGTCACACTCCTCTGCCTTGGTGATGTGTCCCTTTGGGGGAGGGAAAATGCAGAGGGCACTGTGGTATGGCCAGTAGATTCACAGTTTTTACCCCTGGGTCATACAACAGCCTACAGAAAAGTTCTGGGCCCACAAACTTGAAGCTGCAGTAACAGCCACAGACCGGATGCTTCTGGCAGTGCACACCTGGAGAGGGGAGGAGTCCAACCCCCGCAGAGATCTCCTCCACAAAACCTATTTACTAGGGCTTTGTGCAAGACCAGGGCTTTTACCCTTGATGCCATCAGTATCTGAGCCAATATTTGCCCATTGCTCTTTGTACGGTGATCATTAGCAGAAGTGGAGTTGGGAAAAACCACTAGGCTGACTTGGACACACACTCTTTCTCTCGCTCTCTCTGATGGGGTGAGAGTTCAGTCCCTGTGGCCTATTCAGTCCTTGGCGTCTCTGCTGAGTCTTCCATGAGAGGGACAATTCGTATTAATTTTGTGATGTGGATACTTGTCCTCTGGAAATTAGACTGAGAACCTACTACTTTCATATGGAGTCTCTCATGTCATACAAGAATTCAGCAAACACTATAGGTGAATACGTATGTGAGAGATCAGACCAATGCCAAAATAGCAAACACGGTTACATGTCTGTCCCACAAGATTGTCTATGACCCTTGCAGGCTGTTCTATCCTTGCTTTGTGCTGTTCATTTTCCACACAAAGTGTTAATACACCTTGCTTCAAACCAGTAAATGGTTATATAAGTCTGCCACCCCTTTACTCGGTCATGGGCTGTTGCTTCCTAGTTGCTATGGTGAATCAGACATGCTTTCGAGTTTGACTTCAGTGTGTTTTTGAACTATTTGTACTGGACACCAAGAGAACAAGTGCATTGCTTTATCTGACTATAAAATATGGCCTTGGATATTAGAATCAGCCATACAAACAAAATCAACAGCTGATATTTTAAGAGCATGCTTTGAATGACAGACATCCAACAACAGTTAAGGATTTTGATATTGGGAATCTCGCCCCACCATTTGATCCTGCAAACAACCCAAAGACAGCACATATGGAACTGATCAAATTGCCTCATGTGGGGTGAGATCAAATCAGCCTAAAGAAAGCTGAACGACTGTGCCAACATGTGCCAGGGATGCACATGTCTACCCAATTATTAAGATCAACAATGCTCAAGTCTGTGCAGAAGTTTTTCAGCCTAGGGAGTATGCGGTCACAGAATGCCACCTTTGATGAGATTACTCATTGCATAGCCAAAGCCAGCTTGCATTTAGAAAGCTGTCATGCCACCTATGGAATGACAGAGGCATCAAAATAAGCACCAAGCTAAATATGTCAGGCAGTTGTGCTTTCAGTGCTGCTGTATGTTTGAGAGACAGACAATCTCTCACCATCACATTAGGAAACTTTCATGTAAACCATGCATCAGCCATCAAATGGTAATGACTTTTAGTCAAAAAGAAAAGGAGGACTTGTGGCACCTTAGAGACTAACCAATTTATTTGAGCATGAGCTTTCGTGAGCTACAGCTCACTTTATCGGATGCATCCGATGTGAAGTGAGCTGTAGCTCACGAAAGCTCATGCTCAAATAAATTGGTTAGTCTCTAAGGTGCCACAAGTACTCCTTTTCTTTTTGCGAATACAGACTAACATGGCTGTTACTCTGAAACCTGACTTTTAGTCACTATCAACCTGGGCTTTGGACTGGAGGCCTCTTGATGAAGAGGTCTGTTTCATTATCCGGAGCACTTCAGTCCTCCTTGAGCTTCTTTATAAAAATTCTCTGGATACAAATTAATGTACTTTGCTCCATAGCTGTTATTGTTTAACCTCCAAAAGCTGAAGTTGAGACATTTGAGTTTTATTATTTAACCTAGATTGACAGGTTTGACTAGTTCCACTGCAGCTTTTGTACATGCCTCAGTGGAATGCCCCGAAAGGCCATCTTGTAATGAGCAATGAGCCAGAGAATCATGATGAATATTCCTGTCACCTAAGTAACAGTGCACTAGGGGGTCTGTTTATTCCTCTCTTGTCCACCAATGTAAGCACACCTCCCTCACAAAGATGTACTAACCCAGTCCATAGGGCCTTCCTACTTCAGAGGCAAGTATAGATAAGCTCTGAATTAACACTCCAGGGCTGCAGCTTTCCTACTTCAAAGAAGACACTACCTTTGCCAATCAGAGGAGTTCTCCCGTCAGCATAGGTATGCCACCACCCCCAGGGGCTGTTGCTCGCTTGATGTGAGAATTCTCTCATCGATATAGTGTTGTCTACACTGGGGATTAGGTCAGTTTAAATGCCTTGTTCGGGGGTGAATTTCACACCCTTGAGCAACATCGTTATATCAACCTAATTTCCTAGTGTAGACCAGGCCTTAAGTCTAGTAATTAAATCCGCTGATGGAGAGTCAGGACTCCTTGGTTCTACTTCCAGCTGTGCCATTGTTTTGCAGTGTCCTTGGGAAAGTCATTTAAGATTTTTTTGTCCCTCAATTTCCTCCTCTGTAAATTTGGGAATAAGAATGCCTATCTCCCTCCCTCCCAACGGTACACGTATCCGAGGCTTAGGTCACATTTGTAACACTTCAGAGGAAAGGTGCTAGAGAATTGTCAATAGTATTACATCCATGGCATTGCACTTAAAGGGCTGATATAAGGAATGTGACAATGTAGGAATTTCCTTACTGGATCACAGTAACAGATACTCAATCTGGTATCCTGTTTCCAATCATGACCTATACGAAATGCTTCAGAGGAAGGTATTCCTACGAGGTGTTTCAGAAGAGCGCCTGAAGAAAGGGTGTTTCAGAAGAGTGCCTGATATTGCGTAAATAAACTGACATTGACCGCAATTAGCAAATTAGCCCTTGAATAGGCTCCAGTTATTCTAGCTAGTGAGGCTATTTATTAGTGTTATTCATATAAATGAATAATCCCTATTTAAACTCTTTGCCTCAATAGCTAGTCACAGTGAGTTTCACAGGTTTACTGTATTTTTTAAATAGATTCAGATTATGATGGATGTGTCACTAGGACAACATCTCCTTGCCTTCATCCTTGGTGTAGGGCACCTTCCAAGACAGCACACAGATTTCTGAATTCCCAGTTTTTAATATTCCCCACAATGCATTGACTCCACCCAAATATCATCACAGTTTGGCTGCTGGATACAGATCTACTCATCCCCTGACTGACAGCAGCCAAGCAGCATTGGGAGCTAAAGAGCATGTTCAAGGTCTCATTTACTAATTGCCATCAATGGCCATTCAGTTGTGCGAGCACAGCCTCACCCCATTGTTTGGGCTCATTCTTCTCCCAGCCGAGTTCAATGGGAATAGCTAGTCACATCCTGTTCCCCCAAGAATGGAACCAATAAGAGTCAGCAAGTTTGCTCCAGCTGGAACAATAACTACAAAGCTGTCACACTGAATGTATGTTAAATCAAGTACTGAACTGAATGGGCTACAGTGTATGAATTAAAACAGACCACTTCAGAGCTCCCTGAAGGCAGCGTGTACATATAGGGTAATCACATAGATCTCTATGGCAGTATACCTCAGGTATTCCACTAATAAAACACCTTGCATTTATGTAATGCTTTTGCATGATGAAAATGCTTTGTAATGCACTTGCAATTTATTAAATCCTTACAGCATGCTTAGGAAGCTGGAAACTTACTATCCTTATGTTATATCACAGATAGGAAAACTGAGGCACAGGCAGGTGATGGCTCTTGCCCAAGCCTATACAATAGCAATGCTGAGATTAGAGCTCAGGAGTCCCTGTTTCTGACATTCTAAATCAAATTATAGTAATGACAGATGCATCCTACCAGGGCTGGGAAGTTCAGTAGGACTTCAAACTCAACTCATTTGGTTTCTCCTGGAACAGTAACTACACACAATCCTCCTTTTTGTGCGAAGTCCTCAGTCATTTGGTATCCCAGAAAGTAGTCCTGATCCAACTAGACCAGAGGTGGGCAAACTACGGCCTGCAGGCCACATCCGGCCCACGAGACCATCCTGACTGGGCCTTGAGCTCCCGGCCAGGGAGGCTAGCCCCTGGCCCCTCCCCAGCTGTCCCCCCTCTCCCACAGCCTCAGCTCACCATGCTGCCAGCGCTCTGGGCGACAGGGCTGCAAGCTCCTGCCAGGCAGTGCAGTGGCGTGGCTGGCTCCAGCCGGGCGGCACGGCTGCCAGTCCTGCTGCTCTGAGCAGCATGGTAAGGGGGTGGGGACTGGGGGGTTGGATATGGGGTATGGGGTCCCGGTGGGCAGTCAGGGGACAGGGGGTGGTTGAATGGGGCAGAGGTTTGGCAATCAGGGGATGGGGAAGAGGGGGGGTTGGATAGGCGTGGGAATCCTGGGGGGCATGTCAGGGGGCAGGGATAGGGGTCGGGGTTGTGAGGAGATGGGGTGGGTGGTTAGGGGTGGGGTCCTGGGAATGGGCGGTCAGGGGACAAGGCGCAGGGATGGTTGGATGGGTCAGGAGTTCTGAAGGGGGCAGTCAGGGGACGGGAAGTGGGAGGGGGCAGGGGCCAGGCTGTTTGGGGAGGCACAGCCTTCCCTACCCGGCCCTCCATACGGTTTCGGAACCCCGATGCGGCCCTCGGGCCAAAAAGTTTGCCCGCCCTGAACTAGACAGTTAAGATACCATGTTTTACTTAAAAAAGCAGAGAGAGGAAGAGGATTGTGTCACCCTAGCTGGGAAGCACTCCTTGTGGCACAGAGCAGTGTCCAACAGGACATTGGTAGTTGCCATTTTTCTGCTAGGAAAGGGAAAATGTAATTACTCATCTGATTATTAATTGACCCCCCATGTGTAGCCCCTGGATCTTTGGGTAATGGAGGAGATCTTTCTTTTCCGGGGGGGGGGGAGACAAAGATCTATTTTCCTCACTGCTGAACACCAGATTACTGGGGTTCTGAACAAAGCACCAAGATGAGAGAGCTTCTCCATCCACTGGGGTGGGAAAGTCAAATACATCTTTTCCTCTATTACTTCTGGTAGCTCAGAAGAGACTAAGACTTCATGATCCTACCATGCTTGCTAAGATGGAGGGGGTTCTCAGAGCTGTTGGGGATTGTTTGTGCCTGCTCTCTTCAGGAGGAGAGACTAGCTACAACTGCTCACACAGAACCAGAGCGCCTCTCTTCATCCCAGGCTAGGATCTAGGGTGACCAGATGTCCTGATTTTATAGAGACAGTCCCAATATTTGGGGCTTTGCCTTACATAGGTGCCGATTACCCCCTACCTGATTTTTTACACTTAGTGTCTGGTCACCCTGCTAGTAACCCTCTCCTTTTTGGGGTGGCCCCGAGATGGGAGAGAGAGAGAGAGAGTTAGGTTGTTTCTAAGCAGGTGTCAAGTCCTCCCAGCTGTTTAGAAGGAATTTATCAAGTTTTCTATTTGTAGAAAAAGCCTCACAAGAATCCTTTTAATGAGTTCCTTACTAGAGTTGCTTGACCCTCAGTTACAGGCAACTTCTCTGGAAGTACATTTGGTAGCTATTTCAGCTTTCCATTATCATGTGAAAGGAAAACCAGTTCTGTCTTCTGGCCTTTGTCATCCTGTTCACACAGCCCTTGTGGTACATTTGAAACCTCCCCTCCACTCCACTCACAAACTCCCCCACTCCCACCCCCCGCTGTATTGTGGGATAACAAAACATAATCTAGCTAGATTGCTTTTGAACACTGGCGTACCTGTCAAATCAAAGTCCTTATATGGAAGATAGAAAAGGAGTACTTGTGGCACCTTAGAGACTAACCAATTTATTTGAGCATGAGCTTTCGTGAGCTACAGCTCACTTCAGAGTGAGCTGTAGCTCACGAAAGCTCATGCTCAAATAAATTGGTTAGTCTCTAAGGTGCCACAAGTACTCCTTTTCTTTTTGCGAATACAGACTAACACGGCTGTTCCTCTGAAACCTGTCTATATGGAAGATAGTAACTTATGTGGAAAACAGACTCAGAGTGAGCGAGCTTTAAGCCCTAGCTACTGATCTACATAAACTTCCCTAAGGATAAGATGATGCTACTAAGCAACCCGTTAAAAAGCAAGGTGGGTTTGGAATTCCAGTTTATGTAGCCATCCTGCCAAAATACTTCTTGGACACACCCTTCCCCACAACCTCAATGTAAAAAGGTCCCTGGACACATTGCTGGAACATACTGAAATTTTAGGAAAATCCCAGTTTTTACTTTCTTTTGATACAGCTACAATAGATTTTGCTTTTCCTAGAGAATCCTGTATAAATGGATATTTGAGTGCATTTCTCGTTACTAACCCTCAGTGAACGTGCAGCCTCAAGGTCATGTCAAGGCACACACAATCCAAGGGAAGTCAGCTTCTGTGGTCCATTTATGATTGATTTTCACCCAGGAGCATTTCAGGAGTTTTCTGCCTACTCTTACAAACATTAAGTACTTGGGCTCATCCATGTGGCAAGATTTAGCATTAGGGTGCCCCTCACCACATAATTTTTTATTTTTGGGCTGTCTCTATTGTCCTCCATGTTTTCTGGACAGTATCTTTAGTCCTCCTAAATCTTCAGTAGTCAAACTATATGTAAGGTCACTTTATAAGACCAGTTTGGTGATTCACCTACCACTGAAATACACCTCTGGGGTGAAGCTTGGCAGCAGTTTAACGGCACAGAGAAACACTACACTACATGAAAAGTACCATATCCAAACAAAAACAAGAGGAAGTTTTGCCAGTCTAGAAGTATCCAAGTTGGAATTTGGCAAGCACACTGGGGCTAATGTCCATCCTCTTAAGGAAAAGCCCATAGGATCTTTAACTACTGTGGTCAGGATCTCTATTTTAGGTCTCCTCTGACAGTCATCCTCTCCAGCAGTATGCTGCTTCCTCACACCATTCTGGGCCACTAGTTCAGTAGTGACTTAAGGGGAAGAGCACCTCCGACTGAATTGCCAGTGATGCGTCCTGCAGGTCTGAGGTGTTCCTTAGAGGTCTCCTATCCCGGTGCAAGGAAATGACTAGAAATAGGATTTTGGGGCAGGGGAAGATTTTGGGTGTGAAAACCAGTTGGCTTTCATCTTCCTTTGCACCAGGGCTAAATCCAGCCCTCTTGCAAGAGGGTACAACTCCATCAAAAATCAGTAACTTGCCATTGTCCCCTCTTTCCTCACTCGAGGCATGAGAATGTTGAAAGGCCTGACCTGTCACATGACGGCTGTGAGGAGGCAGAGGCAGGTTTCCTGAAGCAAGGCTGAGCTGAGGCATTCGATTTCTCTCAGGAAGGTCTGTTCAATAGCTCTGTGGTTTTTAAAACATTACAGATGAGTGGCAGAGAGCAGTTCAGAAATGATGCTGCGATTGGATCTGTGGGAGCAAACCACCTGCCAATGAAAGCTCGCACTGCATGTTGTCAGTTTGTGGAAATTGACATTTTAAATGCCCAAATCTCAAGAGGCTGCTCTGGCTAGAACAGGGCTATAGGAGCTAGTTGTTTCCTATATCCCCCTGTGGCATGCTTGGGGCCAGAAGCAGCACTAGTATTTCCAGAAGGAAACACAATTGAGGGGGCTTTTGAAATGCATTGGCCTTCCTTCTCAAAAATGGGGTCTGGAATTACAGCTGCTACTCAGGTATTTCCCTGGAGATGTGCAGGAGAGAGAAAAAGATGTTCCTCAAACCGGTAACCTTAAATTTTCAGGGCAGTGTGGGAAAGGAATTGGCAACAAGGTGACTTGTGATCAGACCGGGTCTGTTCAGCAGTCACCCTGTTGGGCTGTGGGACTTAGACTGGGGAGCTCTGGCTCTTACCATCTCCAGCACTGAACAGCACCACCACTTTGAGGCCGAAAGGCTCCCTTTCGGTTGCCCTGTCCTGTAGCTAGAGAACTTTTACCTAGCTTTTCGCCTGGCACAGTGGGACTCTGACTTGCCCGAGGCCTCTAGTGGCTACCATGCTGTACATTTAAAATAATAAAATGAACCTGCTATTGCCTCCTCCCAGAGGTCACACTGCAGGTCAAGCTTTTCATCATCATCCTCGCCTTCACCACCACCCCCTTCTGGGGAGAAAGCCAAGAATGATCTACAGGGCACATACAGTTTGTTTCAGGGGAAAAACCATGCCTGGGTTTTCAACTCTGTGCCAGGATTGTGTTGCGACTGGGCGACAGCGATTCAGACATACTCTACGTGCAGAGAAAAAGGAGCCAGAGCAAGCCCCACGTGATATTAGCAGCATACCCCTCTCCCACTTGCATTGAGACTCCTTACAACCATTGAGTGGAGCAAGACTGAACTGAGGTCTCTGCATGTGCATGCATATTACTTTAGAATGCTGCAGATTAACAAACTGCTAGAGGGAAGCATTTTAATGATGAAAAGCCATACAGAGCTCACTTATTCTCCGTATCCATGGAAAAATTACTCCAGCCACCCCCCTTCTCTCCAATTGAGTGGCTTCAAAATATGCTGGGCGGGGGGAGGGGAGAGAGAGAAGTGGGAAGTTTTTCCCCTACCCCCAGTGTGATTTATCTGAAGTGCAGACTGCTGGATTTTCGTTGCCATTTGGGAAACATGCTGAAATCAAAAACTGTCAGGACTGGTCTGGTAGACTTTAAATGTTTAAACACAGAAAATACCACAGTGGAGCCCAGATCTATGAGCGAGACAGCTCCCGAACAGTATCGGTGCCCCTCTCCTTTGCCCATCCAACACAAGCAAAAACAGATGGGAAAAGCAGCCTGAGCACAGGACTAGGGCTAAGGACTCTGATCCCAGCTCTCTAAATCTTACTCATGCTTATTATTGCAATGTGGGGCATAGATCAGCATTCACATAGATCGGCATTCCCCATCAGTACCTGGCCCAGGCCAGGGAAGCCAACGATCTAACCAGCAGAGCAAATTCAGTGATGAATCCTGGTCACATGCCACCTGAGGCACCCTGTGTCTAAGAACCAACTGAAAAACAGGGCCTCATTGTACTAGGCACTGTATAAGGTCTTAGAATCAAAATGGACAAGCCAGAAACTGGGTAGGGGAAGGGATACAAGCTCCGATACAGAGTCACTCTGTGACCCCGGGTAAGTCAATTTATTTCATTTCTCTGTGCTTCAGTTTCTCAATCTGAGGAGGAGAGAATACTTACCTCCTGCACAAGCATGTTCTGAGGTTTAATTGATGTAATGTTTGTCAAGTGCTTTGAAGGTGACGATGGTAGAGCAACATCAGGAATTTCTTAGCTAAAGCCAGCCAAGCCTCTAGCATCAATATTTCATGAATACATTTAATTTCAAACCACAACTGCCTCCCCAACTGGTGTGGGGGGGAGGAGTTAACACTGGGATCCTTTGCTGACCCTCTCATTTCCAGCTAGATGCCCCCACCCCACCCTTCCAAACAGTCACTGGCTTTCTCCACACAGTTCAGATCAAGCTTTTTGATATTTTCTTATAACATTTGGGCATCTAAAAAAGTCACCGTCACATCCATTCCTAACTTAGTCCGTGTCCCATGGAGTTTCCCTGTTATCGCTAAACTTTCTTTGTTCAAGTTCTGTTTCTCTCTTCCTCAGGGCTTTCCAGTGTCTGGTCCCCTCAGATTACTTTTCCCTATAGCACTCAGCACTTTCTTCTCCTCCTTTCATCTCTCTACCTTTCTTCTGAGCTGTTTACTGTTCTCTTCAGTTTCCACTCTTCCTTTGTGTATTCCTTTCCTCTATTTTTCTTCTCCCTTCTCTATAAAGGGTCTTTTTACCCTCCTTCCATTCTCAATTCTGTCCAGCTTGTCTGTGTGTGTCTCTCATTGCTTTCAGGCCCTGATGTAACCATGTATTTAAGCACATGGAGAGAATGAGTGAAAGATACAAGGGATGTATTAGTGTGCTGTTGATTGCATTTACTGAGGTGCTTAAAGTTAGGCACGTGCCTGGGTGCCTGCTAAATTGGAGGCATAGTCTTTCCATTCTGCCCTCTTCTGCTTCAGCTCCCCCTTCAGTTCCCTGTATGAATCACACCCATTCTCCCCACCCTGCTCATCTATGCTTCACCTCCTCGTTTCCTTCCTGAGCGGATCGTGATCTGTATAAGCCGTATTCTGCTGCAGGCACATCCAGATGCACTTGGTTGTGTGCTTGCCTCTTGGTTTCCCAGCAGGGGACAGAAAGCCTTTCTGCTCCCCGCTGAATCGCTGCCAGAGGAATAGTGTTGCTAGTGTTTAACTCCAGCACGCTGCATAGAGAAAACTATGGAGGTGACAAGAAAAGGTGGGTAGCTCTGCTGAGAGCCCTCTCCCAGGGTAGGATGTCAGCCTGTTAAGGAGCTGATAGTCCATCTTGGTTTAGCAATGCCGTGATAACCCTCTACAAGTGTTTAAACCTCAAGGAGAATGGTTTGGGTGTGATGTGATTAATGGGATTGTGTTACATAAAAGGGCTCAGTATTAGATTATCTTTCTGACAGCAAAGTGGCTTGGACTGTGGAACAGACTCCCACAGGAAGGGATAGACGCCCTAATGCTTGAGATATTGGAAATTGGACTGGACAAGACTCCCAAGAATATACTGGAAGAACAAAGCCTAAATTTGCTGAAGAGGGAAGCAGGGAAAGGTGGATTTTAAATTTAGCCTTATAAACACAATATTCTGCTATTTTTAGAACGGTCATAGGTATAGCTAGCCCATAGCACCCCTGCTGGTGGCGGCTGGCACTGTAGGTATCCCCACCTGTGCTTCCCCTCAACCAGGTTTTCCATCCCTCCTTGGGATTTGTAGGGTTCAAGTCTCTAGCTGGGTCTCACAGTTCAAGCCACTTCCAAGATAACCAGTATCCAAACAGGTTCTTCTGTCCCACTTGGGTTCCTCTTGAGCCCACCCTCCAGGCTCAGTTCCCAGCCCATTATCTTTAAGCCTTTCTAGTCTGGGGTAGCATATTGACTCTTAGGGGACTTCAGAGAAGGAGCTTCACACTCTCAGGGTTTCCTTTCCCTCTTCTGGTCTCTGGGATAGGCGCACAGAGTCCCTCCACAGAACCCCAGCTTGTTCTCTGCTCTTCCTCTCCCACTCTGAGCTTTCTCAGGCTTTTTAGGAGGCCCGGGTATTTCAGGTTCACACCCGATCTCAATTGGATCAGTCCCTCCAGGCTGGGAAGCAGCTAATTATGGCACAAACAGATCTGCCTGAACAGAGCTGGCCAACCCCAGGTCTCCTGGCCCTTAAAGGGGCAGGCCATCCTGTCATTCTCAGGAAACGGGGTTCTTACTCTAACAGAGCACGAAGCGTTAACCTCCCCACTTAACAAAAGGGGAAACTGAGGAACAGAGAAGCACTGTGACGGGCCCAAGACTGCAGAGCAAGTCAGTGGCAGAGCAGTTACCACCACAGCACCTCCTGCAGGTCCATCCAGGAATTAGCTCATGCCAGCCTCAGAGCACCTCCTGCTGGCCAGTGTCTCTCCTGCCTCAGGCCCCCCATGTCCCTCCCAGACCCCAGTACCCCTTACCTTGGGGTGCTGCCCTACAGAAGTGCCCCTATGCTCTGGGTCTCCCTTCCCAGGGGAACCCCTTCCCTATACCCATCTTGACTCAGTGGCTACTGCCAGTCATCATCTAGCCCCCCCATTCTCTGGGGCAAACTGCAGGCTGTAATGGCCACTCATTACTGGCAAGGGGTTTGGACCAGCTGCCTCTACCTATCCCCAAGCTGCCCCAGTACCTCCTTAGGCCTTTAACAAGGCCTCAGCCTGGGGAGTTGCCAGGCGCGAGGGCGAGGCTGGAGTGAGAGTGATCTAGTGCCTCCCTGAGCCCTTATATCAAGGCCAGTTGTGGCCTGATTGGGTGTGGCCACAGCTGTGGCTGCCTCCCCAATCAGCTGATCTCAGCTGCCTTTAACCTTGTTCCCTAGGAGCGCGGTAACTGCCCTGCTTCACAGAGCAAGAATGAAACCCTTCTCTCCTGACTCCCATCCCCATGAGTCTGACTTTATCACTGAAGTCTATTGCACTCTCCAGCCTGTGTGCTTCAGGCCAACCCCAGCACGGGAATGGAATGGACTGCTCTGACAAGTGATGTGTTCTGCTGGCAATGAGAGGCCACGCTCAGCAGTGACAAACCCACACTGCCTTCGAGAGATGCTTTCAAGATAAACATCTCTTTCTGCACCTGAGAGTCTTGCTTCTGCCTCTTCAAGCAGTTTTCCTCCATGCTCTGAATCTCCCAGTGAGCATAGCAGCTTTCTGAAAGAGCCAGTGCCCAGTTTAAAGCAAATTGCAGGGGAAATACCTTGGATAAAAGGCAATGCTAAAGTCTGAGGTTGCTGGGCTTCTCTCTGCAGTTTGGGGAGGAATGGGTCAGCCTTGCATATTGAATAGTTTGTGTTTCTTCAAAACTCCTTTCACCCTAGAGTCTCCCCAACATGGTTTGTGGTGAAACCCTAACAGATATACTTATAGGATTTGGAGTAGGGGGGAGAGTCAAGGTCCTCTACTTATAGGATTGGGGCGCTCCTTGTATCATTCCATTTCCCCAACCCTATTTTACTCTACTCATCTTCCTCAAAGACCTGGTGTCACATGAGTTTTCCCTCTGCCTGTTGGTGCTACGCCTTCAGACAACCAGAGAAAGCACTCTCAGTCTCAAACAACAGCATGCTCCCTCCACAGCATTGTGAGCCAACAGGCAGAGCTCTGCTTTGGCTTCAGAGCTGGAGTCCCCTCTACGTCACGGCAGGCAACGGACCAGTGCCTGGCCTCACAGTTCAATTCATGTTGTTTGCCTGTTATTTGAAACTTGGCTCCGACATTTATGTTTGATACATTAGCAACATCCTTTCACTTCTTAGTTTTGAATTCTTTGCATTGTCCTTTCTGGCATGCTCACTCTCTCCAAGTAGAGAGCCAGTTTGTTTCAGTGATGGTGGATGCATGGTTAAGGTACCTCCAGAAACATGCCCCTTAGATCCCCTGTAGGCAAATTAAGACATTCCCCCTGCCTCATATCACTCTCTTGCTTTTAAAAAGGCCCTGGACACATTGTACATATAGCCGGATTCATACCTGGTGTCATACCGCCTTTAGAGGGACATCACTCATTGTAATCACAAAAACAACGAGGAGTCCTTGTGGCACCTTAGAGACTAACACATTTAGTTAAAACCCACTTCATCAGATGCATGGAGTAAAAATACAGTAAGCAGAATATATATTATAGCACATATATTCTGTTTACTGAATTTTTCACTCCATGCATCTGATGAAGTGGGTTTTAGCCCACGAAATAAATTTGTAAGTCTCTAAGGTGCCACAAAGACTCCTTGTTGTTTTTGCTGATACAGACTAACATGGCTAGCACTCTGAAACCTGTAATCACAAAGTTACTTTGCTTCACACAAAGTGGCAGCCCCTCTGTTTTATTGTTGAAAAGAATTGACATCTGAAATAAAGAATCATGAAACTAAGATTGTGGAAAGTGCCAGTTCTGCTAAGGGAAGAAATACCACAGCACTTAAAGTTTTCTGCATGAATATTTTGCGTGTGTCTCATTTAGGGTCTTTGGCATGCACTGCATCCCACCTTTGGGCCTTGGCAGGGTGAGAGGCATGTCCAGTGTAAGCAAGTGCAAGTCTCAGGAAAGTGTGAGATACATTCATTGGCAATTTAAATAGTGGTGTAATCTGGGCTAGTGGCGTATGGGGCCAGATTCTGCTATCAGTTGCACTGCTGTAAATACAGAGTAATGCCATTGACTTCATTGGAGTTATTCTGAATTGATATCTGTGTAAATGAGATCACAGTGTTGATGCTAATGGGTGAGAAATTTGAAGTTTGTGTGTAATTTACAACACTTAGGAATTCAGTAGGTATGCAAAACCGGTATGATTTACATGCTAAAGGGGCAGAAGGTGAACAGGAGTAGCAGGAAAAGCAGATGATTGCAGGGTATAATATAAATAAATGTCCAAATATTTTACCTTCCATTCTCTTTTTGGCTGCTTTTCCTGTTACACCTTCACCTCCCACCCCCCTGGTGTGTAAATCACACACCTATTGAAATTCCAAATCAGTGCACGTTACACAGCTTTCCCCCTTATGCTGATTTCTGGTCCATTTATATCCTGTAAATTCAGCCACTGATGAACTTGGCATTGGATTAGGTTATTTTTACAACAGGATTAGTTTCACCCCTTTAATTAACATTCCAGATTTATCATGAATCATGCTTTTTTATGGAAATCCTTGGCAGAGTAATTCATGGGAAATTTGTTTCAAGGTGCAGGTTTAGCCACTGATTCTGAACTTGCATATAGCTGTAAAACTGGTATAAATCCACTGAGTTTGTAGAGTTGCTTCTAATTTACACTGGTGTAAGTGAGAGTGGTCTTGTACCCTTAGTATAGAAAGCCTATCCTTCTAACAAGTCAGTTATCCATTATGCAAGAGGATTTCAGGTAGTCTCATCCCAAAAAAATTAGATCGTTCTCATCTCACAGATGACATCAAAATCCTCCTTGACATGGTAGGTCAGAGTTTCAAAGGGGCTTCAGAAAAAAACATTCATAAAATTTGCTAATGTACCCGTAACATGTGCAGAACAGCTGCTTTTGTATGTCTGATCACGTATCCAATCATCACGTGTGCGCCCGCAGTCACTTCTCTGTTTTCCACATAAAGCCTTGAACAATTATTCCCATCTGTCTGTCTAGCTAATCCTATTTATGGAGTTGCCCTTCACCATGGTATCTAAGCTTTTAACTTTTATCCTTAAATTATTCACTTCTTAGACCTACCTTGGAGCAATTACTCAATGGAGTTCTGCCCCCAAAATGATATTAAAGGAAATTCTCGTGAAACAGCACTACAGAACTTCAACCTTTCCTGAGGCCAAAAACTAAATCAGCCCCGTGTGGTGTGATCAGTTGAATCTCGTCCTGTAATTCTCAGCCTGGCTATATTGTTCATCCACCTGCAAAACTCATTAGTGGCCTCTTACACTCGTCTGCCATTCACCGTTATATACCAGGGCAAATCACACACTCCATTGTAGCCTGATGCTGTTTTATTGGACAATCTAGTTGTAAAGGGAGTCTTTTTCATTCTCTTGTTTGTTATCTACTGGGTCAACACACGGCTTCTATTTCTTGTCCTAGTAACTGTAAAATGGAGCAGTCCAAGGGTTACAATGGAACAGTATGAGAACAGTTAGTTCCCTAGCAGGGGGTGTCCTCTGTGTGTGAAATTAAAGGGGTAAATTGTCCCTGTAATCTATGGGTTTCTACAGCACCCATTACTGCAAATACAGGAATAATTAGCTACTAGGCGTGTGCCACTCCAGTTAGGCAACAGGATTGTTCCTTGGCCCTCATGTTGTGTGCTGGATTCATTATTCACCGTCAGAGGCTTATTCCTAAAGGTTTGTTGTGATTGCATGGTCCCGGGGAAGATTGTCTCTTTCCACATCTTTTGAAAGGGACAGAGTTGGTTTAAAGTTATATAATGCTCTTGCCTTTTGCTACTAAAAACTCCAGATTACTGGAATAATGATTTGTGGTTCAGTAATGATCAAAGGCCTCTCTCAAGACTGAAGTCCCATTCTAGTCGTTTGTTTGCGATGACCGGGAGAACTGCCTGGTGAACTGCCTGATGAGTGCAAAAGTTGTGAGCATCTCAAGACATCTAGATAGACTCCTGTGCAGTGCGGAGGAGGAGCCAGTGATCTTGGTACAAGTAGGACTACCAGTGACACAGGGAAAGGTAAAAGAAAGGTCCTGCAGGACAACTTTAGGCTTCTAGATAAGAGATTAAAGTCCAGGGCCTCCATGGTAGCATTCGCTGAAAGGCTTCCAGCTCCATGTGCAGGGTCAGACAGACAGAACTGCAGAGTCTCAACGTGTGGATGAGACGATGGTGTTTGGAGGAGGAGTTTAGGTTTATCAGGAACTGGGAGACCTTTTGAGAGAGGAGGAGCCTATAAAGAAAGGATGGGCTCCCCCCTAAACTAAATCAGAACCAGATTGCTGACATGTAAAATTGAAAAGGTTGTAGAGAAGTTTTTAAACTAAGGGCTGTGGGAAAGCTGACAGCTGTAGAGGACTAAACAGTTCAACTGGAAACACCCCTCAGGGATGAATTTATTAAAGGGGAAACTGTCAGGGGCAGTGAGATATATGGGCCGGAAGTGCCCTTACTCCAGCAAATTCAGGGCCCGGGGGCCCAGCTCCACCAATGTTTGGGGCCAGGTCTCTCCCCCGGCTCCATCTGGTGCCCTCACGCGCCTCCCCCAGAGGGTCCCTGCTTGCAGCCTGCTCTCCTTCGCCGGCCACTGCTGGCCACCGGCAGTAGGCTGATGTGATGGCAGCCCTCCCCCACCCCTCCGCACCCACCACAGGGGAGGCGAGGGGGCTTCCTGGACCTGAGTGGGGCCTGGCCCCTAGGAGCATGTGCAGTGATGGTGCCAGGTGAGTGTGCTGCCGCAGGGGGTGAGGGGGAAGAGGGCTGGGGGGACTGTGGAGTCCTCCTCTCTGGCCCCAGCCCCAGGGCAGCCTGCCAGCACCCCAACTCCTCATCCCCAGCCCCGCCCCACACCAGACCCCGCACCCCCAGCCACAGCCCTCACCCCTGCACCCCAACCCTCTGCCCTGGCCCTGAGCCCCTCCCAAACCCCTCATCCCCAGCCCCAGGCAGAGCCCTCACCCCCCCACACCCCAACCCTCGATTTCAATTATAACGCAGAATACATGATGATCCAGCACGTTTTTCGTAAATTTGACAAAATGCAAGGAAGGAACCAATGTGAAATTTTTAAAGATAGCTACAGCACTCAACCCAAGATTTAAGAATCTGAAGTTAGTTAAGAATCTGAATTATTTTTTGTTATTTACAGTGCAAATATTTGTAATAAAAATAAATATAAAGTGAACACTGTATACTTTGTATTCTGTGTTGTAATTGAGGAGGCCTCCCATTCCCCCCCACCCACCCGTCCGGTACCGGTAAGAAATGGATTCCACTTGCACCACTGCATAGAGATCAACATAATTTGTTGGGAGAGAGTCAACACGGCTTTTGTAAAGGAAAATCATCCCTCACCAATCGGTTAGAATTCTTTGAGGGTGTCAAAAAGCATGTGGACAAGGGCAATCCAGTCAATATAGGGTACTTGAACTTTGAGAAAGCCTTTGACAATGTCCCTCACAAAAGTCTCTTAAGCAAAGTAAGCAGTCATGGGATAAAAGGGAAGATCTTCCCATGGATCAGTAACTGGTTAAAAGACAAGAAACAAAGGGTAGATATAAATGATGAGTTTTCACAATGGACAGAGGTAAATAGTGGGGTCTCCCAAGGATCTGTACTGGAACTAGTGCTATTCAGTATCATAAATGATCTGGAAAAAGGAGTAAACAGTGAGGTGGCAAAGTTTGCCTATGATATAAAATGACTCAAAGTAGTTAAGTCCAAAGCTGACAGTGAAGTGTTACAAAGAGATCTCACAAAACTAGGTGACTGAATTTCGTCTGCCATTTTCTTGCCCAATGTTGATAAATTCAAAGTAATCCACATTAGAAAAACATCTCAACTATATATCCAAAATGGAGTCTAAATTAGCTCTTGCCACTCAGGAAAGAGATCTTGGAGTCATTATGGATATTTCTCTGTAAACATCTGCTCAATGTGCAGCCTCAGGAAAAAAAAAAAAAAAGCTAAGAGACTATTGGGAACCATTAGGAAGGGGATAGATAATAAGACAGAAAATATCATAATGCCAATATGTAAATTCATGGTACACCCACACCTTGAATACTGCGTGTATGGAACGGTTCCATATGAGGAGAGATTAAGAAGACTGGTACTTTTCAGCTTGATAAAGAGACAACCCTAATGGGAGATAGGATAGAGGTGTGTAAAATCATCAGTGGTACAAAGAAAATGAATATGGAATTATTTACCTTTTCACATGACACAAGAACCAGGTGTCACCCAATGAAATCACTAGGCAGCAGGTTTAAAACACACATAAGGAAGTGCTACTTCGCACAATGCACAGTCAACCTGTGGAACTCATTTCCAGGGGATGTTGTGAAGGCTGAAACTATGACTGGGTTCAAAAAAGAATTAGATAAGTTCCGGGAGGATTGGTCCATCAATGGCTATTAGCCAAGATGGTTAGGGATGGAACCCCATGCTCTAAATCTCTGACTGCCGAAAGCTGGGAGTGGACCACAGGGGATGGATTACTCGATAAATTGCTCTGTTCTGCTCATTCTTCCTGAAGCATCTGGCACCAGCCAATGTTGGAAGACAGGATACTGGGCTAGATGGACCATTGGTCTGACCCCATATGGCCATTCTTATGTTCTCAGAGTTGACATTCTCGAGATTTCCAAGGTTTAAAGGAGGAGAGGGAGAGGGGAAAATAACCAAAACAAACAACCAAAAAAAAAAAACCCCCCAGTAGAAACCAAACCTTTTAGGCTCTTTCTTTCTCCATCATAAAGAAGTAAAAAAACAAAACAAACAAACAAAAAAAACCCCATGAGCTCAATGTCTAAAAATCCATTTGCAGGTGATGTTTAAGGCTCCTGAATTTTAACTTGGCAGTTCATTGGCCGGCAACAACAGGAAAAGAGAAGCTGCTGCAAGATGGACGGGTAGGACTCAAGTCCGGTAGAAAGAACTGGGGGAACAGAAGGATCTTGGAAAAAGCCAGCCTAGGATTTATTTCCTTGAAGATCACGCCCCTCCAGTTATTCTGACATTGCTTCACTGGCTGCCCATCGGCCTCCAGTTGGAGTTTAAGCCGTAATTATGACCTGTAGACTCCTAAATGGTGTGGGACTGGCCTACCCGAGGGATGGCCTTTCTGCTGGTGGCATACTACCACAGCTGTAGCCAGCAGGCGCACTCTAGCTGGATCCCCTCACTGTAAAAGAGAGGGGACAGCAGGCAGAGTGTTCTCTGCAGAGGCTCAGGAGCTTGCTCTGAAATAGCCCAGATTTGATGAGCTTCCAGGCATGGTGCAAAAGCCTTCTGTGTGAGAGGTTTGAAAGGGGCTGAGGGTATGCTTAATGCTTCCCGCAGTGATAAAGGGACAGAAAGGAGTTTCTCTAGGTATCTGTCTGGCTGTGTTGCTATCGAAAAGGTCACTTAATGTTGCTAGGAGTTTATTGTGGTATTAAGGGTGTTAGAGCACTTAGAGCCTTGGCGTAGGCCTCTATTATCTTCAAGCCAAATAAAGAAAAGCAGAGCTGCAAATGGCCAGCGCTAGCTCTGCTGTGAGATAGGATCTCTGCAAAAGGCTGAGTTACAGGGAGAGCCACAGTAGCACAGTTACACGCTTTTCCCTGCTACAAAATAGGAATCTTTGTATTGGATGAGACCCCTTTTACTGTTCAGACTTCGCTGCTCACACTTGTAGGAGGCGGCCGTAGACCGTTTTTAGGTTTTTTGCACATGCCCTGCTCTGAGCAAACCCGAGGAACCATCAGCATCAAGGAAACGTGTTTCATTGCAGCTTGATTCCGAGGATTGTAAATGAATAGGGATTGTGATAGGAGAGAATGGACATGTACCAATTTGTCTGCCTCGGGGCTCGCAGGAAGCAATGGCAGAAATTAGGTTTGTGAACAGGACTACAAATTGAAATTTCTGGGCTCTGCTCCAGCTTCTGTCATTGACTCTCAATGTGTCACTTAGGGCCAGATCATGACCTGGCTATATAGGGTGTGAGGAGGGGTAAGACTCCCCCTTAGCCCCTACCTTTCCCCCCTTGCATCATGGCTGCAGGTGCAGAGGGCTGCATGCTTGGTATATCCTCTCCCCCTCTCCATTCCCCCCACAGGTGGTTGAGGTGTGGGTGGAGACGGGCAAGGAGTTTGTGGATCCTTGGATCTGCCACACAAATATGTCAGCCTGACTTAGCGGCTTGTGGGGGGAGGGGAAGTAGAAGTCGTCAGTGTCAATAGCAGATTACTACCCTCGGGAACAGGGGGGAAAACAGAGAGGGAATTGTGACTGAGGCATGCTTCCTTCCCTACTCTGCTCCTAGGTTGTGCAGCTACATGCTACTCCTTACACATTGCAAGGAATAAAAGTCAACCTTGTCCCTGAATTGCCCTTTGCCTCAGTTTCCCCATCTGTCAAATGGAGTCTAATATTTCAGGTTAGATTGACTCTTAAACCTACTAATTCTCAGCAGTGGCCCTTTAAGAGCCAAACAGTGGGGCCTGTTTTCACTTTCCTGCATGGCAGTCCCAAGGACAGTGTTTTTGAAATGTCACGTTCAAACAGTCGCTCACTTATATTTTCCTCAGAGGTACTAACGGCTGTAAATCTTCAAAGAGAATAATGATTATCCCTGAACAGCACTTGGCTGTGAGAAAATGTATCATGGAACAATTATTGAAAGCAGCCAAGACTAAAAGTAGCATTTAATGGGATCCAGCATCTCCTGTTTCAGCTGACCCAATTGCTGCTGCCCCTGCCAAATAAAGAGAGTGAAAACCTTCTGAGATTTGTAAGTCTGGGTATTTAGGTCACACGTGGATTAGAGTGTGATCTGATCTGCTTTAATGTGGAGTTGCTCTGTATGTGTGTGTCCTATATATACACATACAAAGAGAGTGAGAGATCGTGTAATATACAAGGCCATTTCAAAGCCTTGATTCCTTAAGACTGATCACAGAGAGAGCTTGCGAAAGCATTCTACCTACAGAGATGGAGTCACATTTTGTAAGGGTTTTGGGAGGCACAGCAGATTACGAGTGCTTTTTAAAAAAGCTTTTTTACATTCATATGACTGCAGGGCTGGTGAAAGGTATTGATTCAGATCCCTGAGGGAGAGCCATCCACTCCATAAGTTACAGCATGCTCACTGCTAGAACAAGCTTCCCCCACAACGCACCCCCATCAGGCCTCCCCTAGCAATGTGTCTCCCCCTCAGCTGGATGAATGGCCTCTAACAGCAGGAGGAGAGTTCATGTTCTATGGTGTATTCTGTCCTTGCATTCTATGCTGAGATTGGCACTAATTGTCTCCTTTGTTGGCTTTGCAAAGTCCAGTGGCAAATAGAGACCCAGCAAACTCACTTCAGTCAGGTAATAACAGCTTTATCACTGGTGACCTCAACTGGCTTTGAAGCAGTAACCTAAAGGTGAGGGACTCTCTAGTGCAGTCCCCAGTGCCACCCAGATTTAGAACATGATACTAAATAGTCAGAAATACCTGTGAAAAATACCAGACAGGGGGCACAGCCCCTTTCCCGCACGTATTGGGCTTGCAAGGTTCAAGGAGGAACATCAGGTTGTTCTTGGGCCCTTTGCTCCGCGAGTTCTGGAGTACGGGTGCTGTCTGCAGTTGTCTTGTATGAAAGGAGAGTAGCCAGAATGCATGGCCTCAGACTAGGGATGAGACAGAGAATATGATGGGTGAGCCTAGATACCACCTCAGAAAGACATAAGGAGATTACATTTGATGGAACTAGAATAGGGCCAATTGGGGAACAGTACAGTCTCCAAAAATGCATTTTTAGAGCACTAAAGCTGCACATTTGGATCAAATTCCGTGTGTAGTTTGGGCTGGAAAAAAATTGGGATTTTTTTTTTTTTGGAAGTGGAAATATTTCATGGTGGCCATTTTGAAATGACACATTTTGACTTTTCATTTCAAAATGTTTTATTTAGAAACGTAACAGAAGTCTTTTAAAAAGTGAAAGGCACCCCAGAACCAACCCAGTACTAACCAATAACTGGAAGAAAAAATATTAGGTTGGATGCAGTGTTTCATTTCATTCAAAATTTGTTATTTTGTTTTAGTGCAAAACTGGAAAAAACTCATTTTCAGTTAAAAACTGTTCTCTCTGCCCCCCCCCCCCCACTCATTTTTGTTGCTGTGGGTTTTTTCCTTGTTTCAGGGGTTGATCCAAAAAAAAAAAAAAAAGATCCAGTCAGCTCTAGATTGAGCCCTGTAGATCCCCCAATTACAACCAACCCGCTCTTTTCTTGAGACTTCTCAAATTCCAACCACAGAATTCGCCAGAGGGGTTGCTGTTGAAAGAAAAAGCATTTCAGGCCCCTGCTGGCCCATGGTACAAATCAAACTCAGGCCTGTCATGTAGCAAAGCCAAGTGCACTGTGGCCCTGGGAATAAGGGGTTCCTAATTGAACCCAGGAGTTCTACAAGCAGTGTCAGCCCCAGACAGCCTGGGGTGCAAGAAACCAAGAGTTGAAAACAGGCGTCCGTTCTATGTGACAGACTTGATTCATGGCATCTGAACACCTGAATTTTTACCACTGCAGCAGGACAGGTGATTGAAGCTGGCTTGAGGCCAGAATGGAAGATTATTAGGGCTTGTTCAAGCCAATAATTGGTCAGAGTCTGAAATTTTGATAATCCTTCTGTTCTAATGTGCAGAGAGAACACATGTAGTCAGCTCCACCTGACCGGCACCAGTACGCTAAACCCCTTCGGACATGGCAGAGCACAGAGACAGTGACGCTGATGGGCCTTTCCTTTTACGGCCACAGACATGGGTGAAACATCCATGTAAATTCTGCTTGATCTAGAAATTGCACTTGATGCCTTCGATCACAAAGAGCTGCTGGTACACCAAAGAGCTTTTAGGGAACTGCATTAGACTAGTGTCCCCTGTTCTTCTGTGGCAGACCCTTGTTTGGGGTGTCCTGCAGTCCTGAGTCCTGTTAACCGTTGCTGGGAACGATCAGATAACACAGACTCTGACACCATCAGTGTGCTGATGACACATAGCTCTGTGTGTCCAGCACAGCCGCTGCTTTGTCCCAGCTGGACGAAAGGCAGCTGGCTCAAGCTAAATACAGGAAGTATGGAGCTGACATGCAGGAGGGAGCTGTCACACTGTGATCTTGTCCTCTGTCGGGGTATCTGCGCTCCAGTGGTTAACATAGTCTTGGGGTCCTGCTGGGTTCATCATTGTACTAGAGACCCAAATAGTCTCCAGAAATGCCTCCTTCTGTCTTGACAAGCAAGGAGGAGTCATTGTTTCGCCTTAGATGAGGGCCTAGCTATGCTGTTTCTTGCTTGGGTCCCTTCCAGGCTTGCCCCCTGCCAAGTATCCTGTGTAGGAACAGGAAAGGGAAAGGCCCTGCAGAAACTAGAAACTGCTCTTGATCTATCACAGGCAAGCCTACCTCCTGAATGGAACAGTTTGATGACAGCACATATCACCCGTGCTCCTGGAGCCTCACGGACCATCATCCAGTTCCAGATCCATTTCAAACTCCAGGCCCTGGTCTTTAAAGTTCCCAGTGGTACAAAGTGAGCTGTAGCTCACGAAAGCTTATGCTCAAATAAATTGGTTCGTCTCTAAGGTGCCACAAGTCCTCCTTTTCTTTTTGCAGATACAGACTCACACGGCTGTTACGCTGAAACCCTCAAAAACCGTGGCTCTCTCTGAGTTGCTATGGCAACCATAATCACGCTCACGAAAGCTCATGCTCAAATAAATTGGTTAGTCTCTAAGGTGCCACAAGTACTCCTTTTCTTTTTACAGTCCCTGAGGGGACCTTCTGCCACCAGGGACCCGAAAGAGGCTGAGTCATGTTGCAATACCTGTCCTCCTTCAGGCCTTCCTATAATAGTGTAAGTAGGAGAAAGGACTCACACTGCAAGTCATGAGCAAGTCCCTCCCTGTTTCTCAGATTCCCTAGCTGTAAAGTGGGGATAAGGATACAGAGCTCCTTTGTAAAGTGCTTTGAGATCTATGGATGAAAAGCACTAGATAAGAGCTAGGGATTATTAATTATTGTTATTATTACCCAAGAGAAAACACTTTTAGTTGCAAAGGCGTGCTAAGACACTGCTAAATTAGAGAGGAACGATGATCCAGTGGTTAGAGCACTAGCCGAGGTCCTGGCATCAGTTCCAGCTCCACCCCAGATTTCCCACCTTGTCTAGGACAAGTCACTGAGGCCTGGATGCACAGGAGTTAGGCGTTGTGACACCCAGTGTCATGGCCCCTAGACAATTACTGCAATTCACAAAGCATGAGTTAGGCTCCTGTACAATGAATGGGGAGAGAAAGGCAGGTAGATTGCAATTCACAAAAGTCAGCCCGCTAGGAAGGAAGCTGCCTATGCTAGGCAATGGGAGATGCCAACCTGAGGGATATGTGCTGAGCCTTCCCCCCTGCCTCCCGCAGAGGTTCCTACCCCTGCTAGCCATTCTCAGCTGTTCACTGTTTCCTGAAGTCAGGCACCTCTGCAATTTTAGGGGGGAGGCAGAGAAGAGGAGGAGGCATTCCCTAGTAACTTTTAGCCCAGTGGTTAGGGTACTCCCCTGGGATGTGGGAGACCCCCAGCTCAAGTCCCCCCTGCTTCTGGGGGAGGTGGAAAGGAAGTTGAGCAGGGATCTGCGATCTCTCAAGTGAGTGCCCGAACCACGGGGTTATGGGATATTGTGAGATGGGGCTCCCTCAGGCTCTCCTGACAACACTATTGCACTATGGATAAATACTTGGTCATTTGGGCGAGAGAGAGCCCGCACACATGAGACTGACTCAATAGCCTAGTGGGCAGAGCGCTCACCCAGGATTTGGGGGGCCTAAAATCTGGTTCCCTGGTTCCAAAGACTCTTCTAGTATTTATCCACAGTGCAACAACTTCAACAGGAGAGTCTGAGGGAGCCCCACCTCAATATCCCACAGTCCCATGGTTCAGGCACTCACCTGAGAGGTGGTGGATCCCAGTTCAATCCCTTCTCCCGCACATACGCGGAGGGGAACTTGAACCTGGCTGTCCCACGTGAGTGCTCTAACCACTGGGCTAAAAATGAGGGAGGTCGTCCTCATCTGCGGTTTTGTGTGAACTCACCCAAGGGGCCCAATCCGGTAGGTGTGCTCAGGGGGATCTTACCAGATAGGGCCCAGCACCAGAAGTAGGCAGCTGAACACCGGTCTTCCCCCAGTTTGTAAATCACTCTGGAGCTTACGTGGGAGGTAGGCAGCAGATGGCTGGAGACAGGCAGCGGTACGCATGCTCAGAGGCAGAAACATAGGCTGTGAGGGAACTTTTACTGCAAAAATGTAGATGTCAAGCGAGTTTGGGCACCTACAGGGTTGAGTGGGAGTTTTGTGCATTGCAGGGGTCCCGAAACTGGGACTTAAGCACTAAACTCCTTTTGTGCATCCCGGCCTAAGCCTCTGTGCCTCAGTTCCCTATCTGTACAATGGGGATAACAGCACTGTGCATTCTGTGAGGATAAATACAATAGAGAGTGGGAGGTGCCCAGATACTGTGGTAATGAGGGCCAGAGAAGTACATTAGAGAGAGAGTTCATTCCCAGCTGTTTGGTTTGCACTGAATGAATAGTCCTCCTAAACAATTTACATTATGAGCTTGCTGCAGCCATCTTAAGTCTGGCTGTCGAGCCTTCACAGTGAAGAAAAGCTTGTCGTTGGCCTGCAGGTGGTGTGTACTTTTATCTAGGTGAGACCATTTTCCTTCCACACTTGTGAAAATGGGAGTCAGCATTGTGATGAAGTGAGGGTTTCCCCTTGTTATGTTGTACATGAGCCTGTGTGAGTCTTACTGTTTTGCATGAATACTGTGTGTACCTCAGTTCCCTGTGTATTGCACCAATGCCTAGGTGGTGGGAATAAGAGTGTGTGACTTTTGCTGAGACCCTCGGGAGCAGGTGAGGTGGCTCCAGCTGCCTGCATGTAAGCGATGGCCGATGCCCCTCATAACTTGAGAATCAGGAGGGGGATGCAACCAAGTGACACATGGCCCATGAAGCAAGACGAAGACCAGAGGAAGGGCAACGGGGGTGTTGGAGGTCGGGTGGCTGGGAGGGGTCAGTCTCCTGTTTGGAACTCGGAGCGGGGAGTCTGGAGCACCGAGCCCAGGGTCCACTTCAGATGGACTTTGCTGCAAGTTCCTGATTTCTGTGCTAGCAAACTCTGTTCTATGCTGTGTTCCTGTTGACTAATAAACCCTTATGTTTTACAACACTGGCAGGGAGTCACTGCTGAGTGCAAAGTTGGGGTGCAGGGACCATCTGGCTTCCCCAGGGGGCCAGTCAAGGTGGACCTGCTGCGGGAAGTGTACGGTAAGAACAGGGGTGCTGAGTGCTCTGAGGTCAGACCCAGGAAGGCCATAGCCAAGGAGGGTTTTTGTCCTGGACAGCGTACCCTGAGAGGAGTCACTTTACCCAGAGTCCTGTCTGGCTTCACATTGAACAGTTCCAGAGCATGAGGCCTGTGACTCTGTGACAAGAATTTTCTCGAGCACTTAGATATTCTTGGCAATCTCCCACACAAGCGCTGACTCAGCCTGCCTCTGCTTAGCTTGGTGTAGCCACGTTGGTCCCAGGATATTAGAGAGGCAAGGTGGATGAGGTAATACGTTTTACTGGACCAACTTCTGTTAAACACCTTGTCTCTCTGTGTAGCTTCTGAGGTCTGATAAGATCAAAGCCCAGGGTCGTATATCTTGCATCATCTCTTTAGCATCATGATAGCTCTAGAAGTCAAATTATAATCAGTGCCCTTTGTAATTGGGGAGTTTGTATCTGTGGCACTTGCTACAGAATTGTAGTCCTGAATCTAAAAAAAAAAACGGTTTGTGGATTCGTTCGGGAGATAACTTGGAAAACAAACCAAATGTAACCATTGCGGTGTCACTTACATCAATCTGCCTGACACAATAGCTCTGAGTGGTATGACTTGTCCCATTTCTCTCCATCAGGGCCTTGTGGACTCCATAATTCTGCAGCCACAGAAGATGGCATTTCAGAAAAATGCCATTCAGTTCAGCGTTTTTGCTGCAGAATGAGCTGCAGCCTGGTGTTTGTTTCCAGTTTCCCCGCCCTGCTGGAACCTGCCTGCAGCTTCCTCTTGATCTCCAGCGTTCCCCACAAGAGAAAGGGGGAGGTGGAGTGGTGGAGTGGATTGCAGGGCATTCTCTGTGCACTGGTCCATGGAACCACGCAGCCAAGGCATGGATAGCCAGAGATGGAGTCAGGGGAGCCAGAGGCATAGATTGGCAAGCTAGTAAACCTGGACTGCAGAGCAACTGAGAGCTGGGAAAATGAGCCACTGAAACTGGGGCTACTGACTCCTTCCTTCCCTAGCACACAGGGGAAGGAGGAGGTGGTTTTGGACTGAGTCACTGGCTGTCATAGGAGCAAAGAGCCAGAGAATGGAGCTGAGCTGCCTAGAGGGCATAGTGAAAATCCATCTTCAACCCTAATCATTGTTGAAAATCATCAACAACTAATTTTGTTTGTGAGTATTTTTCAACTGTGAGCAACAGGAGTATGTGCGGGAGGGTGGAAAGGGAGGCAGAGAGAAATATGCTGGTAGCTGGATAAAGTAACATTGCTATGGAATGTAAGGATTTTGCTGCTGCAGAATTTGGTTTGGTCATGCTGCAGCCTTGATTATCATTTCACCTCATATCGGAGTTCAGCCGTGTAAACCCCCCGAACGGCGCATGAGCGATGGGAATATTTGAAGTAAAGCAAAAAGAAAAGGAGGACTTGTGGCACCTTAGATACTAACAAATTTATTTGAGCATAAGCTTTCGTGGGCTGCTACTCTGAAACCTGAAGTAAAGCTGATGATATTTCCATACATAGACCAGTCATAAATCATGATCACAGCTTGGGTACATAAAGTAAATGAAATTCCCATTTACAAATAAAATTCAGCAACTCAATATTTAGCACTGCAAGCCCTCAGTGAGCATTCAGCACACAACACCAGGCCAACGCTGATCAATTACCCTCCAGCGTCATTCCAGCAGGGACTTTCTGCTTCACGTCATCTCAGCGAATTAGAGAATGTTACGGAGATTCTCTGAGCTCGTTTGGTCCCAGAAACACTTTATCTGATTCAGGTCAGGTGAGAAACTGGGATCCAGTGAGATTTCAAGGGATTAGAAAAGAATTTGCCTCTGGGAAACTCCTTCCTGCATCTGCCTTGGTTAAACTGTCCAGTGGAGACTGGAGTGTTTATAACTTGTCAGTGAGCTCTTTAGAGCTAAAGATGTGAAGGCATTTGCCTGTGGAGGCAAACCAGCCCCACTCCCTGTTCATTGTAGGTACCTGTATATTCGTTGAAAGATTTCCCTGTAAAGGGGGGGAATGGATTTGTCCTAGTTTGCTGCTCTGTGATGGCTATGAAAAGGAGAGTGGGGGAAGTACTGCTTGTTTTTGGTTTTTGTTAACTAAAAATTCAGGTTTTGACTACCATGTTTTTCCTGGAAGACTCTAGAAGAAGTTGGATTATGATATCATGAGCACCAATGAAACATGATTGAATCAAAATCCCTTCTGCTTTGAGTTAGGCCATTTAGAATTTTGTTTTCATTACATCGCCTAACCCAATAAACCAAATATGCCTTTTTAATTACTTACAGTGACCTTATCTGGCAGGAAAATCACAGCAAGAAATATGAAGAAAGAACAAAAGCCAGTCAAGTTAGTACAGACAGAGGGTCGTTATTTAAAGGTACATCCACTCCCACTGAAAGCTTTGGGTTCAGTCTTCAGTAACAGCAGTAAATAATATTTATATTACAGTTGGGCCCATTGCATGCTTGGCACTGTCCCCGCAAAGAGGGAAGACAGAGTCCCTACCCTGAAAAGCATACAGTCCCTTTCTGGTTTGCTGAATACATATAGTAACCACTAGTTAGGCTGTGCTTTCGGATGCATAGCATCCACAGACGGGGCCAGGTTTTAAAAGAGCTCAGCATGCAGATCTCATGTGAAAATCTGGCCACTTATTTTGATGCCTAAATGGAGCTGAGCTCTCTTGCAAATCTGGCTCCGTGTTGATCTGTTTTCCTCAATCAGGTATGTCGGTGATCCAGTAACTTCCTTCCATTTCACATGCTGCCTCCCTGTCACTTTCAGCTAATACCCTTTGGTCCTGGGAAGGCTAGGTAATGGGTTCGTAAGTCTTGAAACAAGGTCAGGCCAGTCAATACATCATAAAGCAGCAATGACGGGCACTTTTTAAAGGTCATCTTTAAACTAATTTATCATTACTCTTTTAAAATAAAGCTTTGATAGCCTAAAAACAACTAGCAATATGCAACAGACAGAACCATTTCAAAGTGTTTGCAGTGCCCTGGACTAGGCGCAGGCCTCGGGATCGCTCACTCATACAGTTTTTGTTGGGCAATCAGGTGTTTAACTATTGTGTTTGGAGTCCCGCAGGAAAGTGATTTCCCATCATGTAGGCTGGAGAGCAGGGACAGCAACTGAAATTAAAGCTTTTACAGCAGAGCGCTCTTTTGCGGGGGGGGGGGGGGGGGGGGCCGGGAGGGGGAGAGAAGAACCTCAATTAAAGAAACTGCCCTGTTCTGATATTTCAGTTGTTTTCAGCTCTATTGAAAACATTTATATTTTAACAAACAATTTATCTCTGTTTTTTTTCTGAAAGCCCCCGTGGCTGGAGTCTGGTAATTACGCAGGAATCTCTACTCGCATTTTAAAAAGCCCAAAATTTAAGTTTCTAGTCGTCTTGTTTGGAGAGAAAAGCTTGAAAAGCTGAACTAGAAGCCCAGGAAGACAACCCAAACGTCATTTTTTTTAAATCTCATGCTGTGTAAGCCAATTTCATGATTTGTGCATGCTTGGGATTGGCAATACAAGGTTCTCCTGTTTTTGTGCTAATTGCGTAATGTTACCTGCTACACGCACAGTTAAAGGTTTGCCCTAGTCTTCGTACATGCAGGTAGTCCCCATGAGTCCAGTGATACCATTCGTGTAGTAGGACGGGTTTACAGGCCTGGGACCTCTGCTTTTAGAAATATAGGCCCAGATCCTGGGCTGCATCCAGCCCAGCTCAGGAGCGGGGGTAAAAGTGGTATTAAATGACCTTTTACACACTGTGCTGTGGGACCAACAGGCTGTTGGGCCAGTGCCCCGCATAGGGTACAGTAGCCTCCGGGAGTAAAGACCCTGAGGACAGCCTCCCACCCCCTATACTCACGCACAGCAGGAGCCAAGAGGGAACCCGCTATAGCAGCTGCAGCCTACCTAAGGAGTCCCACATCCAGGAGGTAGCCTCAGGGTCCAGAACTTCTGGCTTTCCAGCTCTTTTGGCACCACTGTGTAGGGGCCAAGATCTGCCCCAGGTATTGGCCCACAGAATACCCATGATGTGGGTTGCATTACGGGAGGAACCTGGCTTTTTGCATTTCCCTGTTTTAAAAAACTATTATTTAACTGTGCAACAGAATTTTTGCATTAGCGCCTTTTGGGGGGTATTTAGTTTCCTTGTTTTTTTAAGGGGGGAGGGAGGAGGTTAATCATGTTAGTATTTAAATGTTCCCAGTTAAGCTTTCAAGCACCCCCACAATAGGGTGGCAGGGGCAGCTATCCGACTGAGTGCGATGGAAGGAGAGGGGCTAGGGTGAGTTCCTGTCTGTTGCTGGTTGGCTGGAGCCAGTTTCTTGCAAGGCCGGGTTAACAGGGCAGCAACACAGCTGTGAGCAGACCTCTACGCAGCAAGGTGCCCAACTTTATCCCCCTTCCATGTGTGGCCCCATCGTCTTCAGTCGGACTCATGAGAATAAAGGTTATAGGAGCAGGTCCCACGTTGGAAGTTCAGCCATTTGAGTCATCTGCAAATAAAGAACCTGCTCTTGACACTAGGAAATAATGTCCGTTTTTTACCCTTCTGTAACTTCAGTGTCTGAATCCACTCCGCCCGATTCTCCTCTTGCATATGCTGTTGGAAATGAGGAGTTCCTCAACTCAAGGTAACTGCATTTGCTGCTATTCAGCACTCTGCCGTAGCACTTCACAAACATTCATTAATAAAGCACTTTGCACTATTGTGCTCTCAACAAGCTCCAGTTTGGGGAATGAACGTTTGACAGATTTGCAGTCCCGGCTTCCTAGCACCATATTCCTGTCGGGGTATTCCCAACCCTATTGCTTTTCGTAGGCTATCCCTTCATCCTTCCCATCCTATATCCCTGCTATGTGTAACATCTCCATGGTTCCCTTGTTCCTGAGAGCAGCCAAGGAAGCAGATGGATCTGTCATGAAAGGAAGCAAATGAGCCTCATGTTATTCTCTCTCTCTTTCAGAGTGAAGTCAGACCCTCTTCTGTCTCCCCGGGCTGAATATTAAAGCTATGGTGGCATTAGCTTCCTGTGATTGGTTGATATTTTGCTCTGGCAGAAATCAGCACCTGTTGCTGTATATTACTCTGTAGAGACTGAGCCAGACAAGAGGCTGAAGGCAAGACGGCTGCATTCAAGCCCTAGGTATGCCTTTTGTGGGGTTTTAACTTTTTTCAGCGAATACAGGAAAATCCATGGCCACGGAATGCTTGCCTGGAGTCCGAAGTTAGTTGCTGGCTAGCCGGGGATAGATCTGTGTACGGAAAGAGCCTGTAATTCCGCTATCTTGAAGGAGCTGATGGAGCGGGGAAGGGGGCTATTTTTGGAAGCTTCCTTGGTGTGAGTTAGTCGTGGAGTCACACTTCAGATCTTGGACCTGAGCTCGTCTCTGAAAAGTCGTTGCTGACATGAAGGTAGAACTGTAGGATTATTTATATGTTACCTCCATGGTGTCTACAGACATGTTAGGTTCTTTATGGAGTCCTGCACTAAGGCATGTACAACCAACAGACCAAGTGTATGGTTGTGTGCGGGGGAAACACACCATAAGATATTCTTAGGTGAGTCTTTAAAAGGATTCAGAGGGCAAAGTGGAGGAAGGAGTTTGAATAGCAGAGACTATGTGTGTGAGCTGTAATTGCTACATTTGGCCTACGCAGTTGTCACAGTGTTAGTATCTTAACTGCTACTTTGTAAAATGCTTTGAGATCTCAGAGATCTGACCCATGAAACCAAATTCTGTTCTACTGGTTGGTGTAACCTGTTCTATGACCATTTGGACCCTCTACTCTGTTGAACACATGCTCAGGGTTCAGCTGATCGCCATATTTGGGGTCGGGAAGGAATTTTCCTCCAGGGCAGATTGGAAGAGGCCCTGAGGGGTTTTCTCCTCCCTCTGCAGCATGGGGCACGGGTCACTTGCTGGAAGATTCTCTGCACCTTGAAGTCTTTAAACCACGATTTGAGGACTTCAAGAGCTCAGACATAGGGGAGAGGTTTATTGCAGGAGTGGGTGGGTGAGATTCTGTGGCCTGCGTTGTGCAGGAGGTCAGACTAGATGATCATAATGGTCCCTTTGGACCTTAATATCTATGAGTCTATGAGACCCAAGCTGTCAGCTTAGGCTTCCTTGCTTTGTGAAGGCAGGGACACATGATGGGTGTGAATGGGGTTCCAAAATGTCCCTCATTCAGCTGTCGGAATCCTGAAACAATGGTGTCTGTGTGTAAGCACACGCCACCTCCCAGCCCAGAAGTTCTGTCAGATGTGGTACGGTATAAATGGCACAGGTAACAGCCATGAGTGGGACTTCAGGGTCTCCATGAACCACATTTGGTATTGGCAGCTGATAGACCTCTGGTTTGTAGCTGTGTCACAGCCCTAGTCCAGTTCAGCACTTGGGAGGCAGGAGCAGCCAGTGAACTGGCGGAGGAGACGGAGAAATTCCAGCCGGGCTCAAGTTCTGTCGTCACCTCCCTTAACGCTGCCTGGGAAAGGAGGTTTCCTGCAGATGGAGCCGAGCAGCCGCAGACCAGGACGGGAGAGAAATCGATGACTCAGCGCTGAACTGTTGAGACTGAAAATTTCCCTTCCTGGCAGACAGCAGCCTCACTCTCCTGTTTGCACAAAGCTTCTTGCTCCTGCAGCATCAGCCCAGCTTGGGCACAGGGTGAGGACAAGGACTTCATTGTTAGACTAGGGGACACAGAGGGCAACTGGGGCCCTTCATGTCTTCAGGCGTCCCCCTGTGGCTACAATCTTCACAACCAATGGCTGGTGCGGTGCCTAAGACAGGTACTGGAGCCCTGGGGATAGGTTTGCTATTCGGAGACTCTACCCAGGGACAAGGAGCTGAGCCCAGAAAGGGGAGTGAGCCCAGAATTTCAGAACTCACTGTGCAAGCCCTGCTTTAGGAAGAGTCCAACTCTGAACCTCCTAACAGTTAATGCACGTACCTGATGCATCCTGACTGCCCGCTAGCCTTAATCAGTTGAAAATGGGGAGCACAGAAGATTGCATTGGGGAGCAGCAGCACTGAAAGTGTTAATTGCTTTGGGTTTAGCGCATTAGAACACTGGCATTCTGTTAACGATAGCAGGCCGACATTTCTACAGCACCTTTCGCCTCAAAGGGCTTTCGACATGGGAATTGCTTCACCTGTCCCTGCAATGCAGCTGTCTCCGAGGTGGAGCTCTGCGGCAGGACGCAGCAACGCCGCCCAACAGTTAAGAGCAGGTCGCAAAGCAGACGTGGAATTTGAGGGGGAAGTTAGAGACAGTGGCAGTACCCAAATTGGAAGTGGTTCAGAACACCGTGGTTTACACCGCTATTTTTAGAAAATTGCCATAGGGTCTTTAATGATGACACACGGGCTGGATCTCAGTTTTATGTATCCAAATTCCAGTAGAACATGGGCATTTCAAGTGGGGTGCACTGTTCACAGGATCTTAAGGACCTGTGGTGTTTTCCTGCTGTGATCCATGGAATCTTGATCCTTTAAACATATCTATGTTGTAAGGTTTCTGGTGTAATGGGCTGAGCAGCAGACTGGAAGCCAGGAAACTCCTGAGATGTAATCCCAGTGCTGGCCCTGACTCCTTCTGTGGCTGAGTCACTTAACCTCTCTGTACCTCATATTATTCCTCTTTAGAGTAGGCCTAGCCCGCAGCAGGGTAGTGAGAGTGTGTGACAAGTCTTTGAGATCCTCCACTGAAAGGCTCTCTGGAAGTGCTGCGCCTGGTACTGTTTGTACAGCAAGGCTAGTGATTGCTTGCAGCAATGTAGTCACACATGTATATGTTTCAGAGTAGCAGCTGTGTTAGTCTGTATCCGCAAAAAAAGAAAAGGAGGACTTGAGGCACCTTTAGAGACTAACCAATTTATTTGAGCAAAAGCTTTCGTGAGCTACAGCTCACTTCATGGGATGCATTGAGTGGAAAATACAGTGGTGAGATTTATATACACAGAGAACATGAAACAATGGGTGTTACCATACACACTGTTAGGAGAGTGATCAGGTAAGGTGAGCTATTACCAGCAGGAGAGCGGGGGGAGGGGAAAAAAAACCTTTTGTAGCGATAATCAAGGTGGGCCATTTCTAGCAGTTGACAAGAACGTCTGACGAACAGTGGGGCGGGGCGAGATAAACATGGGGAATTAGTTTTACTTTGTGTAATGACCCATCTACTCCCAGTCTTTATTCAAGCCTAAGTTAATTGTATCCAGTTTGCAAATTAATTCCAATTCAGCAGTCTCTCGTTGGAGTCTGTTTTTGAAGTTTTTTTTGTTGAAGAATTGCCACTTTTGGGTCTGTAATCGAGTGACCAAAGAGATTGAAGTGTTCTCCAACTGGTTTTTGAATGTTACAATTCTTGACATCTGATTTGTGTCCATTTATTCTTTTATGTAGAGACTGTCCAGTTTGGCCAATGTACATGGCAGAGGGGCATTGCTGGCACATGATGGCACATATCACATTGGTAGATGTGCAGGTGAACGAGTCTCTGATAGTGTGGCTGATGTGATTAGGCCCTGTGATGGTGTCCCCTGAATGGATATGTGGACACAGTTGGCAATGGGCTTTGTTGCAAGGATAGGTTCCTGGGTTAGTGGTTCTGTTGTGTGGTGTGTGGTTGCTGGTGAGTATTTGCTTCAGGTTGGGGGGCTGTCTGTAAGCAAGGACTGGCCTGTGTCCCTGTGAGAGTGATGGGTCGTCCTTCAGGATAGGTTGTAGATCCTTGATGATGCGCTGGAGAGGTTTTAGTTGGGGGCTGAAGGTGATGGCTAGTGGCGTTCTGTTATTTTCTTTGTTGGGCCTGTCCTGTAGTAGGTGACTTCTGGGTACTCTTCTGGCTCTGTCAATCTGTTTCTTCACTTCAGCAGGTGGGTATTGTTGTAAGAACGCTCTCCTGCTGGTAATAGCTCACCTTACCTGATCACTCTCGTTACAGTGTGTATGGTAACACCCATTGTTTCATGTTCTCTGTGTATATAAATCTCCCCACTGTATTTTCCACTGAATGCATCCGATGAAGTGAGCTGTAGCTCATGAAAGCTTATGCTCAAATAAATTGGTTAGTCTCTAAGGTGCCACAAGTCTTCCTTTTCTTTTTACATGTATATGTGTGTCATTCCGGCACTCCACCTGAATTCCATGGTCTTGGATGCCAGTGCTCCCCCTTGCCAACTGCGTTGTGTGCCGAATGCAATGCATTTCTTTTACCCCTCTCTCTATTTAGCAAGACTCCCTGGAAGCGACATGGCAACAGGCACCTGTGAGGTATTGGAGAGAGACCTGGAGTGTCCTGAGGCCATAGAGGAGCTGCCAGGGCTGGCAGAGAGCATTCCAAGGCTGTCGAGGGAGGACGTGAGAAAAGGTACCTCACCCCCACGGTGACGCTGGTCTTCCCCAGCAATGGATGCACAGGCTATTCTTGCATCCAAGGAGTTAAAAGGCCTTTGGTCTGTGCTGACACCATTGGAAATGTTCTTTGAGGTGTCTTGTGAGGGGATTATATGCTTAAGATCCTGATCTTTGCATTGAGAATGGCTTATTGAAAATTATTAAGTGACCTTAGAACTTGCAGAGAGCTTAGTGCGGGCTTTTCGAGATGTGGTAAGATCCATGTCAGGAATGTAGGCCTTGGACTATTTGCCTCATTCTTTAAAGGTGACCTCTAAAGGAGAAGATATGAGATTTTTATGCACAGTTTTGCTTCTTTATATAGCATTGCATTTTACTTTAAAAAGGCCCAACAGAAGATTTTAAACGTTCTCTTTTCTGCATGTTTGCTTACACTAGGAATTCAGGGCCGTTGCACTCTTTTTCCTAGAACACCGTATGGATGTCTGGGGAACTAGTAGAGTTAAAACATATATAGCAAGAGAGCAACACTGGATTGAGAGGGGAAGTCTTTTATATTCAGACTGCATAAAATATTTTGGATTGTATGGTTCTGGGAATGCCTGTCACTCAAACCCTGACAAACAGTTGGGAGAAAAGCTCTTTTGTTAAAGATTCCTCATTTTTGCATCTTTAATCAGAAAGTGGTTCCAGTCTATAACTCTGGGTATTCTTTGGGATATCAAAGACTCCCTGTTTTCTGGAAGACCAGATTTAACATTCCTGGTATTTCTAATGCAAAACACAAGTAGAATTTTGTAATTATTAATAAATAAATTAGGCCTTCTTTACACATCAGAAAGAAAAAAGGGACAAATTCAATTGTTCTTCTCTTGACATCACCTTTTAAATTACATTTCAGGAATCTGTATTTTCTTACTATTCATTGGTCCATGATTAGTGCTAGGGCGTGGAGGTGGGGAATCTTACTGGTCCTGAAAGTCCTTTGGTAGTCCGAAGGTTAAAAAATTCCAGAGCTTTGATGAACGTTTACACACATCATATGCAATTCACACCCAATCCTGCCCCCCACTGAAACTAAGGAAATTTTGCCATTGACGTCAATGAGGCCGGATGGGACCCGTAAATACTGTAGTTTGCCCCAAGATAGACAGAGCCTCATTAAATTGAGGCATTATTTTAATGAGTTTATGTTGAACATTGATACATGCCAAACAATGGAAATAGAAAATGACAGTTAAGAGCTAAAGAAGGAGAAACCCCATCATGCAATGACTGCATCATCGTATTTACTGTATCAAGCCACCGGAGAAATCCAAGTACCAATCTGCTTTTCCTTTTAACATCACATCACAAATGAAGCATAACAGCCAGAGTCTCAAGATCCAGTCATAAGGACCCGATTTTCAGAGGTGCTTTGTATCTGCCACCAATTGCTGTTTTGGGTGCTCGCTCTGCTAACGCTCAGGCCCCTGGTACTACATGCCATTGGAAAGCTGGGATCCCTTCCGATGGGGCTGCTGCAGGGCTCCAGTTAGTGGGCTGTAAATGTAGCTGTGGAAGTAGGTTGGGGGGGAGTAAGATGGTAACCCAGGGGTCAGTGTCTCTCAGTCTGCTCTAACTAGATATAAACGTTATATTCCACTGGAAAACAAAAATTCTCAGCTTCCCAGGGGGTTATTGTCATCTTCTGTAGTGCAGGGGTTTTCTGAGATCTCAGCTCTGAAGTAAGGCTGGGTTCCTCAGGCTAACTGTATTTTAGATCACTGTTTCAGGAATGACAATAACCAGCATCCAGCCTGCAGCCAGTGTCCTTTTCTAGCCTTGCAGATCATACAGCTGAGACACTGCAGTCCTGGGGGATTTTTCAGGGGATTCTTGTGCATTTTTCAGGGGATTCTTGTGCGTCTCAGGTCATTAGTCACTCAGGCTCTATCAGGTTAGAACAGAGGTGGGCAAACTACGGCCCGTGGGCCATGTCCGGCCCATGGGACCCTGCTGCCCGGCCCCTGAGCTCCTGGCCCAGGAGGCTTGCCCCCTCGCCCCGCAGCCTCAGCTCACCGCGGCCTGACCCGGTGCTCTGGGCTGCGCGGTAGCTGGCTCCAGCCGGGCGGCGCGGCTGCCTGTCCTGGTGCCCTGGGCGCTGCAGCTGTCATGCCACCAGCCACCAGCGCTCCAGGCAGCGCGGTGAGGGGGCATGGAGCAGGGGGGGTTGGCTAGAGGGCAGAGGAGTGCGGGGTGGTGGTCAGGGGGCGGGGGTGTGGATAGGGGGCGGGGCGGTCAGAGGACAGGGAACAGGGGGGTTGAATGGGGGCAGGGGTCCCAGGGGGGCAGTCAGGAAGGAGAGGGGCAGTGGGTGGCAGTCAGGGACAGGGGTTCCAGGGGCAGTCAGGGGACAGGGAGGGGTGGATGGGACAGGGGTCCTGGGGAGGCCGTCAAGGGACAGGGACTGGGGGGGGGGGGGTTGGATGGGGCAGGAGTCCCGGGGGGGCATATCAGGGGCAAGAAGTTGGGTGGAGTCAGATAGGGGGTGGGGGCTGGACCACACCTGGCTGTTTGGGGAAGCACAGCCTCCCCTAACCGGCCCGCTATACAATTCTGGAAACCCGATGTGGCCCTCAGGCCAAAAAGTTTGCCTGCCCCTGGGTTAGAGAGGGAGGCCCTCAGCCATTGCCAGTCAGTTTGAAATACAAAGGGACAGAAAAGGGACAGAAGACCTTAGTGAGCTATACCTCCCCTGCACGGTTGCACCTGTGGCTGCAGTTTCTAGCACTGCCTGACGTTGACCCTGTTTTCGGTGCATCCCTGGAGCAGAGAAGGAAGCCAGGAGGCCTGGCCAGCAGCTAAATGTGTTTTGAGGGGAACATCACTGTTTCTCCCTCAGCTTTTTTTTGCCTGGGAGGTCCAGGGAGTTTGTCCCATCACTTCCAGTAGCCTGGCGCTTGCCAGCTAGAGGCTCCATTCCTACACCCAGATTTTTCTTTTGAAGGCCAATTGGGCTGCTGCTGTGAAAGTGAATTTTCAGTGTGGCAAATTGAGAACTGGCTTTTAACTCCTGCCTCCTACGTCTAATTATATGTGTGAAAACCTGCCTTGCCGAGCGATTACTTATTTGAGAAAAGCACCCAGACATCTTCCCCGGTAATTGCATCCTCTTCACTGCACAACATAGCACTACTTCAGCCCTGGGATCCGGCACGAATTCATGGGCCACGGGCAGCATGGTGACAGTTTTCAAGTACATAAAAGGTTGTTACAAGGAAGAGGGAGAAGAATTGTTCTTCTTAACCTCCGAGGATAGGACAAGGGGCAATGGGCTTAAATTGCAGCAAGGGCGGTTTAGGTCGGACACGAGGAAAAACTTCCTAACGGCCAGGGTGGTGAAGCACTGGAACAAATTGCCTAGGGAGGTTGTGGAATCTCCATCACTGGGGATTTTTAAGAGGTTAGAGAAACAGCTGTCAGGGATGGTCTAGATCATACTGAGTCCTGCCAGGAGTGCAGGGGACTGGACTATATGACCTCTCGCGATCCCTTCCAGTCCTACGAGTCTGTGGTCTATATAGAGGCTAGGACCTTTGGGTCCAGATCACATGCTATGAGCCCCTCGTGCTGCCCATACTTTGTGTTTATAACATAATGTATGTTTTATCTTGCTTGCACTTGTTTTTCACAGATGCTGAGGTGCCACAAAGCGAAGAGGAGCTAAACAGCAGCTCTCATGTAAGTAGCATCTGTCCAGTAACCCTGTTTATAACTATCTCCAGCCTTATGGTCTCGATGCTGAAGGCCCAGGCGATGAGACACTAGACGTTTGCAACAGCCCTTAACGGCCTACAAGAAAGGCAGCAGAGGCCTGGTCTTCGGATCTTGGGGGGTAGGGTGGGCCCTTTCCCAAGTTTTGCCTGCATACTTGGTACATCCAGTTAAATCAGCAGCAGGGCCTTGGATTCTTATGATTTTGATAGATTAAATTAGCCCTGGTGAGAGGTGCTGGATTGACAGCCTTGGAGAGTGAAGGCCTCCGCTTGCCCACAGCAAAGGTGCAGGTGCAGGGCAAGCACCCACTGTATTGTCGTGACAATGTGCCTTAACTCTGGCCAGGAGGGGCTGCCCCTGTACGTAGGAGGGGAGTCCCATGGCCCATTCAGTCCTGGGCCTCAGATTGCCGGAGGGGGGGAGGTTTCTGTTGGGACTAGGCCCACTTCCTATCAATCATTTAACACCGGCCACCACACAGCCATCAGATGGAAGTCATCTGCAGTTCTTACCAAGCTGGGCTGGACCTAGA
Organism: Caretta caretta; assembly: GCF_965140235.1. Taxonomy (NCBI): domain Eukaryota; kingdom Metazoa; phylum Chordata; order Testudines; family Cheloniidae; genus Caretta; species Caretta caretta. The sequence continues at coordinate 9,727,209 of NC_134230.1, read as the reverse complement.
CATGAAAGGCTCCATAGCTCATTGTCCTGATCCCTCCATTCCCTGGGGGAAGAGCTCGGGGCATGTGCTCTCAAAACTTCTGCTTCATCAGCTCCAGGACTTCTACAGGAGTAAGGACGTACAGGCTCAGATCCTCCCTGGTATTTAGGCCCCTAACTCCCATTGATTTCAATGGGAGTTGGGAACCTAAATACCTCTGAGGATCTAGGCAACAGTGCCTTAGAAGGCCTTACAGTAGAAGAGGAAAGCAGCAAGGAAACCATTGCTTGTTACTTGTAGGCATAAGACATAGCTTGGCTCAGGGGAACAGGGAGGAAGAGACCAGTCACAGGTGTGGAAAACTGCCTCCCATAAACTACTAGGGCTAAGGGGTTATGCTCAACTTGGCGTTGTGTGAGGCAGCAGGAGAGAAGATACTGGGCAGGAAGAGCACCGTTACTAAGCATCCAACAAGCAGCAGAATGTGCAAAGGAGAATAGGCTCTTAAAGATTATTGAAGAGCTGGGATGTGGGGTGCAGGTGCTCAGGGGTGCTGATGCAACGGAGAGTTTGGGAAGCTGATGCAGATGCACTGGGGGGTGATAGAGGAATTTCTGGGGTGCCAATACATTGGGCTTGTGGGGAGTTGCTGAAAATACCACTGAGAACGTGATAATGGAAGAAATAAGACTAGGAGCATTTATCAGACCTCCTGCCTACCTCATCCCATAACAGAATAGCAGGAGAGAACCCACTGAAATGAAAAGGAAGCCAATTTTCTGAGAGAAAACCTTCTTTAGAACATCACGGTGATCAGATGGACCAGTACACAGCCCCCTTATGGCCCATCAGGGCACAACTCACCCAGCCTCAGGTATCCGCTGGTAGGTCACAGTCTCTCATGGGGTCCAGTGTAGCTGGGCATTAACCCTCCAGCCAAGGCACCCTTCAGTCCTTTCCAGGGTACTAAGGTCCAAGGAAATCAGGAAGAACCACAACTCAAAACAGGGAAATGCAGCAAACCTTCAGTGGGACCCCACCCTTCTGTTCAGGGCTTTGTCTTCCAATAACCAGTACTCCAGCCGTTCTCCTAAGGGTCGGTTCATCCCTTATCCACCCAGCGACCTACCCCAGTCTCTGGGCTGTAAGCGGGCTTCTCTGCACTCCTTCTGGGCCAGCCCTGCATTGGGCTAGGTCTCCTTCTTTTAACCCCTCTCTCCATGCCAGCAATTTGCTGCAGGGATAGTGGGGCGGGGTCAGTTGGGTCTAGTGACACTAGCTAAGATAAAACTATAAAAGAAATCAGTCCTCCTGCTTCAAGGTGTAAACTAATCCTCAGAGGGAGTCAGGACTGACTCCCTGCAGCAGCTGCTTTCTCACAGTTCGATGATTCCGTGAGGGTTTCCCACCTTCCCCTGAAGCACATTACATTGGCCACAGTCAAATCCAAACTACAGGACTGGTTGGGCTATTGGCTTTATGCAGGTGAGGAAATTCCAATGTTCCCCACTGGGAACAAAAGCAAGAGTCCTTTCTGTCGGCAACATTTAGCTGGAAACATGGCCTCCTCGGAGCTTTGTGGGGAATCACAGCCCACCCATGCGCAGTCAGAGCCAAAGGTATCATCAGTCAGCTGTTGCTGTCACTGATCCGAGTTGACTGGCAGCTCTCCCCCATCTGCTGTGAACCGGTGCCTCTGACACATTTATTGATGAGTCAGTCGTACTGCACCTCTGCAGTTTGATTCATGGGGGAGCCCTGGTCTCTCTGTACCCTAGCAGGAAGGGACTAGAACCAGAACCAGGCCTCGATGCCTAATTTATCTCCATTTCTAAGCTCCCTCTCTCCAAAGGATCCGTTGTCCTCTGGGCAGACACGTCAAAGCGGATTAGCGGCTGCAGCTAAGCAGTTCTGCAAAGCGCTTGTGCTCAGCAAAATGCCTTTTACCAAAGGTTTGGCTCCCATTCACGTGCCAGGGATTCAATCACATAAATAAAATGAACCCAACAAGAGTGTGATTGTATCCTGAGCTCAGCACGGCACTGCTTCCCCCCACAGCCCCAGCCAGTTTCCAGAGGAGGCTCTCTGGGGCGGAGTGGGACAGTGCCCTGGGGGGTATTGTATAACGCAGGAGTGTTTAGATGCAGAGCGAATACAGAAGGGGATTCTAGTAGATCTCTCACACTGTGGCTGATACTCGGACCCTGTCAGGTTCAGCTTCACGGTGGATCCTCAAGCAACATGTCGAGCCTGTGAGATTAGACCGAGAGTGGGGTAATGAATATTTCCCCTACCCCTGAGGTTTTTCCCTTTGTGCTGCCATCTCTTCTCTGGCTTCTAGGCTTTGACACTCAAAGAGCACTTGTTCGCAGGCACTGTACCACCACCATTGGCTCCTCAGCCTGCCATGGCCCGCAGAGCTTGGCAGGCCCTGAATAGGGCCTCATGAGAATGGATCCAGGGGTACAAACGTGGCCCAGCGCAGTCATTAGCTAAACCGCCCACGTGCAGCATAGGGAATCGAACCGCTCCCAAATATAGGCCTTGTCACTTGACCGCAGGGAGAACCTCCAGCAGCTGGCACTAGTATTAAAGTTTTATCCTCTCTAGGCAGCACTCGCTAATAGGCCTCATAATTGACTACGTGTGAGTGAGTCTGGCTCTCTCCAGCAGAGGGCAGTGGTGCATCCCCCCCCCCCCCAATCACATTACAAACTGCAGCCCCCCTCTGTCCTTGTTCCCTTCATTAGACCCACTCTCCCGTCCTCTCTGCCTGCCAACGACTCTTCCCTAGTGGTGGGGCGGGGGGGACGCACTGTAAACACGAGAGCTGTGAGCAGCCCAACCAGCCTTGCCGGGAACTGCGTTGCCGTCTGTTGCGAGTCCCACAGATTGGTCAAGGCCAGGAGGCAGTCTGTCCAGTTCATCCACCTCTGGGGTGGAGGGTGATAGCTGTTTAACAGTCCTTAGTCCTCGATAGTTGGTCAAGAAGTGGAGAAGAATACCGTGCTGAGAATACCGTGCTGGTATATGGAATCAGTCCGCCTTAAACAGGAGGTGTTTGCTAAAGAAAATGGCGAAGTGCAGACAGACAAACGGCCAGGGTTTCACACAGATTGAGTCCCAGCTACGTGTCTCCTCTTTGCCAGGCACCACGTCTTGTCGAGAAGTCTGTGCAGGCAGCATCTAGAGACATCTGGTGGATGAATCATATCTTGCAAACATCATTTCAGATCATTGTAGCTTGTTGCTGAGGGGATCCAAACTGTCTCTGGTTTGGAATGTAGCTAACACACCAGGGAAAAAGCCTCCACTGTTGTGATGACCAGAATGGGTCGGGGCCTTGGTTTTACATCTCATCTGAAAGACAGCAGCACAGCCCCCCCGCCCCAGCACTTTGCTGAGGCATTGGCTCGATAAAGTATCAGAAAGAAGAGTGCTACCTACCAAGTCATTTTCTACAGGAGCAGGCCTCCTCTTAGAGGCCTCCTGGCCTGGCCCAGCCCAGCCCAGCCCAGCCCAGCCCTATTTAACTTTCAGGAGCTGGTGTGATCACAGTACCCTTGCCATTTTTAGCTGAGCATAGCTGTATATGTTCATCTTATTTCTAGCCACCTGTCACATCCTGGCTGAAACGTCCTAATGTAATTGCCTCCATAATGTCCATCAGCGGTGAGTTCCATAAGTCAAGTATACATTGTGGAATGTATTTCTTGTTTCCCATATTCACGTCTTCCAATCATGTGACGGCCAAGGTGCCAGGCACTGAACCAGGGACCTCCAGCGAATACAAGCACAAGCTGTGGAGCAAAGCAGCTTCCTAGCTAGGGCCCTATCAGCCACCTGCGCTCTCGACTGGGGACAGAAGGGGCCCTAGAACACCCGTGCACCAGTGGGTTACAACCACACTGCTTGTTTTTTCTCCATATCAGTTGCAGACAGATCGCTTGAGCGGTTTTGCTTCTCTTCCCCTGGCTGCCCTGTTTGTGCTGGCCATGTGACACATTCACTTTCCTTCATCTTTCAGGGGATAGAGAAGGAGGAGAGGAACACGCTGCACGTCGTCGAGAAGGATCTAGACGAGTTTGTGGAAAGCATGATTGACGCCCCAGTCACGGAGAAGACAGTGACGAGATTAGAAATGGTGGAGGAGACAGCCAGCTCTGCTTCGCCACAAGGTACCCTCGTGTGTAGTGTGCGGGAACATAGTGGATGTACAAATCCTCTCTTTAAAGCAGCTTAGCAATTCTTGTGTCAGTGCGTGAGGCACAAACCCTTCGGTCTCCATTTCTCCCATCAGCCCGGGAGCGCTGAACCCTAAAGCATGGTGATAGAAATGAATTCTCTTCTCCATCATCCTAGTCCAATTCCTCGGGGAGCTGCAGGTATCCACCACCTCTGAAAACCAGGCCGCTTATTGAGCTGCCAAACTTTAGGGCCCTGCTTTTGAAAATGTTGACCTAAGTGGCTTGCCCCTATTGAGTCACTGAGCCTGAAACAGAATCCAGGAGTCCGGACTTTAGTTATCCAGCCGACCCCATGCTGGACAGTTTATAATAGGCCCATTTTGAACCTTGTCGGTAGAGCCACACAAAATTGCACAAACCGGAGTAGCTTGATTCCCTCCCCGCAGGGGGAGCCAGTGAACCCCAGGTGGAGCTGGGTGTGAGGATCCCCACTTATTTCCTCTCCTCCTTAGGCTCCCAGCCCTGCGATGGGGACACTCCCTGCTAGCTGGGATACAACTGGACAGACAGGAGTCCCTTGGGATCGTACCATTATGTCTCCTTTGTGGCCAGACTAGGTGATGTTAAGGGATCCCTGTTCCCCCTCTTAGCATGCTTAGCCCATTCCCCCAGGTCAGGCCTGCTCCCCTACTGTAACATCACTTTCTTTGTGTCTCGCAAGTTCCCAAGACCCTTCCCACGAAAAGGAAGGCCGAGCCCTGCACCATCGGCCCCATGAAGGAGGAGAGCCCCTGGGAGGGGCTTACCCTCAACAAGTGCATTCTGGTCGCCTCCTTTGTCGCTCTGCTAAGCATGGGCTTCCAGGTCTTCCAAGGTGAGAGACGTCAGAACAGCGAGGCTGGGAGCTGCGCAGCATCGAGGGTCGTCCCGGGGAGCAGCCTGTCCTGGGGGGCGCTGGGCTTGGAGACGGACCCCCCTTTGCACACCCAGGGGGCACGGGACCAAAACACAGGACTGGGACGGGGGGGGAGCTAGCTCTGCTGCTGACCATGTAGCGCGTTAATATTAGCAGTGCCAGCTAGACCCCATTGTGCAAATTACACAGCAAGAGCCATCTCTGCCTCAAAGAGCTTACAGTCACCCCAGGCAAGACCGGTGGGAGGGGAAGCAGAGGCACAGAGAGCGAAGGGACTTGCCCAAGCTGGCATAGCAGGTCTGCGGCAGAGCTGGGTCTCCGCACTCCAAGCCCAGGGCCCAGGGATTTTGAGCAGATTGGAAAGCAAGAAGCGAACTCCTGCTGCCAGATAAACTTGTTGGGCGGTGTCCGTACTGGGTCCTCGTGCTAGCCCAGGACAGACGGACAGGGCCACGAGCTGCAGGGCAGTTTGTGGCCATTTTCTGTCATTTGCTGGGACTCAGACTCCTCCAGCAGAATTCTCTAAGCCTGGAAGCTGAGGATTTAACTGTGAACTAGAATTGTGTAAAGAAATCTGTTTGGGAGCCCAAACCCATCACCAGATCTCTGTGCCCACAGGAACCAACCAGTTACAGAAGCTCCTCCAGCACTTACTAGCTAGGGCAGCAGAACTGAGTAACCTGTAACACCTAGATCCGTAGGGTAGCGTTTTCAGACTAGGCACCACCAGCCATACTGAGACCGGGTGGTAAAAGAGGGCTCAGGCGGGGCATCCAAAAAAAACAGAGGCACCCACAAGTAGTGGGCACTCTGAAAATGGTGCCTGTCCTTGCTCTGGGCCTTAGTTTCCCCATCTGTAAGAATAATGATAGTTACCTGCCTATCACCCAGGGCTTGCCTACATGGAGACACTAAGGAAAATTAATCCAAATTAAGCAAAGGTGTAAATTTAAAGTGGATTAGTTAAACCACATTAAATCCTTGTGTGATTATCTTATTCAGATTTAATTCATTTTGGAAGCAAATTAAGCAAACTCTGATAAAAGCCATTTTTTCTGAATAAGAGCATCCACACAGCAAGTTAATGTAGTTTAACAAATCCACTTTAAAAATTAATTTGGATTAATTTCCTGGAGTATCCCATATTGACAAGCCTCCACAAGGGGGAGTGAAGGCAAGCCTTGGTACTGCACTTTGTGAGCCCTGGATATTATAGATCTAGAAACAAAATGGATCCACACCACCTGTTCAGATCTGAACCAGCCTGTCCTCCTTGTTCAGGCAGTTCTAGGTCAGGCTTTTGGTTTGGGCCTATTTCTAATGCATTCCCCATTGAAGTGTAACCAGCTCTGGGGTGGAAAGCAGCAGCTGTGTACCAGCACACAGGAACACTGCACAGTCTTTCCCTCTGTGCATCTCCAAAGGGCTGAACTTGCCCACTGTCTCCCCCTTCCCAGACGTCATCGACATAGACGACGAGGTTCCCGAAACACAGCCCAGACTGTGGGCCCAGCCTGAGCGCAGCCTGCCTGAGGATGGTGCCGGCGAGAGGGTAAGGCGAGGAGCCGCAGTGCAGGAGGGGCCTTGGAGGCACCATCTCCGAAAAGCAGCCATTGGGCTCTGCGGGGGGAAGAGGGGAAGGTTTTAACTCTGCCCTCCACTAGTGATCGCATTCGCGTGCTGGGCTAGAGGTCATGGCAGCGAAACCCATTTGGGGCACCCTGTCAGGGAGGGAGCTGGGGGGGGAGGTGTCTGTGTGCCATCCTCTCCTCCCCCCAAGCAAACCAGAGAAAATCAGCCAGTACGTCATTGAAGCACAGAGCCCTCCGAGCCCTCGAGTCCCCGAGGACGGTTTCCACCTTGGACAGGGCCCATCCTGCAGCCCTTACTCACACAAGCAGTCAGTCCCATTGAAATCAGGGGGTGACGCCCATCAGAAGGGCTGCAGGGGCAGGCCACAGCCACCTAGAGCCTTGGGACCCATTTAGAGAGGAGCCAGGCCAGTCTAGGCTCGTTGGGCCCAATCCTGCAAGACGCAGGCCCCTGCACCCCTGGAGTAGATGGAAACTGAGGGCACTTTCAGGGACACTCGCCATGTCCCAGAATCAGGCCTAGCTTCAGGAAGTGCTGAGCTGGTAGAGCCCTGGCACCAGATACCCCCTGAGAAGGTCCCGTCTGCACTAGCAGTGACTGACCTTCCCAGCCCCTCTCTGTAACAGGTAGGAGGTCTGCCCTGCTGTCACTCAGGAGCGCTGACCTTGTCTGGCTGGCTGCTGCTCCAAGTGCCCTGGGGCCACAGACGAGCCTGGTAGGTCGCTCGTCACTGCTGGCCACGCCAGAGCGGGGCCAAGACTCTGTGTAAACAGGAGGGAACGAGGGCAGGGTCCTGCGTGGAACTGCTTTTGTCTTCTTGAAAGCTGGCGTTAGCTCCAGCTGCCATGGCAATGGCCAGACAGACAGACAAGGGTCCTGGCGCCCCGGGCTGGCCTAGGACCCAAGGGTAAGAGTGGGCACGTTGCCTTGTGCTGCTTTCCCCTGCAGGGAGAGCTGTGGTTTTTCAAGAACTGGTTGAGCTGGTTGGAGCCGGAAGAAGCAGAAGATCCAGAAGCTGAGGTGGAAGGAACGCAGCAAGACTCCCCAGCCAGGGCAGAGCCAAGAAGAGGGCAGAAGAAGCCGAGCGCGCTGGAGAAGGAGGAAGAGAAGCCCAGAGAGAGCATGGTAGCTCAGCTGGAGAGAGGCGGCAAGAAGGAGATGCAGCCCAAGGACAGGCCGGCAGAGGGCCAGGCCAGCAAAATGCACAGGGTGCCCCTAGCAGGCTCTGAGGAGGAAGAAGAAGAGGAAAAGGAGGAGGAGGAGGAGGAGGAAGAGGTACAGCAGCGCAGCAGCAAGAGAGCCCGGGGGGAGGGGAAGGAGGGCAAGCGGAGGGAGGGGAAGGAGCGGCCCAGGCGGGACGAGGGGAAGGGCCACCACCCCAAGCCCGACTCCCCAGCCCAAGGGCCAGGTCGCAAGGAGCACAGGCATGATGAAAGCTGGAAGCAGGACTCTAAGCAGCAGCGAGGTGAGCACAAGGGCCGGAAGCCATGGGAGCAGCACAAGTTCAAGGAAGGCAAGAGGCACGACTGAGAACCTGCCCTCTCGCGTCTGAATATTCCTGAGCAAGGCGGTTGAACAACACTGAATCTGGGGGCACCCAAATTCCCTGCCCCCCAAGGCTCCAGCCTGAAGGCAGTGCTTAATCAGCCCAGCACCAGCCTGTCCTTTCATCCCCGAGAGCCACGCTCACGTGAGAGATTTGCTGGCGATTGTTTTCCCCTCCATAAACATTGCTTGTTTGCCGAGTTCCCCAGGAATTAAACACACCTGCCATTGATAGCTTTGTCCCTGCCTGTGGCTACAGAGAGGCAGGGGGGTTTTGTCATTAGAACCATGGAGTGGGCGGTGGGAGATCTGAGTTCTGGTCCCAGCACTGCCCCTGACTTGCTGGGTGGTGCTGGGCAAGTTGTGTCACTTCTTTGTGCCTTGTCTTTCCCCAGCTGTAAAATGGGGATGATGATACTGTGCTATGGCCCAGGGGTCGCTGTGAGTGCAGGTGAGACGTTTTGAGATCTCCATGTGGAGCCCTGCCTCAGCGCTGGGTATCGCTGCTGGAGTGGGAGAGCAGCCAGTGCTGTCATGGGCCTCCGGCACAACTTTGGGCTGCCCTGAGTTTGATGCTTAAAGGAGAGCCAAAAAGGGGGGGGGATGTTTGTCCTTTCTTGCTTCATGAGAGGTTCCCCACCAGAAATAGTTTTCTGCTTGTTTTGTGACCTTAGAAATAATCAGACTGTCCAGGTATTGCTGGAGAACTCTCTGGAGGTTTTGCGTGTTCGAAGAGCTCTCTCAGGGTCCACAGGTGTCAGTTTTTAACCTGGAGAGCTTTTCTCCCAACTGTTTGTCAGACATCTGAATTAAATGGGTGTTAACAAAACCAAACCAAAAGACAAAGGTTCTAACAGCCTGAATCGAAATCCCATTCCCTTTCAACGATTCAGGTTTCAGACCTCCATGGTGACCACGATGCTACAATCCTACTCGTTTTCCAGTCATCCCTACAGACTTCTAAGGAAAGCTGAAGGGCTAATGGCAAAGCCAAGCAGGTGGGTGCTGGGGTGGGGGAAACCTTCTAGTTCTTTCTAAGGCAGGAGCAACAAAGGCACAACCCCCTATTTTCCCGTGCGGCCCCGTTCAGGGGCAGTTTGAATGTACAGAAACACAAGCGAAGTGTGCTACTTTTCAATGCTTTAGTAAGAACACAAGAAGCACTGCAGCCCCAAACAGCTGAGGTAAATAGTTTATTCTGACCTCTATTGAGTTAGCAAAAATGTCCTTTTTAATAATGTATTAAACTGAATGGTTTCAAAAACAAATCTGGGTCAAGATTTTTATAAGTTTAGGTGAATCAGCAGAGTACTAGGTGCGTGGCAAAGGCCTGTAACCTGAGCTCCCCATCAGCTTCCATGGAGCTGCAGAAGCCCCCAGGTCACTCGGGGATTCTGCACCAGGGGGCTGACTGTGAGCTGCACCCAAGCAAAGCCCTGGCTGGTCTGGGGAGGGGGTGTGCGCCCACCAGCGTTGGGATTAGCCAGCTGCGATAAGTGAGGGAGGGTCCCCAAAGCCCTGGTGAGCAGCAGATCTTTCCTTCTCTCGCTCCGCTGTCAAGGAGCCACCTCCTCAAAGCATTGCTCCAAAGCACCGGTTCTCAACCTATTTACCCTTGGGGGCTGCATGTGCAGCTCTGTGTGTGTTATAGGGGCTGCATCCACAAAATATATACGCTCCCTGTACGGCCCTGAGGATGTCACAGGGGCTGCAGCTGGGTGCCGATTGGGCTGCAAGCGGCCTGCGGGCTGAGAACCACTGCTCTCAAGAGCCACAGCACACTCCCTCCATGTGGGGCTGAGTTAGCTGCCCCTACAGCACCCTGCTAGACCCCTGGGGCAGACTGCAACCCCCTACCCTTCCCCACCCCGTCTTCCTGTCTTCAGCCGCACAAACGTTGGGGCGGATTTGGAGTTGAATTGAGAGACTAGGCAAGCTTCACCCATAGCAATGCCATGCCCCTCATGGCTGGCCTGCAGCACCCCCGCCTGATCCCAGCCCTGCCTTCCCAATGCACCACACACCTGCTCTGCGGCACCCCGTGCTCCACCAGGCCGATCTCCCAGCCTTCCCTGGGCCCCCGCTATGCCAGGCCTGCCTCTCAGCACAGGATTTGAATCTCTGCTTCCATGATGAAGTGGCCTGTGTACAAAGCCCAGCACCCGACCTAGCCCATGGCCTCCATCAGTGGCACAGGCATGTTTGCATCAATCTCCTGTATGCAGACAGACTCCCCCTCCCCCAGTTACAGATTTTCCCCCAGGACGTCCCCTGCCCTCAGCACACTCAGCACTAAATGTGGGAAATGAAACCATAAGATATTGATAAATAACTGCACATACAAGCATCAGGCAGGGAGGGGCCGGGGTGCTGCTGCCCACCATGGCCGCTCCACATTCCACCTCTAACAAAGCTGGAGGGGGGATGGGGGGGATCAGATTTGGCCTATTGCTGCCCTCTGAGCTCCAGGAACACGTCACTTGCGCCGCCCCTGTGCTCTGCTGCCATTGTGGGCCCAGGGGGGCAGACATGCCTGGGGCTGCCCTCAGCTTCCTGGAGCGTGATGGGCCCATAAACCTACCAGGGCCAGAGGGAAACAACAAGCCAGTATTGCTGGGGAAAGGCAGCTGTGAAACCAACAGCCCAGGCCCCAGCCTCAGCTCAGTCGCCTCCCTCCAAGCTCCGAAGGCCAAAGGACGCCAGGGAGAGACGGGACAGGCCGGGCGTCTCTACCGACAGCCACACTCCTCTGCCACCATGTTGGGGAACATCGTGACCTGAATGCCCTCCGTGGTGATTCTGATGATCTCCTTGTCGGAGTATTTGACCGGCACGCAGCAGGGGCTGCGCCGGAGGGGCGCGCCCCGTTCCTGCATGCCCATCAGCAGCACCGTGTGGGAGGAGTAGTCGGGGATGCGGGTGGAGAGCGGGAACCGGCAGGGGCCCTCGCAGTTGTTGGCAATGTATCTCTTGGGGACGATGATGAACTTCTCGTAGTGGAGGTCGACCGTCAGCTCCTGCAGCCGGCAGCAGGCCTGGGGCCCAGCGCTGCGGTTCTGCCGGGACACCTTCCTCTTCTCCTGCCAGTGGGCGCGAACGGTCTGCAGGGCTTTGAGCAGCAGCAGTGTGTGCAGCTTCCGGTGGCCACGGGGCAGCTCCCTGGGGTCGCTGCTGCCCGACCCCAGGGGGTAATAGCAGAAGGCCAGGAGATGCTGGAAGAGGTCAGTGTTGGCTTGAAAGGCTGGGATCTCCCTCAGCTCCTGGATGACAGCCTGGAACTTCTCCAGCAGCAGCTGCAGCAGTCTGCCCTCCAACTGCCAGTGCCCGAACTGCTGCTCCAGCAGGGCCTGGCTGTTCTGGGGGAACAGGAGCACCAGGGGCTCGTCCGACTGCACCAGCCGCTCCAGGGCTGCCTGCTCCGACAGGTTGAGCAGCTGGTGAGGAAGCGTCTCCATCGTCTTGAAGTCCAGCCAGTGGTGGAGGCCGGAGGCAGCAGGCGGCTCCCCTGAGGGGCTCAGGACCCTGCTGACAAACCTGGTCAGGCTGCCCAGGAACTGGTCGTGGTTGCCGGGCGCTGGCGATGAAGCATCGGCCTGGCCAGCAGCTGCATTAGAGGCCGGCTCCTCGGCCTTGCCGCCAGTGGGCGAGCTGCCAGGGAGGCACAGACCGGATCACAAAGGGTCCTTTATGCGATGGGCCCAGCCACAGGCCTGGGGGTTCCCTCTCCCCCATTGGGCCCAGCCCCCCCTCCTCCCCACAATGGGCACAGGGGCTTCCCCTCCCCCACTGGGCAAGGCACCGACTGCAGGGCCTGGCACTCCCTGCCCCACTCCTGCTGTATGCCATTGTCAGGGCTCAGCCCCTAACACAGGCACTGCAGAGCCCATTCTGCCTGACCCAGTCTCCAAGCACGTCCACGCCCCCTGCCGGGCTCTGCACTGGAGAGGTCTCCCAACCCAGGAATGCTGTGGGGCTGGAGCCCGAGTGACTTTCTTCGTGCCCCACAGGGAGCTCAGTGCTGGCAAATGGTGCCCAGCTGGCAGCCACCGGAACAGAGCACTAGCCACAGGGCAAGTGCAGCCGCATGAGCCTCCCACCCATGCCCCCCTCCCGCCGTCCCGCGGCACCATCTGCGGGGCTCACTGTCCCTTGGGATTCTGTGCTGGAACACAGCGACAGGCTGGAGGGCAGGTCTCCCAAGAACAAGACTGAGAACCACCCAACTCATTTCACATGGCCCTCAAAGGGGAACATGCTTCCCTCAGAGCTGGGGGCAGCCCTTTCCCCAAGCCATCAGCCCCTGCCCCCCCAAATCTTCAGAAATGCCCTCGGCATGTGACTGGGCTGCCCCCAAAGAAGCCAACCCATTGCAGAGCCCTGGACGTGGAGAACAGCCCAGAAAGAACCTGTCTCCTGGGACTCCGCCTCTTGTGCCCCAGGTCCATCGGGTCCCCCCCATGCCCAGCACCGGCACAGCTCCGACGTCAGTTCTGACCCATGGGCAAAGCCGGGGTGTTAGGGCAAGCGGAGCTGCTTGGAGCTGACGGCAGGTGACTGGGGGTCTCCCCAGCTGAGTGGCAGACGCTCCCCTCCCACCCATCACTCAGCTGGGGAGACCCCCAGTCTCCTGCCCCCGTTTCCATCCCAAAAGCCTGCACACCTGGGCTGCGGGTAAGGGACCGTCTCCAGCACACCGCCCACGGAGAGGAAGGAAGAGGGGGACGGGGCGTCTTCCTCGCATCGCGGCTTCACCAGCAAGAGCAAGGCTGGGGTCATCCTGGTGAAACACTTCTCGTCCGCACCGAAGAGCAGTTGCTGGGCCTCCAGGGGGGGCAGGAGGGAGCCTGGCAGGGAGCAGAGAGGAAGGAGAAGAGGGAATCAGCAGCACGCGCCTTCCCACTAAGGGGCTTGGTGCCCTCCCCAGACACCCACCCAGCCCTTGGGGTGGAGCCCAGAGTTGTCCACACAGTACACCTGGAGGGGAAAATGATGGGGCTTTCCAAAGAACCCAGGAGTCTGGGCTGCCACTCCCCCGCATTAACCCCTAGGCTGTGCTGCCTACGCTGATAACCCCTCAGTTTGCATACAGCGGGCAGTCAGTGGGAGCTATCTCTGCCATCATGCCTCCCCCCCCCACTGACGCTTGAGACCCCAATGGGCTTCGGGCCCCCCAGCCCTCTTAGGAAGAGTTGCCATCAGAGAACTCAGCTGCCTAGGGGCACCCCTCAAGTACCTCTGTCACCAGGACGCCGGATTGCCAAGGAAACGTCGAAGCTGAGCTGCCTGTGTGAACGGATGGCAGATATCACCGAGGCCCCGAGCAGCAGGTACCGGGTATCCCTGGAGAGGCAGAGAGCCTGCAGAGAGAGCGGAGCCCCGGGTGAGGCGGAGGAGAGCGGAAGGGGTGATCGATGGGGGCGACCCTTTGCACACGAACCCGTCCCTGCCTGGCTCACCCCATACCTGGGACAAGAGCTCAGCAGGCCCAGACGGTACCCAGGGGAAGGGCTTGCAGAGGCCCAGGCAGCCGAGCGTGAAAGGAATATAAATTGGCGGTAACTGAGTGTTCGAGAGCTGGAGGGGAATGACAGCGTCTGGTCTGGATCTCCCCCTGCCTGCAAACCAGAGGCCTTGCTGGCTACAAAGGCAGCTCTGTCCATTTCCTTCTGGGATCTACATGCTGACGGCAGCGTTACAATCTGTTCCTGGCTGTTTCGGGCTTATCAGCGCATCTGCTGAGCTGCTCCCAGGGCTGCAGGGATCAGAGGGGGCAGGCAGGGCCATGCCCCTGGGGAACAGATCAGAAAAGGGAATGGGGGCGGAGGGGGTGGGGCTCCATCTCTTCAGCACTGGAAGATGCTGGAAAGGAAAAGACTCAGAGTTTGTAGCAGTGGCCGCAGCAGCCACAGAATCTTTCCCCCTGCTCCTTCAGGGGGCTGCCCCCAGACCGCCATTCTGGCAACGCTGACGTGGAGCCCACCTAGCCTGGGGCTTGGTCATAAGTTCAGATTTAAACAAACGAGGGAGCTTCTAAGCTGCGTGGGATTCTCCCTGTGCAGCCGACTGGGTGGCAGACCCCTGAAGGCGAGCAGCTGCCTGTTCCAGCCGTGGGCAGCTCTACGCCAGAGGAGCCTGACCAGCGCTCCAGCGTGTCCCGAGGGAGCGCTCTCACATGCCTGCTCCAGCACAGGTCCCTTACTGCCCCCCTGAAGGCAACAGGAGCTTTGCCACTGCCTCCGACAGGGCTCCTGTATTCACTCCTTCCCCAACACAGGGCAAAACCCTACAAGATTTGGCTGGACACCAGCAGAACGCCATTAGCTGTCTCTGTATTTTTTTCCTTTCAGTGGTTCAGCCTCAAACAGGCTCAGATCACATGTGCAGAGCAGCTCTACCCAGCTGGCTGCGCACTCCCGCTGGGAGCTGAAATCCAACAGATGCACAAGGCTCAATCTCCTGTAGTGGGATCAGCTGTGACAGCCTGGTTTGCGTCAGCGATATAAACAAATCCTGGCTCTCAGATGTTCAGGGAGTGGCCGTGCTGAGAGAGAAGGCACCAAGGTTAGGGGGTTTAATATTCACTGGGATGGAGCCTGCAAAAAAGTGAGATGGCAAAGGTGTGCCTGTAGGGGGCACTGCGCCCCATCACACCCTTCTGCTGCAGAACTGCTTGATGGAAAGCACTTAAATAAGTGGCCAGATTTTTCTAGTGCCCATATGGCGGCTGAGCTCTTGGCAATCCGGCCCTTCGTGGGCACTTCTGCTCTGAAAAGTGACCATTAAAACGCCTCATCCTTATTCAATAGCTCTGCCCCGTGTGTATATCAGAGCCCAATCGGCCCAGCTGTAGAAGACACCAGAGTCTGTTCCCATTAGCGCTGCCAGGCCAGCCCAGCTCCAGGAGAGGGCACTGGAGTCTAGTCCTTCATGTGCATCCTCCAGGGAACTGTACTAGATTCCCCTTGGATGGCCAAGTTTAGCCTTTCATTTCTCCTGTTCAACCCCGTTGTCACCAAGGGCAGAATCTGGCCCGCAGACTCTTACCACAGGTGACGGGCCAGGTGAGACGGGGAAAGAGTCATTCGCAGGATACACCTACACGGCAAATGGCAGCCCGCGGCCCCGAGTCTGAGCCCAGTTCTACAGCCTCCAGCATGCGGGGCTCACGCTCCGAGTCCAGCACTAAAGACAGCTCTGTAGACATTGCGACTCAGGCCAGAGCTCGGGCTCTGAAGCCCCCTCACCGTCCCTGCCAGGCTTCAGAGCCTGAATGTCTACAGGACTGCTTTTAGCACCAGAGCCCGGTGCTCTGGTACTCGAGCCCAGCTAGAGTCCGCAGGTGTAATGCCAGCGACCCGTGTGGCTTTGTGTCCCCCTTCAGTGGGGATAACACGTACAGACAGTTATGAGTTTGCTTCAGCCAACAAAACTGGTCCTTTAGCTCATGCAGTTAGATATAGAGGCGCCAGTGTTATTCCTTGCTGATGACCCAGCCAGAGCTGTGGTTACGAGTTCAAGGACACCGCATGCCCCACGAGAAGTGAGCACATTCGAGCTGGAATCCCCAACAGCCAATACAGACAGAGCCCTACGGGGCCGTTTCTACAGTCGCCCTTCAGAGCAGAGCCACTCGCAGCTCAGGCCACTGGATGCATTTTATCAGCGGATTCATGTGGAGACAGAGCAGCAGGCAAGCAGCGGTGGTGCATCTGCCCCAGCTGCCTGGTTACATGGGGTGCCGCAGCCAGGAGTAACCCCTGCCTCTCCTTGCTGGACACAGCCTGGTACGCTGGTGCTGGAGCGGTTGGAGCATGGCAGTGCTGGCCAGTGAGTGGGTGATGAATTGATAGCAAGCAACGCCCCCGCCCTGGAAGCTGAGAGCTCTCTGCCTTCCTCACCAGGGAGCATGGGAAGTTCTGGCTGCACACAGAGATCCCTGTCCCCTTCTCTTTCCCACAGCACTCGGTTTAGCGGATGGGATAAGAGCGCCACCTACAGGAACACCGAGGCACATCAAGTCTCCACCTACTACATCAGGGACTCCAAGAGAATCCATGGAGGGGATGGTGGAGGGGTGGGCACCAGAATCATGGCACAAAATAAAATAAAAGTTATGGTTCAAGGTGACCTATGCAACCTAAAGCAACATGCTTACTTGGTTGGTTGCCTGTGCCAGGTCCCAATCCAGCTTCTAGTGTGGGGATCTATGCTGCAAAAAACCCCATCATGGCAGATGCTACTTGCGAGCAGCAGAGAGGGCCACGGATTGACTGGGTCGTGGAGACTGAGCCCTGTTACTGATCTAGGACGAGGCATATTGGTGGGGGGGGGGGGGGGAGCAAGCCCTGCCACTGCTCTGCGCATAGCAGTTGGGCACAGATAAAGAAAGCCAGCCATGGGCAGCTGCTTACCTGCTTCTGGTGCAGCCCTTCTCCTGCTGCCAGGAGCTTCTCTCTTGCTTTGCTGCCCTTCCTTTCCCTGCTTCCAGGATAAAACACCAGCAAGGCAGACTGGAGCTCTCCAAGTGACCGCCCCACGTCCTCTTGAAAAGCCAGCTTAAACCTGAGCTTTGTCTCAGCATCCCACTTCACTGCCAGAGAAAAGCCAACACAAACAGCATGACTCTCTCACTGGGTAAATGGAAATACACCTTTAACATGCAGGTAACCTGTGGAACTCCTGGACATAAGATGTCAGAGGCCAAGCATTTCAAGGGACAAACACACACAAAAAAACCCAGAAAAAAAACAAAAAAAGGGATTAGGCAGACTGTGATAATGGCTGAGGAATCCACACTGGCACTAGCTAGAAAACAAAACCATTAGAGTTATAAACCTTCCTGTCGTGGGGCATAAGACAATCGGTAACTGCCAGGGATTAAGAAGAAGTTTCCCTATAGGCAGGTTTTTCTATCACCACCCACTGCTGGGATTATTGCAGCTTCCTATGAAGCAGCTGGTGCTGGCCCTGGCCACCGCTGGAGCCAGGATAATGAGCAGAATAGATCCCTGTCTGAACTGCCAGTTCCTAGGCTCCTTTCGTTTCAGGGCTGCCACAGGGATCTACCCCAGCCCTTTGTCCACTGGAGGCATTAGAAGGTATTTGTTCCTGCTGCCCTGCCCACAGCATGGAATTTCAGGACATTTTTTCCCCGCCCTTGTTCCAAGCCAAGATCAAGCCAGGTGCCACTTTAACAAATCCTGGCTGTACCTACACATTGCAGCAAGGGGCAATTTCCGTGTGTCTCTGGGCTCAGTGGGATGCCCTCCAATGAGCACATCCTGGCTGTCACTGTGCTGGACACTATGTCCAGCCTGCACTTCTCAGTAGCACTGAGGACAGAATCCAGATCTTCCTGCTTCGAAAGCCCAGACCCTGCCCCTTAGAAGACTCTCCCACACACTGCACCCAGTTCATTACAAGACTGAAACCTTCCCCCTTTTCAAACTCTGACCTGTCTAGTTTCTCCAGGCTCTCACTCCTCCTGCTGATGGCTCTCCATACCCACAGCAGCATCCAGGATAAGTGTGTGTGTGTGGCCTCCTGAAATCGGTCACAGCAGGAGGTCTTTCGAGGAGATGGGATAAGGCACTTGGAGGACATCAGAAATGCATTCTCTGGCAGAAGCTAGTCCTGTAACAAGCTGTTCTAAGAGGAGCCCAAGATCCTACCATTGATTCCTGTGGGGCTCACCACGGATTTATTTAGGAAGTCCCTAGAAAGGAGGCAGCAGGAGAAGCAGTAATGGGGAAGTCATTCAAAGATCTCCAAGCCACAGAGCAAGGTGAATTGCTCATCCTAACGATAACCCGCCCTGGCAAAATGCACATCCTGGATCAGAAGCTACAGCCTCTTCAGAAGCAGGGACCAGGTGGCTGGAGTGGGAGGAGTGATGCCCACATCTGAACAGCCAGACTGAGTCAGACCAATGGTCCATCTACCTCAGTATCCTGTCTCCCTGCAGTGCCGGTGCCAGACGCTTCAGAGGGAGTTAAAGACCAAAAACGTTTAGAAACTGCCACTGATTTGGGGCACCTCAGTTGCTGGGTACCAGCTTGGGCTAAGTGACTCGTGCCGTTGAGTCCGGCCAGGAGCTTGACTACAGTGGTGCTGGGTGTGGTGATCCTGGAGAGATCAGAGCATTAGGAAAGGCATCAGAGACAAGATGAAATTGAACGGGTCCTGACTCCCAGGCCTCTGTTCAATCCAACAAACCACGCAGCCTCCATAAACCTGGTTTTGCAAGAACGTCCTTAACAACTTTGCATTACTTAAGTTACATGACTAGTGCTAACTAGCAAATGCAAGTGATACTACAGCAAAATATGGCTGAATGCTTAGGGGACACCATTTTGCTAACTTGGGGGGCAAATTCGTTTTCACTAAAAAGGTACGGTACAAAAAATGGTTAACAGCAAAAGAGGTCTGCTGTTTTGCAGGCCCTGGGAAGCTTCCCCCAGCCAGAACTAACAGATTATTCAGAGCCATGCTCATGAAATACAACTGTCCTGGGAGCAGTTATCGCGTGGTTTCTCTCACCAAGTATGCCCAAGATTTCTTTCTGTCCGAGAACAGTAATGCAAAGTCATGCTTCAGGATGAACTGGATAGCTCGGGGCACTGCCGACCAGGGCCAGCACTATCCAGCTCTGTGTTGCTGGTTCAAACCCAGCCCAAGTCAGCAGAGTTTTCAACAGCTGCTGGGTGCTCAGGGATGCCAGGCAGGCATCCATGGAACAAAACCCAGCTCCAGAGCAGACAGGCCAAAAAAAAATGGACGTGCCTTGGAGACTGAATTACCTTTTCCTCCATGGACATGATCCCACCCCTGACCTGGAGAAGCAAAGCGAGGGAACACTGACATTGTGGCTGCATATGACTAAACTGATTTCAAAACCAGAAGGGCCCATTAAGATCATCTAATCTGACCATCTCAAGCCAGCACTAAGAGTTATATATTTAAATATGCTGTAGGCTGGCAGGTGGGTGTAGGGGAGTGGGAAGAAAGTTCACCCTTTTTAACTAGCACAGTTCTCAGCCAGGTCAAATCCCTGCCCATGCTAGAACGCTGCTGGCAAGAGATCCCTCAGACACAGACTTGGCTGCTAGGGCAAACAGGGCCAAAGACTGATTTAGGAGACTCTCAAAGTTGCCCTCTCCTCACACCCACCCCAGGGTAAGTGTGCAGGGTGGCTACACCTGGACAGATCCATTCACATTTGCCTGCTTAAGAGTCCTCGTGCCATGTACTGCAAAGGAGGAACTGCAGGGTTTTTACACAGGCAAACTCACCCTGGCAGCAAGGACTGAGATATGCTTCAAGAACGGGATTGGAGACATTACACAGGAGATCGAGGACACTACTGAGGAAAGAACAAGAGTGAATTGTTCTCAGCAATCGGCTCTCTCTAGGATTTTATGCCCGGTCCACCGCTGGGGTATGAAGAGCTTCTATGAACTGGGTCACTGCTAAGAGCAGGCAAGAACATTGTTGCCACCTTTAGGAACATATCCTCTCTCCCCCCTCTTTTCTCCAATAAGAGAACATGGTCTAAACTGATCCTTTGGATTTTACCGTAAATATTGGAGGAACCAGTGAGACAGCCCTTGAAGGCCAGGAACAAGCACAGTGGTGGAGTCCATTAACCCAGCAACACTGGAAGTCACAGCAGAGGATAGGAGGTTGTTAGGGATGGGGACACACTCGAGGTAATCACCACAATTCAGATGGTGGCTAAAGACAAATGGGAAGTTTATTATACTAATTAGCAAAAAGAAAAGGAGTACTTGTGGCACCTTAGAGACTAACAAATTTATTTGAGCATAGTCTCAAAGGTGCCACAAGTACTCCTTTTCTTTTTGCGAATACAGACTAACACGGCTGCTACTCTGTATACTGATTAGGTCATTTCTACTCAGAGAGGAACTCTCTTTCCCTCCCCCACTTCATCCTCTACCAACCTCCCTCTTTCGTGTGCAAAGCAATATTTGCAGGGTAATACCACACTTATCAACATGGTATCTGAGCATCTCTCTCAACCCGTCGGTCAGTTCAGGGTTCTCTTAGCACATACCTTCTTCAAGATGCAGCACAAGGAACCTGTTCTCCCCTGGGTCAGCCAAGTGAGCACTGATGTGTTTCAGAGACAGGAGAGCAGAATGGGTCTCCTCAGCAGGACAGATCCCAAAGGTCTCCAACTGGCCTTGATCCCAGCTTGAACGTCTCACCACCTTGAGGAAATCACTTTCGTAGCTGGTAAGGACCCCCACGACTTCCAAGTGACTCTGTCCCAAGCCGTGCCTCCTGCCCATTTTCACCATGCACACTGGCCCTTCCAGCCCACCCATGGGCCAAGGGGGCAGGCTGAAATCTGACCCTAGAACTGGGAAAACTGCCTCCTCAGGGATGAGCTGACGGCATTTTGCTCCTTTGGCATCATCTCCTGGCTTGTCACTCTTCAGAAGATGAGTAGCAGCTGTGGCCTTGGACGTTAATGCCATTAAGTTGGGTTCTGCTCCTTCATATACGTGCTCGTCTTCCTTTTCTCTCTGCTCCTCTCCAAGTCCCAACTCCTTTGAAAAGGTTATTTCCAGGTCTTCCACAGGTGACAGTCCTCCCCCAACGCCTCCTTCTCTAGGCAGAGCAGCCGAGGGGAGGAGCAGCAGCAGGCACAGCAAAGCCGCTCCAAGCACGGGCCTCATGTTCCAGCTCTGAGCAGCGCTAAACTCCGAGGCTAGAGTTACTCGAGTGCATCCCTCGAAACACTTATGTAAGGGGAGGACTGCATCTCCCGTTCAAACAAAGTGACCTTGGGTTGACAATGCAGAACACACCTCCCTTGAGAAAAATTCAGAGGCCAATGTGCTATAAAGGAGGGAGGGCCAATTCAAAGGAGTTTTTCTGTTCTATTTTTGGCGTGACATCTAGCGCTTGGAAATGTTATAAAATTAAAGCTGTTTACCTTATTTGTAGGGATGCTTGTCCTTGACTTAAGATGTTTTTAAAGAAGGGTGGGGAGAAAAAAAAGCCAGTCTGGCTTGAATCTTCACTGGGATTGGTAGACATTTCTCTTAGGACTTGAAACATCCAGAGGGTCAGAATTGGTTAGACTGGAAGGAATGGTATAAGTAGGGGTAATGGGAAGAAATTGAGAGAAGGTAGGTTTAGACTGACCAGCTGTCTCTACGGAGAAGCTTCCCTTGATTATTGGGAGCACCAGCTCTTCCATTCTGCAGACAGTTTAGAGAGGTCACCTCATAAAGACTCGCATTCTGTTCCAACTCCTCCCAAAAAGCTCAGTGCTCTGGTCGTAAAATATTTCATTCTGCAGGAGCATCAGGAAGGGGTTGCCCAAGGGAAGTAAATGGAAGCCTCAGACCTTGAGGCAAGAACTGGACTGGATTAGAGAACATTGGGAACAATCCGACAATAGCCTGTCCCCACTGGGCTATAACAGCCCCCACATCTATTCCATGGAAATCTGATGCCCACAGGTGTTTAAAAGGTAACTGGGTCTTCAACTCCAAGTTCAACACACAACCAGACCTTTCTGTTGGTTCACAGGGCCTGTGTGCCATACTCATGAGCTAGACACAGCTCAAGGACTCTCAATCTGCAGCAGTGCTGGAGACCACGGTCTGGGAATAGACCAAAGGGCTTGTTTGCTCAGAGGTCTCCTCTACTGTGAGACTCACAAGTGACAGAGCCTCCAGCCCATCTCAGGGCATGATATTTCAACCTGATAGCCTTTGTGGCTTGAATCTGTGCCTATTAAGATGCAGGCTTCAGAGTACCAGCTGACCACCAGCTCATCTTAAGAGAAATCCCTCTCACTATTGTTCCACAAGTTTTAAAAAAATAAATAAAATAAAATAGCTCCATTAGCCAATTTTCATTTTAAAAATACATTTGTCCACTTCAAAATTCTACTTTACGCTGACCTTGCCCACAGCTGTCTGACACAAGTCACGTACGTTTGCAGACAGAATCACTGTACAGCCTCTGCGCTGGGTATATAAGATGCAGCAAGAGACAGCCCACAGGGCAAACATCCACTTCTATCAAGAGTCTGCTGAGACACATATGGCCAGATCCAAACCTAGCAAAACAAGCGCAACTGTACTCAAGTCAATGGGAGCTGAACTGTCGCAGAGCAACTCTGAATTTGGAGCACTCTGTGCAAGCTCATCAGAAGGCCAGTACAAAATTAAATTCTGGAGTGGGTGAGACAGGCAGGGGAAAGTCAGCAGTCATGGAATCCCACAAAAGTTTTCCTAGGGCGGGGGGAGGTATCCTAAGTGACAACAGAGCATGGAACAGTTTCCTAAATGCTATGACCCCCTT
This sequence comes from Caretta caretta, assembly GCF_965140235.1. Taxonomy (NCBI): domain Eukaryota; kingdom Metazoa; phylum Chordata; order Testudines; family Cheloniidae; genus Caretta; species Caretta caretta. The sequence continues at coordinate 9,704,646 of NC_134230.1, read as the reverse complement.
GCTAAGCAAAAACAACACCGGGAGAAGCGTTGTGTTGGAGCTCATGAGACTGAGCTGATGTTACTTCAAGTAGGTTTAATTCATAGTTACTTCAGTTATATAGTTGAGATTTCATGGGAATTCTACTTATTTTTCCATTGATTGGATTATAACTTCGAATATATACCACTAAGGATAGCAAGGCAGACAATGTTTTCTTATCTACCCATTTTCTTGAGCCCTTTAATGCTACTAATGGGAAAATACAGACAACGTTCTTAATCCAAAGAAACAGACGTAGATACAGAAAACAATGTAGAAAGCTTTTTAATGAACCTACAGGATTCTGGCAAAGCTATTAGCATATAAAAAAGGACCAAGATTTCCCTCTGAGCAAATAACGGTTTGTAATTAAACACGAATCAAAAGGAGTCCACTGGGAAAAGAGTCCAGGAGGAGCTTTTCAGTTGGAAGGAGGTGGGGGGGGAATAGTTCCTGGCCCCTCTGTGGGAAGAGGTGGTCTCATCATGGGGGGCAGAGGAGCAGGAGGATGTACCCCAGGAGCTGGTGGCAGCTGAGGTGGTGCTGGGGGCGGTACAGGTCCAGAGGGAGGCATGGGTGGCAAGGTCATGCCTCCTGGAGGTGGTGGTGGCGGAGGCATGGAGTCCGGGAGAGGTGGTCGTGGGGGCAAGCCATTCATCAGTGGGGGCGGTGGAGGCCTCTTCACAGCTGGGGGTCCAGGAGGGATGCTCTGGGGAGCTGGGGGCTTCTCCATTTTGAAATGGAACTGAAGGAAAAACTAGGGCAAAAAAACCAGAGACAGATTCAATCAACAAAACAGCTTGGGAACCTCACGAGGTGGCTGTCCTGCCATGTTCTCTCCCAGGACCCCAAAAAACATGGTTAACCATCGAAACATTATGCTTAATGCTTTCAGCCCTAGGTGTCAGATCACATCACACTCAGCCTCTCCATCAACAGACAACCCCTGGGCTTGGACCAAACACAGCCCCACTTCTCATTCTAAATACTCTGAAACACCCTCTTTGGGTTCTGAGTAATCTCTAAGCGAGTAGTGATCAATTTAACATCCAATCTCTATTTAGATCACCCCATCCCTGCTCTACTGGGCCCAGCAGTCTCATGTATTTTATATATTAATTATATATACACACACACACTGCATGGGCACATCACCCATATGGCCGCTGGTGCCTGTTAGTGGCGGTGCATGGTGCTGCTATGTATTGGTCCCTTGGGCTGTGCTGCTGCTAAGTCAGTGCATTCCCGGTGAGAAGTTCTGCCTCCTGTACTAGCTTCCCCAAAATGCACTGCAACCTGGAGGGACCCCTTCTATGGGTGAGGAGTTCAGTCTTGATGACCCCTTCAAACCTCCATCTCCCTGCTGAGAATGCCAATAATGGGGCTTATTGAAACTGTGCTTTTGGGTGGTGAACACCTGCCCCTTTAGTAACTCAGATGAGCCAAGGAAGTTCACGTCACGTGCCAAGGACACGTTAGACAAGTTAGAGAGAAAACGGAACTTTGAGCACAGGATCAAGGAAAGAAGAACTTGAGCACACAATGTCTTTGTGCCCAGTGTCCTTAGGAAACTGGATAAATGTAATCAATCAGCCAGACCCATCACCAAGCATTCAACCCACACTGGAGATTGGAGCTCAGAACCTGGTCTTGCGAGAGGCTCAGCAGGCCAGCACTGAGGCTCATCACTGGAGGAACATGAAGTATCAGTACTAGTAACCACTGGCCTATGCTCCTTCCCGATCCCACCCCCATTATCTTTTCACTCCCTCACAAAGAAGTGAGAAAAATGAGCCACCAGCTACCTGTTTGGTTTCTCTGTTCCAGTGGGTCCAAAACTTTCCTTCTGCTTTGTCAATTTCTCTGCTTGGCACCTGTAACAAAAGGAGTAAAGAACTATTATTAGCACCACCAGATTAGCTCCATGGCCCTTTTTTTTTAGCACTAGAGCTGCAAGATAAACAGCTATTCCAGGCTTTTGTGAGATGTGCTCATATCAGACCTTAATAGACAGAGGGGAGGAATTAAGTTGCTTTCATATCTGCCAAGGGCAAGTGTATCGACAGAAAACAGCTCCTCTTAACACCTGCAAAAAAGGACTCAGGAGCAAGGCCCAAAGGGCTCCTTTCTGTGCTAAAGGCAGCCAATTCCTCGGCCGCTCAGATGCCCTGGTTTCCATGCTCTCAGCCGCACGCCGCTGTTGATCCCAAAGGGTGGTCCAGGAGTCTGTGCTTCTCCCCCTCTTTCAACACTGCCAACCGAGCCCCCCACATCCACATACGCTCGATGGAACAGGTCTACACTGCTCTTTATTCCCACTGTGAGCTCAACAAATGCAGAGTGTGCATGGGGTGGCAGAGAGACCAACATGCAGAAGGTCAGACTAGGTGATCATGGTGGTTTCTTCTGGCCTTAAAGTCTATGAGACACCTTCCCAATCACTATTAGCCAATAAGTCCCTAAATTGTACCTTGAAAGCAATGGTTTCATAGGGCTCTGCTGCCATCAAAAGGTATTGCCAACGTCTGTCTGGGGGCTCAATCCTTTGCTCATATGCAGACATGAACCGATGCCTAGGCATGATGGTTTCAGCAATCTCTGGGTAATCGATCTGTGGGGTGATATTGTAGCATACTCATTCCTCCCTCCTCAGCAAAACACCCCAAGCTATAAAGAGAGGCCAGTACATATCCTTCATATGGAGAAGTTAGTACATTTACTGCTGGTGAAAGAAACCAGCTTGACAGCCCTGGTCGTGGATTCCTCCATTCACCCAAATGATAGTTACAGCATCATCAGTAGTACCAGCAGTGAAAGTTTCCCCCAGCACCAGTGCCAATGTGCCAATTCGCAGTCCTACAGAGACCATCCCTAGGAATAAGAGGGTGGTTCAATCTCCAGGACCCCTTCAATCCTCAGCCCGTGTCAAGAATATGATGATGGCTGGTTTTAATTGAGTGGGAACGTGTCTACCAGGAACGGAGCCAAGACCCACAATGCCAGTCTCTCTTTTCTAATGCATCCTCCTGGGAACTTCCAGTGGAGTAATTCCTTAACCTAGCACCCCTCTGAGAGATGCTCGTAAACAGTACCTTACCTGGAAGAGGAGGCTCTGTTGGCCCATTTCTGGATCTCTCTGTTTGGTCACTGTAAGAGAATAACGAATAAGTTCAATACAGCAGTGGTTTCAACCTGGAGTCCTCATACTATGTCTAAGAGGTCCACAAAAGGTTGCCATTACCATGGAACGGTGGTTTTCAACCTGTGGTCCGCAGACTACGTCTAAGATTTTCAAAAGGGGTCCGCACCTCCATTCAAAATTTTTTAGGGGTGCACAAATGAAAAAAAAAAATTGAAAATTGCAATACAGTATTGAGGCTGGAGTGACACTAATCCTATTTTAGGAACTGATAGTATTGCAAATAGCACCATTCCAGAGAAATACAATTGCGTGAACATTCGGAGTTTTTTAGTGTTTTTAATACTCTACGTTATTTGATAGCTTTTAACCCAAAGTGTTCAGCTATACATATAGCAACAGTGAAGTGCAGCCACTTCTGGGGCAGAGGCAGAGAACTGGCACACACCACACTGCAAAACAACATGGGGGGGGCACAAGGGGGACACAACATGGAAGAAGGAGAAGGGAAGTTTTGGCCAAGAACACAATGACAAAGCCTCATTTTTAGTGCCATGCGATTTTCTTATTTATTTTAATAAAAACGGGTGGGCAAAGTTGATACTAGAAATCTCACTAGTGACCCTCAGCATTTGTGGAAAGAAAGGGGGAGACTTATACTCCAAGGAGAGCCTGACTACATCTGATGTTGTCCACCTCCTGCACCGCTGATACTGTAACAGCTGAAAGATCGTGACTACCAACGTATTACTGAACAGATCCTTGTTTGACTGCCAGCTGTAAAGAGTCATTCTATGGGAAAACAAAACAATGCAAGGAGAGAGGGACGAGGGCCTATAATTTGTGATTATAGATCTACAGATCTACTAAAAGGCTTATTTATAATTAATACCCACAGCATTGCACTTCAAGCAAACACCAAAGAGCACCAGGTACCCTGATGTAACAGACATGTCAGTCACTAGCTACCTTTATAACCTGGTCGTCCAATTTTCACAAACTTTTTCACTTCCACTTTGACTTTTTCTGGTGCAGGTTGTGCAGGGGCTTCTTTAGCTTCCTTGGCAGCGCGGCGAGCCCTGAAATCAGGACAGGAGACGGTCATCATCTAACTACACGTAGGAACGTCATCCTTTCAATCCAGAGTACTCTCTCCAGCCTTGAAACCCTGCCATCCGTCTCTTCCCAACCCCTTCCCTGATGCAGAGAACTACAGCCCATAAGGCTTTGAATTTGAACCCACCACTGCAACAATGCTGAACCAAGAGCTCCCATGTGCGTCACATTCCACCTAGCACATGAAGCTGCTCCAGCTTGGAGGCTCCTGCCAACTGAATCAAGGGCACTTTTGTTATTTAATTCTGTGGGTGAATTTAGTGCCTGTGAAATTAAGGGCTCACCAGCGCTGGCTTGAGAAGGACATACTGAGGGGAGCCCCAACCCCTCTGCATCAAGCTCTTTATTTGCACTAAATTTTATTTACTTATTTATTTTTAAAGAGATAGTATGGTCTAGACCCAGTACTCCACTCCGTCAATCAAGGTCAACTGTGACCCACAGCTTCCCCTTAGCAAAGGCTGTCAACTGAGGCGCACTGAATAACCTTAAACTGCATGTGGTGTCTTGACACATGGATTTAAATGCTCTGAACATGAAACGGTATTTATCTAAGGATTTAGACACTACAGTAAGGGAGACTGTATGGCGCCACATTACTGTATTTCTCCTCCCAGAGTTGGAGGACCGAGGCACAGACACTTGCTCAAGGTTACACCTGAAGTCTGTGGCAGGGCAGGGGATTAAACCTGCTCTCCCACATGCCGGGCTAATGCTTTAACGAGTGGGCCACCCTTCTTCTTAGGCTAGCACCCTAAGCCACTGCATTGCTCAGCTCCTTGGAAGTAAGCTTCTAAAACGTCCATCAAACAGCTTATCAAACTTTCACACTCTATGTTCAAATCCCCCACCCTCATGAGCTTTTGCTCACTTTCAGAATGCCCTAAAGAAAGTTATTTTTGTACTCCAGAAGTCCCATAACTTACTTTGTCAGGTCATAGAATTAGACACCATATAGATCACAAATGTTCCATGCCTGCTGTTCCTTACAATATATTTGTATTTTAGTGATGTCAGGTACAATGTGTTTTTGTGTAATGGCTTCCCAGATATTCCTCACCATCAGCTGCAGCCACCTTGTGTTCAGCCACTTTAATCACTCAATACATAAGAATAAGACATGAGTCTGAGAATAAGAACTACTTACTGGGCTGCACCCAGGGAAAGAGGGAAGCTTAAAAACCAAACTGGACTGTTTCACCTCCTGCATACAGCAAAACTAATTTTGCTCTCTGATTTCTACTGCAAATGGGGATGAAGTATTTGTTAAAACTTATACCCAGTACATATTAAAGAGTGACTATGTATTTTAAAATGTCCAGAGACTGGAAAATGCTGCAGTTAAGAACTTACAAATTGGTCTGATGCTTTTTCCCCTGGGTGTGTGCTAAATAGCTTCCCTGCAACAAAACAAGACATAAGAAAATTAAATATGACAGTAAGCTGGGAGGTATCCAACTGTCACAGATGAAATACTACTGGGAGTTAACCTGTCCTGTGAAGAAAGCTCTAAGAAACACTGACATTTTAACCCTTACAGCACAAAGGGAAAATTTATTCCTCCTCATAATTACACTGAGGAACTGGAAAATCTATTTTTTTTTTCAGGGCCTCATCCATCCCTTCCACCAACCCAACTCTCAACCACCAATCCCTTCCTCTCTTACATGTCCCAACCCCCCACTTCCTTACCTCTCAACCCACATTGGGAGGTCTCGCCCATTTTCCACTCCCACACACCCAATGGTCAGTTCAGGAACTGGCAGTCGGGTAACAGACCTCACAGGGAGTAGTGGAGGGATTTTGACAGTGGGGCTGTGGGGTGGTACTTTCTTCAGACAAGAGTCTGGATCTACTACTCTCTCCTCATGAAAACCAACCTCAATTCATATAATTATGCTCCTTCTCCTAGCTCTTACAAAGAAACCGTCAAGTTAATTTTCTTTTTTTTTCTTAAATAAAAAGACATCTTTAAGGTACTTTTAAACTAGGTAGATTATTAAAAGTGAAATAATATGAAATGGCAAATTTACTTATTTTGTTTCAGTTTCTCAGCAACCACTTTCTAGTTTTCCTGCACTAGCTTTGTGCTGTGGCGCATTGCAAACACAGTCTATGTTTTTTCAGCCTAATCAAACCTTTCCATTGGCTTTTTTAATTTTTAACTCATGGATACATTTCTACTGGTCTTAGGTACTGTAAGAACCTTTTGTCACAAAGTGAAATTCAGGGACAAGTTCTATCCAATGTCCTCCAAAACAAAACAAAAAATAGCCAGTTTGTAGGAGTCATCCCCTTGGAAATCAGACCATCTCTAAGGGGTTACATCTGAAGACAGCACAACTGTGTGTCTATTATACTTAACAGCAGAGTAGACAGAAGACCTAAAGACATTCATTCAAGCTTGATGAATGATTGAATTTGACCCACTGGAAGTTTATTCAAATACACACCCAACACAAGAACAGTTTGGATTAGTTCAAAGGAAAGTCCTTTTAAACAGAACTGCTCTGAAGCGGAGCTCACATTAACAAGTAACGCTGAGACAGCGTAATATGAAAAGATATCAATTTAGGAAATTCCTGAGAGGTAGCTAACATTTTATTGCTTTGAAGATGGATGCCAGTTTCTGTGCTATTCTTGGATCTGCTCCCTAATAATGTTCATATTTAGGGTCCCCTTAATGTCAACCCCATATTTTGTATGGCAGAAGAATTTGCATTGAATAATGTGTAGAACGTGCACAAAACCAGAGCACCCGATTTACAGCATCAGTTTAAATGTGCTTTACTCTCACTGCCCCCACACGCTCTGAATCAAAGTTGCCAGAACCCGATGCACCTCTAGAACAGTGGTTTTCCACTAAGATCAACAGGCAGATGCTCAACTCACCTCATTGTTGTGCAGCGTTAGGCAGAGTTTGCATTCATAAGAACCCAAGTGATTTTTCATAAAATAAGGATCCTAAGGAGAGGATAAGAGAACAAGAACTGAATGAGAGAACTCACACGCAAATATCAGCAATCTGCACTACACTGAATTTTCAGACAAAGGTAATTAGTATATATACAGCAAGATCGTTCCTGGACTGGAGAGAGGAATCTTAGGCTCATTGATTTCAATTATGAGACTAACATTCCTTTCAAAAGGATTAAAAAACAATGTATTTGTTAAGCATCAACTGCATGTTTCATGCTGTACAAATGGCAATGGGAAAGTATGGTCCTGTCCGGAGAAATCTGCAATCAAAGTAGATATACTGTTTATATGATCAAATGACAGTGTTTCAGTTCTGTCTTTAAAATCCCTCCTAATGAGGAGGGCACCAGAAGTATTTCATTCCCATGCATAATTCTCCACTAAGGCCCTGACCCCACAAGCTACTTCCTGGGGGTAGACTC